>NC_044032.1:117114385-117418543 GCF_901765095.1 Microcaecilia unicolor
AAGCTTCTTCCGGTTGGTGGGGGCTGCCGCGGACGTCACCCAGTCGTGAGAACAATCAGCCTGCTGTCCTCGGAGAACACCTGCTACAGGTATGTATCATTCACTATATAACAGCTAAAGTGGAGAGCGGACACTCAATACTCAAAGTCCTGGACTTCAAGCATGCTGACTTTAGTAAAATGGGGGAATACCTGAGGAAGGAGCTGATGGGCTGGGAGGAAATACGAGAAGTGGAAGGACAGTGGTCCAGGCTGAAAGAAGCTATAAATAGGGCCAAGAACCTTTATGTAAGGAAAGTAAATAAAAGCAAGAGAAAAAGGAAACTGATATGGTTCTCCAAGCAAGTGGCTGAGAAAATAAAGGCTAAAGAGTTGGCGTTCCAGAAATACAAAAAAACTCAAGAAAAGGAACACGAGGAGGAATACCGGATGAAACTGAAAGAAGCCAAGAGAGAGATATGTCTGGCGAAAGCGCAAACGGAAGAACAAATGGCTAGAAATGTAAGAAGGGGTGGCAAAATTTTCTTCAGGTATATTAGTGAAAGGAGAATGACTAAAAAGGGAATTGTGAGACTAAAAGATAACTGCGAACCGCTATGTGGATAATGATGAAGAAAAAGCAAATTTGCTAAATAGATACTTCTGTTCTGTTTTCACAGAAGAAAATCCTGGAGAAGGACCGCGATGGTTGCAAAAAGTACTAATGAGATTGAAGTGGATAGAGCACCGTTCACGGAAGAGAGTGTGTATGAACAACTTGAAAAGCTAAAGGTGGACAAAGCCATGGGACCGGAAGGGATCCACCCTAGGATATTGAGGGAGCTCAGAGAGGTTCTGGCGGGTCATCTTAAAGATTTGTTTAATATATCCTTGCAGACGGGAGAGGTTCCGAGGGATTGGAGAATGGCGGAGGTGGTCCCTCTTCACAAAAGTGGTGATAGGGAAGAAGCTGGAAACTACAGGCCGGTAAGCCTCACTTCGATTATTGGAAAAGTAATGGAAGCAATGCTGAAGGAAAGGATAGTGAATTTCCTGGAAGCCAATAAGTTGCAAGATCCGAGACAACATGGTTTTACCAAAGGGAAATTGTGCCAAACAAATCTCATTGAATTCTTTGATTGGGTGACAGGAGAATTGAATCAGGGACGAGCTATGGACGTAATCTACTTAGATTTCAGCAAAGCTTTCCCCACAGGAGGCTCTTAAATAAACTGGATGGGCTGAAGATAGGACCCGAAGTGGTGAACTGGATTAGGAACTGGTTGACGGACAGACGCCAGAGGGTGGTGGTGAATGGAATTCGCTCGGAGGAGGGAAAGGTGAGTAGTGGAGTGCCTCAAGGATCGGTGCTGGGGCAAATTCTGTTCAATATATTTGTGAGTGACATTGCCGAAGGGTTAGAAGGTAAAGTTTGCCTATTTGCGGATGATACTAAGATCTGTAACAGAGTGGACACCCCGGAGGGAGTGGAAAACATGAAAAAGGACCTACGGAAGCTAGAAGAATGGTCTAAGGTTTGGCAATTTAAAATTCAATGCGAAGAAATGCAAAGTGATGCACTTAGGGAATAGAAATCCACGGGAGACGTATGTGTTAGCGGGGAGAGTCTGATAAGTACGGACGTGGAGAGGGATCTTGGGGTGATAGTATCTGAGGATTTGAAGGCGACAAAACAGTGTGACAAGGCGGTGGCTGTAGCTAGAAGGTTGTTAGGCTGTATAGAGAGAGGTGAGACCAGCAGAAGAAAGGGGGTGTTGATCAGGGCCGCCGAGAGGGGGGGACAGGGGGGACAAAAGTCCCCGGGCCCGGGCCTCCAGGGGGGCCCGGCGCCGAGTCCGTGGGTGGTCGCCCCTCCGTCCGACTCCTAGGTCCCTCCCTCCCTCCCTCCGACTCCCAGGGCCCGCCCTCCGTCCCTCCCTCCGAATTGCAAAAGCGATCTTGTTCTTACTTCGTCGGGGGTTACGGCGAGAGCAGCACGCAGACGCAGTGAAAAGCGTGCAGGCTCCCGCTTCAGCCTTCCCTCGTTGTCTGTCTCTCAGCTCTGGTCCCGCCTTTGAGGGCGGGACCACAGACAACGAGGGAAGGCTGAAGCGGGAGCCTGCACGCTTTTCACTGCGTTCTCTTCTCTTCTGCATGCTGCTCTCGCCAACCCCCAACGAAGTAAGAACAAGATCGCTTTTGCAATTCGGAGGGAGGGACGGAGGGGGGCCTTGGAATTCAGTCGGATGGACGGAAGGAGAGGGGGGCCTTGGATCTGGGAGGGAGGGAGTTTAGTAGCGCTATAGAAATGATAAGCAGTAGTAGAAGGGCCTTGGATCTTGGAGGGAGGGGGGAGGCCTTGGATCTCGGAGGGGGGGCAGGCCTTGGATCTCAGAGGGGGGGAGAAAGAAAAGATTGCTGGACAAGAGGGCAGGGCAGGGGGGGAGAGAGAAGAAATTGCTGGACAAGAGGGCAGGGGGAGAGAGAAGAGATTGCTGGACAAAAGGGCAGGGGGGAGAGAGAAGAGATCGCTGGACAAGAGGGCATTGGGGAGAGAGAAGAGATCGCTGGACAAGAGGGCATTGGGGAGAGAGAAGAGATTGCTGGACAAGAGGGCAGGGGGGAGAGAGAAGAGATCGCTGGACAAGAGGGCAGGGGGTGGGAGAGAAGAGATTGCTGGGCAGAACTGCTGAACATGGATGGATGATTGGAGGGGGCAGGGGAGAGAGGAAATTTACTGGATTTGCTTGGATGGAGGAGAGGCCAGGAGAGAATGAGGAGTTGCTGGACATGGATAGATGGAGGGGAGGAAAGTCAGGAAGGAGATGCACATGGATGGAGGGAAGGGAAGAGAGGAGAAATGCTGAACATGGATGGATGGAGTGGGGGGCAGGGAAGAGAGAAGAAATGATGGACAAGGATGAAGGGAAGGAAAGACAAAGGAAGGAGATGCACACGGATGGAGGGAAAAGGAAGAGAGGAGAAATGCTGGATATGGATGGAGGGGAGGGAAGACAGGAAATACATGGATGGAGGGGAGGAGAGTGAGGAGAAATGCTCAATTTAAGGGCTGGATCGGAACACTTTCAGGACAGATGCCGAAACTTGAGGAAGGATAGGGACAGGGCTACAGATGGTAGACAGGACGCGTAAGGACACAGGAGGATGGTGAGAGAAAAAATATCAAATGGAAAGAAGACACTGCATAAAACAGAAGATGGGACCAAAGCGAATAGAAAAACTATGATCAGACAACAAAGGTAGAAAAAAGTATTTTATTCAGAATTTATTAATTGGAATATGTCAGCTTTTGGAAATGTGCATCTGTGATATTTTTCATGCAAGTTTCAATTTTTCTAGTATTGCTGTAACTTCTTGAGGTAACTTTCTAGTTCAGTATTTTGCCTTTATATTTTTTTATTTCTAGTTCCTTATGTCATATCTGTTGCCATGTGTTTTTCATGTGTGATCAAGGTACAGTATTCTGTTAGTGTGTAGTATTTGCAGCCCTTTTTGTTTTGTTTTTCATTAGGTTGTGTACTGGTGTTTTAGAGCCCGGTGTAATTATAGTGCTGCCTTTCCACGCATAAGGTTGTAGTTCGTCCTGTCCTTGGAATTAGTGCTGTTATGCTGTTATGGTTTGGTAAGGTTATGAGTGGGTTTTTGCACAAGTTTGTGTATAGTGTTTTGCAGTGGAGAGATTGTGTTTTGGCTTTACTGAGGTGGCACCAAAACATCAGAAAAGATGTAGAGCCTAAATCATGACACACTACCTCTTGAAGGATCTACATATAGTGCAAGGGCCCGGCAGTGTGGGGGGGGGGGGCCCCAGGGGCGGCCTTGTCCCGGGCCCGGCCCAGTCTCTCGGCGGCCCTGGTGTTGATGCCCCTGTATAAATCGTTGGTGAGGCCCCACCTGGAGTATTGTGTTCAGTTTTGGAGGCTGTATCTTGCTAAGAATGTAAAAAGAATTGAAGCGGTGCAAAGAAAAGCTACGAGAATGGTATGGGATTTGCGTTACAAGACGTATGAGGAGAGACTTGCTGACCTGAACATGTATACTCTGGAGGAAAGGAGAAACAGGGGTGATATGATACAGACGTTCAAATATTTGAAAGGTATTAATCCGCAAACGAACCTTTTCCAGAGATGCGAAGGCGGTGGAACGAGAGGACATGAAATGAGATTGAAGGGGGGCAGACTCAAGAAAAATGTCAGGAAGTATTTTTTCACGGAGAGAGTAGTGGATGCTTGGAATGCCCTCCCGCGGGAGGTGGTGGAAATGAAAACGGTAACGGAATTCAAACATGCGTGGGATAAACATAAAGGAATCTTGTTCAGAAGGAATGGATCCTAAGGAGCTTAGCCGAGATTGGGTGGCAGAGCCGGTGGCGGGAGGCGAGGATGGTGCTGGGCAGACTTATACGGTCTATGCCAGAGCTGGTGGTGGAAGGGCGGGGCTGGTGGTTGGGGAGGCGGGGATAGTGCTGGGCAGACTTATACGGTCTGTACCCTGAAAAGGACAGGTACAAATCAAGGTAAGGTATACACAAAAAGTAGCACATATGAGTTTATCTTGTTGGGCAGACTGGATGGACCGTGCAGGTCTTTTTCTGCTGTCATCTACTATGTAATTGAATTCACATGCAAACTGGCAGATCTTTGGTGAAACTTTCCAAGCCTCTAATACCATTTAAAAAAAATATATAGTGCCATTTTTTAAAGTTAAATGCAACTGCAATAGTTTCCCTTCATGTCCTGTCACCAGTAACTGTCAGCTTTGATGGTGTTGTCAAGTGACTCCACCACTATTAACTCTTGCAACTGGTCCTGTGCTGTAGTGTTTTCTAGACAGTAGTTAACCCTTTAATCAATTTTAGAACTGTGCTGCATGAAATAATTTGAGGCATCTACTTTATCTTGCTAGTGTGTCTAGATGACACATTATCCAGGCTAAATTGGCTGGGGCTCTTCAGCTTGGAGATAAGATAGAGGTCTATAAAATAATGAGTGGAGTTAACGGGTGGATGTGAAGCGTCTGTTTACACTTTCCAAAAATACTAGGACTAGGGGGCATGTGATGAAGCTACAATGTCGTAAATTTAAAACGAATTGGAGAAAATGTTTCTTCAATCAACGTGTAATTAAACTCTGGAATTCGTTGCCAGAGAATGTGGTAAAGGCAGTTAGCTTAGCGGAGTTTAAAAAAGGTTTGGATGGCTTCTTAAAGGAAAAGTCCATAGACTATTATTAAATGGACTTGGGGAAAATCCACTATTTCTGGTATAAGCAGTATAAAATGTGTTGTACTTTTTTGGGATCTTGCCAGGTATTTGTGACCTGGATTAGCCACTGTTGGAAACAGGATGCTGGGCTTGATGGACCTTTGGTCTTTCCCAGTATGGCAATACTTATGTACTTATGTACCTAGATAACTGAAATCTCCCAATATAGTTGTGCTTGTCAGGTAAGAAATAAATTGTCAGTTGTAATAAATTCACCTTCCGTTTGTCGTACTTCTACATCAAGAAAATGAATCGGTTCTCTGGATCCTTGACTTGTAAATTGTATTGCCATATTTCTACAATTAAGCAACTGAATGAATGAGAGAAAAATCTTTCTCCGTTCCTAACCATAACACAAAACTGTTGTCTGTGACACGGTGCCACAGAACAATTTTGCTCTGGAAAGGGGACCCCACAATCTAATCTAATTCAAATTTACTCATATATAGTTTAGCTATAGTTGGAGCAAATGTTGCGCCCTTCACAACCCCAAATGTTTGTATAAACAATTCCTTTTGAAACATGAGAACATTTTAACATGACTCCCTCTGCCAATTGATATAAAAACTCAGTTGAAACTTCAAATCTAAAAAAGACCTATTGACAGTCAAGCTTTGTGGAATTATGTGTTGAGGGACCTGCTTTCAAAGTGGCCATAAAGATCTGGCCATTTAATGGTTGTATTTCATCTAGGATACTGAAGAAACGTGTTGTATCTTTAATAAACTAAAAACCTTGTTAAAAATCTACAAAAGTAGACAAAAGCTCTATAACGAACACTTTGATGAAATTATAGGTCTTCCTGGAGGGTTTGTCAATTGCTTATGTATCTTCGATAGAGAACATAGAACTGGTGTCACTGGAAACATTTTATTAAAAAAAAACTGACATTACCAATTGGTCAAAAAACCTTCTTTGTAATGCCTTCTGTGTAAATATCTTGATTTTTTTTTTTTTTTTTTTTTGCAGCAATCTGAGTTGGATCCTCCTCTAAAAGTCTATAAGACACAACCACTCAATTGTGCAGTACAAAGCAGCAGATGAATGTTTTTCTTGCAAAAATGTCCAAATCTGTATTTTCAAAACACATTTTTAGGACATATTTCTATGTGAGGCACCTGTTCACTTCCCTAACTTGCTCATTCTAGGAGATTTCAACGTACATATTGGTAACCCTTCTGATAATAAGGCTAGGTGTTTTCTGCCCTTAAATGAACTTTGTCTCTATCAGTGGATTTCCTTTCCAATATAAGAACATAAGTGTTGCCATACTGGGACGGACCGAAGGTCCATCAAGGCCAGCATCCTGTTTAACAGTGGCCAATCCAAGTTAAATGTACCTGGCAAGATCCCAAAGCGGTACAATACATTTTATGCTGCTTATCCTAGAAATAAGCAGTGGATTTTCTTCAAGTCCATCTTAATAATGGCTTATGGACTTTTCTTTTCGTAAGCTAGCCAAACCTTTTTAAAACCCCGCTAAGCTAACTGCTTTTACTACATTCTCTGGCAACGAATTCCAGAGTTCAATTATTCATTGAGTGAAGAAATGTTTTTTCAGATTTGTTTTAAATTTACTATTTTGTAGCTTTATTGCGTGCCCTCTAGTCCCAGTATTCTTGGACAGAGTAAACATGCAATTCACTTTTACCCTTTCCACTTCGTTATTTTATAGACCTCTATCATATCTCCCCCTCAGCTGTCTTTTCTCCAAGCTGAAGAGCCCTAGCCTTTATCCTTTCCTCATAGGGAAGTCGTCTCATTCCCTTTATCATTTTTATCGCCCTGCTCTGTACCTTTTCTAATTGTACCATATATTTTTTGAGATGCGGTGACCAGACTTGCACACAGTATTCGAGTTGCGGTCGCACCATGGAGCGATACAATTTTTGTTTTCCATTCCTTTCCTAATAATACCTAACATTCTATTTGCTTTCTTAGCTGCCACTGCACACTGAGCAGAGGGTTTCAACGTATCATCATTGATGACACCTAGATCCCTTTCCTGGTCGGTGACTCCTGATGTGGAACCTTGCATTATATAACTATAGTTCAGGTTCCTCTTTCCCACATGCATCGCGTTGCACTTGCTCACATTAAACGTCATCTGCCATTTGGATGCCCATTGTCCCAGTCTAGTACGATCCTCTTGTAATTTTTCACAGTCCTCTTGTGATTTAACAACTTTGAATAACTTTTGTGTCATTAGCAAATGCAATTACCTCACTAGTTACTACCATCTCTAGATCATTTATAAATGTTAAAAAGCAGTGGTCCCATCACAGACCCTGGGGAACCCCACCATCTACCCTTCTCCTTTGAGATTAGTCACTATTTAACCCTACTCTCTATTGTCTGTCTTTTAACCAGTTTTTAATCCACAATAGAACACTACCTCCTATCCCATGACTTTACAATTTCCTCTGGAGTCTTTCATGAGATACTTTTCAAATGTCTTTTGAAAATCCAGATACACAGTATCAGCCGGCTCACCTTTATCCACATGTTTGTTCACCCCTTCAAAGAAATGTAGTTGATTGGTGAGGCAAGATTTCCCTTCACTAAATCCATGTTGGCTTTGTCTCATCCATGCTTTTGAACATGCTCTATAATTTTGTTCTTTATAATAATCTCTGCCATTTTGTCTGGCAACAATGTCTGCCATCACCTCTTCTTGAATCTGGACTAGAGCACTCTCCCTGAACACTGGACTAGAGCACTCTCCCATATTGAGGTTGATTCCCTCTCCCCATCATTGTTTGCCATTCCACCTATCTCTCTCTCCCCATCATTGTTTGCCACTCCCCCTACCTTATTTTCAGCGTCTCTGGATGAACAAATAAAATCTTGGCACTCCATTCTTGAACAAGGTCTGGATGCCATTGCTCTGAAACAATTTTATGTATCCAGAACTCTTCATGGCGAACCATGGTATTCCGCCACTCTTCGGTTATTCGAACCTCAATATCATCACTCTGACTTTGGAAAAAGTCCAAATCCTGCATTGATTTATAGAAATGTATGGCTCTGCATCATGAATACAACTTCTGCCTAAGAAGGGCAAAAGTCGTACATTTCTGGGAATCTGTTAAAGTCACTGAATCCCTCTAGAGTTTTTTTATTCAGTTCACTACACCTCATGCCTAGATAGACTTCCCGAGCATGTACGTTTAGCCCCGTCTTTGGCCGTTTCCAAATCCAGGCTAAAAGCCCACCTCTTTAACACTGCTTTTGACTCCTAACCACTACTCACTTGCCCTGTGCCCTTTTATCCCCACCACTCTTTAATTCCCTTACCTCTTAGTTGTTCTATCTGTGTGTTTGTCCTATTTAGATTGTGAGCTCTTTGAGCAGGGACTGTCTTTTTGTGTATGATGTACAGCGCTGCGTATGCCTTTTAGCGCTATAGAAGTGATAAGTAGTAGTAGTAGTTTGATAGATCCTGTCCCCATCTACTACTAATCTGTCTTCCCCTACTCCTGCTGATGAGCTTTCTCTCTTTTTTTTGCATATAAAATCGACTCCTTACTTAAGCTATTTCCCTCCCATTTATTTTCTCTTTCCCCAGCCTATCCTTCTTTGATGACTGCTTTCTCTTTCTTCCAGTCTTGTTTTGCTGTCAGGTCTACTTTTCAACCGCAATCGCTGCAGTCCCTGAAAGCCATCTTTCCTCGATGAAGACCATCTTCTGTCTGACCTACCCCATTCCTGCTTTCAGGCTAAAGAACTCTGCATTAGGTTTGCTTCCTACATTTCTATCGCTGATAAATTTAAGCAGTTCTACTGGTCAGTTTCCAGACCTTTGGAAATTAGCTATTGTTAGTCCCATTCTGAAAAAAGCTACTCTGGATCCTGCAATTGCTAGTCATTACTGGCCTATTTCCAGTCTCACCTTTATGTCCAGAGTTCTAGAAAATGTTTCCCTTCTTCAGCTCTCTGAATTTTCAGATAAGACTTGCTCTACTCCCACTCCAGTCTGGATTTAGGCCTTACTACAGTACCAAAACGGTTCTGGTGGCTTTATTAAGTGATTTTTATTCTCATTTCGAACAGCATAAACTTATTGTGACAGTTTCTCTAGATCTTTCTGCTGCTTTTGGTCTTGTTAACCGTTCCCTACTGATCTCTTGCTTGTCTTCACTGGGTATCTCTAGCGAGGTTCTTTCTTGGTTTACATCCTTTCTGGCTAACCGTTCATTTCAGGTGGTTACTTAAACTTCTACTTCTCTCAGGAGGGATGTTTACTGTGGGGTTCCTCCTCTCCCCACTACTATTCAATCTTTAAGTCATCTGGCTGCACTTATTCAATCGTATGATATATCCACTTATTTCTAAGCTGATGATATTCTTGTACTCTACCCAGCAGACACCCTCTTTCTCCATTTCTCCTCTACAAACTTATTTGGACGCTGTTGCCGCCTGGCTCTTTGAACACCAACTAGTTCTCAATGTTGATAAAACGTGGTTTGCTGGTTTTCGAATTCTGTGACTCTCCTCTCATCTCCTTTATCCCTCTTTGGCACAGTGATTTCCCCGGTCCCGCAGTTCCATTATATGGGAGTAATCCTTGATTCTTCTCTCTTCTTTTTGACAAATATCTCAAGCTTGTCCAAGATCTGTTTTCACTTTTTGTCAGTTATGATCTATCTGCCATTTTTCCAACCATGTTGATCTTCATGCGCTTATTCTTTCATTCTTTACTTTGCATATTGACTATTGTAACGTCATTTATTCTTGCCTACGTCACTCTTCTTAAAAAGCTTCAAACCTTGCAAAACACAGTTATCAGACTATTCTGTCAGGCCCACTTTTTTGATCACACGTCCCCCTTATTACAACAGCACCACTGGTTACCTGTGGAATGTAGGATTACTTACAAAGTCACATTACTTAAGGCTTTTAGGATGGGTACACTTGACTATCTGTCCTGCTGTACTATCCTCTATTCACCTGCAAGGGTTCTTTAAATGATCACCGTCTGGTTTCACCAAGCCCTAGACTTGCTCAACTTGAAAAACCCAGGCACCGCACTTTTTTCTTTCTCTCCACACATTTGGAATTCATTGCCCCTTGTCCTTTTTAGTGACTCTTCTCTTCCCAACTTTAAGGCAAATCTGAAAACCTGGCTTTTAAGACAAGCCTTTGAAGATTAGGGCTAGCTCAAAGCTGCTGTCATTTGAATCTGGTTTTGGTTTTATCTGTGTTTGAGTAATGTGTGTTCTTGTACCTTCTTTTGCATGATTGTACCCTTTCCTTTCAAATTTTTGGAGTCCCTTTTCTTTACTTTATGTATTTTTTTGACTTTCGTTTGCAGTGTGCCCAGATCTCAAGTGGGCATGTTTGGGGGTGTGCTGCCAGGGCTGGATTAAAGGATAGGCAAAGTCGGCACGCCCTTGGGCCCAAAGAGTTCAGGGGGGCCGGTGTGCTGAGTTGTTGTCATGACGTGACATATTTGCAGCACTTCTTGGCTTGGCCAAGGAAGAGAAGACTCAGCCACGCATGGTGGATCTCCTAATCAAAGGGGTCCGCAAACCAGGTAAGACTTTCCCGATGCATCAGGATATCAGGGACGTGATCCAGGCTCAGTGGGATATCCATGATGTGGCTTTTAGGCCCGCTATGGCTATGGTTCGTCTTTATCCTGTCCCGGAGGTGGACAGATCCCTGTTAAAGCCTCCTGTGGTGGATGCGGTGGTTTCTGTGGTCAGTAAGTGGAATACAGTGTTGATGAACGGTGGCACTGCCCTCATGGATGTCCAGGATCGCCCTGTGGGGACACTATTGAAGAGTAGCTTCAATGTGTCGGCGTTGGCAGTACAGACAGCTATCTGCGGTTCTTTAGTAGCCAGAGCTTGTTTTCAGTGGTCAGAGAGGGTGCTAGATAGATCTTCCGATGATCTGTTGGCAATAGATTCGAAGGTGTTTAAGCTGGAAATGGGTTCGGCTTTTTTGACAGACGCTTTGTATGATTTGCTGCGAGCTTCTGCCAAGTCTGTGGCCTTGAGTGTACTGGCTAGGCACTCCCTTTGGCTTAGAGGTTGGTCAGCAGATGCGGCCTCTAAGTCTAAACTTAGTAGGTTTCCCTTCAAGGGTTCCTTATTGTTTGGTGAGGAACTAGACTGGTATGCAATTTAGGGAAGACTAAGGTTCCGCGGCTTCCTGAGGATAGGCCTAGAGCGGCTGGGCGTGGTTTGTTTTTGGGCCGAGGCCGGGGTTGTGACTTTTGTCATTTTAGGACAGGTATGGTGGCTCCTGTTCAACGCTCCAGGTTCTTCCAGAGGAATCAGCCCTTTCAGGGGGCTTGTAGAGGAGGCAGGGACTCAGGAGCCTCCTTTCGGTCCCCTGCTTGTCCATCGCAATGAAGGTTTCCGGGCCTAGCCTCTGGTTCCGGTAGGGGCACATTTGGCATGTTTTTACCAGAGGTGGGCCCAGATCACCTCAGACCAGTGGGTTCTAGAGGTTATTCGAGAAGGGTATGCTTTAGAATTCGTGCGTCCTCTTTCAGATGCCTTTCTGGAGTCCCCTTGTCGGTCTCGCTGCAAGGCAATCATAGTCAAGGACACTCTAGAATGGCTTCTCTGCCTCCAGGCTATTGTTCCAGTTGCCGCGGAAGAACTCAGACAGGGTCGCTACTCTGTAGGGCTCCTTCTGGCCGATTCTAGATCTCAAGGCCGTCAACCGGTCTCTCAAGGTTTCCTCCTTTCGTATGGAAAATCTTCGCTCCGTCATAGTATTGGTAAGGACCAGGGAATTTCGAACAGCTCTCGACCTTATGGAAACCTATCATCACATTCCCATTTGGCCGCTCCATCAGCATTTTCTGCGCTTTGCGATTCTCTGCAAGTGTTTCCATTTTTGGGCATTGCCCTTTGGCCTAGCGATGACTCCGCGCACCTGGTGGTTGGGAGGCGGGGATAGTGCTGGGCAGACTTACACGGTCTGTGCCCTGAAAAGGACAGGTACAAATCAAGGTAAGGTATACACAAAAAGTAGCACATATGAGTTTATCTTGTTGGGCAGACTGGATGGACCATGCAGGTCTTTTTCTGCCATCATTTACTATGTTACTATGTTTACCAAGGTGACGGTGGTGGTAGCAGTGGCTCTCAGGAGAGAAGGTATTTTGGTTCGCCCTTACCTCGACGATTGGCTGATCAGAGCGAGGTCTTACCAGGAGAGCCTTCAGATCACGGACCGAGTGGTTTCAGTTATTGCAGTCATTGGGATGGTTGATCAACTCGCAGAAGAGTCGTCTCCAGCCATCTCAGTCCCTGGACTATCTGAGAGGTCGTCTCGACACTCGGAGAGGTCAGATGTTTCTGACAGTAGCCCAAATCTTCAAGCTGCAGTCCCTGATTTGACTGTGTCTGTGTTTTGTATACCTTTTTGCGAGGAACTATCTTCAAGTACTGGGGTCCATGGCTGCAACTATAGAGGCAGTTCCATAGGCCAGAGCGCACTTTCTTCCCTTACCCATCTTACTTAACTCACTTTTTATTGTCCACCTCTTTATATACTATATTCACCTGTTTTATCCATTTTGTGTTATCTTGTAAACCTGTTATGTCAGGTGGTTGCTGCAGAGGGGCTCCCTGCTCCAGAAATTACTGCTGCCAGCACACGTGAGGGGCAGTCTTTGCTGGCGGCTCCGGACGTCCAATCTGTCCAGGGGGATGCAACTGGATGTCCCACAATGGATAGTGGTCACGATGGACACCAGTCTAAGGGGTTGGTGAGCCCATTGTCTGGGACAGTATGCCCAGGGACTTTGGTTACTGGACGAGTCCTCCTTTCTGATAAACCTCCTGGACATGAGGGTGATTCGTTTGGCGCTCCAAGCATTTTGCCTTCTTCTGGAAGGCATGTTGGTTTGCATCATGTTGGACAATGCCATGGCGGTGGCCAATGTCAATCCACAAGGAGGAACAAGAAGTCTCCAGTTGGTGCGAGAAGCAGCACTTCTCATGAACTGGGCAGAGTCTCATCTACTGGCCATCTCAGTGGCTCATGTGGCGGGAATAGAAAATGTCCAGACGGATTTTCTCAGTTGCACCACTCTGGATCCAGGGGAGTGGTCCCTTAGCGAAGGAGTGTTTCAGGCAGTAGTAGATCGCTGGGGGATTCCCATCATGGATCTTCTCGCCTCTGTGTGCAACGCAAAAGTTCCGAGATTCTTCATTCGCAGGAAGGAGCCGGCAATGCAGGGAGTCGATGCGCTTCTCTATCCCTGGCCGATGGGCCTTCTGTATGCCTTTCCACCTTGGCCTCTCATAGGTCGTCTTCTGCACAGGATAGAGGATCATCAAGGGTGAGTGATCTTAGTAGCACTGGACTGGCCCCACAGGCCTTGGTACGCTGACCTGCTACACCTCCTAATTGAGTCGCCGCTCAAGCTTCCAGAGAATCCCTTCCTGCTGGTTCAAGGGTCGGTGTTTCATCCGGAACCAGCTCGATTTTGTCTTATGGCTTGGCTGTTGAGTTGGCACGGTTAAATAGGAGAGGTTATTCTGTGAATGTAGTCTCCACTATGCTTCGATTCCGGCGTCGCTGTACTTCTCAACTATATCAGGATGCGGAGAGTGAGGAGTGGTGGTCTGAGTCCGGGGCCACCCCCTTTAGAGCTTCGATGGCGCAAGTCTTGGAGTTTTTGCAGCGGGGCTTGGAGGAAGGTTTATCCCTTTCTTCTCTTAAGATCCAGGTGGCAGCCCTCTCCTGCTTTCGGGGGCGAGTTCAGGGAACATCATTAGTGGTCCTTCTGAATGTTGTCTGTGTTTTGAAGTGAGCGGGCTTGGTATGGCCTCCTGCTCGGATGATTTTTCCCTTTTGGGACCTTATCTGGTTCTCTTGTCTCTGTTGCAGCCTCCCTTTGAGCCTTTGACATCCTGTACTTTGAAGGATTTGACGCTTAAGGTTGTTTTTCTGGTGGCTATTGCCTTAGCTAGAAGGGTGTCGGAGTTACAAGTTCTTTCTTGCTGGTCTCCATTTTTGGAATTTGCTAAGGATCGGGTCATATTGCACCCTGTCCCTTCTTTTCTGCCCAAGGTCTTGTCCCATTTTCTGCCCAAGGTCTTGTCCCATTTTCACGTTCCACAGTCTGTGATTTTATCAGCTCTGGGCTCTTCCCTGGATCGGAGGAGTAGCGTTTTCTCAAGTGTCTGGATGTTAAACGGGCACTCAGACATTATTTGCAGGTAACAGAGGATTTTCGTCAGACAGACAGTCTGTTTTGATTGGAGGAACTTGAAAAGGGTTAGCGACCTTTAAACCCACTCTTTCTAGGTAGCTGAAGGAGATGATAGTTTCTGCTTACCTTCTGGCTGGTTGGCGGGTAAGCCCATTCCAGAGGGAGTGAAAGCTCATTTCATCAGGGCACAGGCTGAGCGTTTTCTGGTTCTGCCTTTGGAGATCTGTAAAGCGGCAACTTGGTTTTCTTTGCATTCTTTTTCAAAGCATTTCAGATTGGATGTGCAATGTTGTCAGGATGCAGTCTTTGGGGCATGTGTCCTCACAGCGGGTTTGTTGGGGTCCTGCCCATAATGTTACTGCTTTACTTCCCATCAGTCTCAATCTGGGCTGGTCTGGAGGGATGCTAAGGAAGGAGAAATTAGACCTTACCTGCTAATTTGCTTTACTTTAGTCCCTCCGGACCGGCCCAGAACCCTCCCATGAATGCTGTAGTGTGTTGTATTGTTGTGGAAAGCTGTGTTCTCTGGTTACGATTTTGTTTAAAAAAAAAAAAAAAAAAAGGTCGAGAGAGAAGTCTTCTTAATTCTTTATTCAAATTTAGTTCTCTAAGATTCTTGCAGTCCTTTAGTGCCTATTGCAGAAGGCATGGACAGCCGGTTGCCCGGGCCAGGAGTAGGTCCAGTTCAGGTGGCTGCCCAGGTTTCCAGATGCACAGACCGGGTTCCTTATTTTCTTCTTTGCTTTGGTACGATTGTTTTCTGTCAGTCAAGGGCCCTTATTGGCTCTCCCTGAAGAGTTCGAGTTCTCAGTCTCTACCTGCTGGAAGACGTGCACAACCCATAAGTCTCAATCTGGGCTGGTCCGAAGGGACAACAAATTAGCAGGTAAGGCCTAATTTCTCCTTTACGTGAAGTCCACTGCAGTACGCTCTAGGGTGCCCCACTGCTCTTCTTGGATGTCTGTGTGGCCGGAATACTAAAAATGCTAGTCCACCTTCATACATCCCATGGACTTTTTTTTTTTCTTCTGATCATGGTCACAAAGAAAAATGCACTGAGCACAAACATCTAAAAACGTCTAGGAAATGGCCATTTTTGAAACAAAAAGATAAGACGTTTTTCAGGTTTAAAAATGGCCGTGTTCACCACTTGATTTTTGGACATTTTCAGCAAAATGTCCAAAGTTGGATTTAGACATCGTATCGAAAATGCCCCTTCACGTATACTACTTATCAAATGTTAAAGTATATTTTTGCTTAAATTATATAGCTTAATTTTGTTTGAAGACATTTGATATTTAGTTCAACTTTAACATTTTCTGTAGGAAAGAGTAAGTGATATTGTTGGTTTGATTTAGTCTTAAAATTAAGGTTGTAGCATATGCTCTAGTGCGGTGATGGCGAACCTATGGCACGCGTGCCAGAGAGGGCATGCAGAGCCCTCTCCCTTGGCACGCGCACCGTCGCTGGTTCGCCCACGCTGCCTCCCTCCGAACACCAGTTCGCCGCCTCCCGCCCTCCCTCCAGCCCAACAAGCATCAGGCCGCCCGCCTGTCCTCCCTCCCAGCACCAGGAACCCCCCCTCCTGTGAAATTTAAAAAGCGTACCGTCCTCGGGATTAAGGCAGCGGCAGCGAAGCGCATGTTCTTCGATTGGCGCACCTTCGGCCTTTCTGTCTCTCAAGCTCTGGTCCCGCCCCTCATAGCCGGGACCAGAGCTTGAGAGACAGAAAGGCTGAAGGTGCGCCGATCGAAGAACATGCGCTTCGCTGCCGCTGCACACTGCCTTAATCCCGAGGAGGATGGTACGCTTTTTAAATTTCACAGGAGGAGGGGGGTTCCTGGTGCTGGGAGGACAGGCGGGCGGCCTGATGCTTGTTGGGTTGGAGGGAGGGAGGGCGGGAGGCAGGCCTGCTGCTGGGTGGGAGGGAGGCCTGATGTTGGTTGCTGGGTGGGAGGGCGGCAGGCTGGGTGCTGGATGGGAGGGCGGCAGGCCTGGGGGAGGGAGGGCGGCTGGGTGTTGCTGGGTGCTGGGAGGGAGTGCAGCAGGCCTGGTGCTGGGTGGGAGGGAGGCCTGCTACTGGGTGCTGGGTGGGAGGGCAGCCTGATGTTGGGTGCTGGGTGGGAGGGCGGCAGGCTGGGTGGGAGGGAGGGAGGCTGGGTGCTGCGAGGGAGGGCTGCCTGGTGCTGGGTGGGAGGCAGGCCTGATGTGTGCTGGGTGGGTGGGAGGCAGGCCTGGTGCGGGGTGGGAGGGAGGGAGGCTGGGTGCTGGGAGGGAGGGCGGCAGACCTGGTGCTGGGTGGGAGGGAGGCCTGCTACTGGGTGCTGGGTGGGAGGGCTGCCTGTGCTGGGAGGGAGGGCAGGGGGAGAAGAGGGTGGCTGGACATGGGTGGCTGGAGGGGAGAGGAGGGTTGCTGGACATGGATGGAGGGCAAGAAATGAAGAAGGAGGAAAGAAAAGAAGTAAATGGAAAGGAAGCCCTGGAAACGGAGTTAAGAGAACAGATAGCAGCAGAATCAGAGACTGGACCAATATGGATAGAAAAATAAAATCACCAGACAATAAAGGTAGAAAAAAAAATCATTTTATTTTCAATTTAGTGTTTGGAATATGTCCAATTTGAGAATTTACATCTGCTGTCTTATTTTGCACTGGGTATACTGGAGCTGTAACAGCTTACAGAAATGATTTATAATGAAAAAAATCATGTTATTTTTTCTTCCTATACTAGTATAATATTTTCAATGATGTCTGTTTATATGCGCCATGGCTGGTGTAGGGGGTGTGGCTATCATATGGGGTGGAGTCATATGTGGTAACCCCGCCCATAATGAGTACCGGCACTTTGCGATAAATAATTCGAATTTGGGTTGCTGTTTGTAATTTAGACTAAGACTTAGAAACTAAGTTTTACACCTTTACCATAAATCAAATTATCTTAGTGTCATATCTACTGAGCATTTTGCTTATAGTCACAAAATGAAAATAACATGTATCTGACTTTGCATGTTATACACATTACATATTTTATTGAACAGGAAATGGATACTGGGTTACTCCTTTAAGACTGAGTAGCTGCTAAATAAGCAGCAACTCTGAGAGTTAAATCATTATTTCTTAAAATGCATCTGAACAATTGATGGCAACTATCTGTGCTGGGATTATGGATGTGTATTATAAACAGAACTGAATTGCCAAGAAAAAGGCTAACTCTTCACTTTTTGCAATAAAGATTTGTTAAATAAGTTATTATGTTTACTTCTGAGCCAAATGCACAGGTAAGGCAGTATTTTCATAAGTTATTGATTTAATGTTGGTAAAAGATACACTTGTGAAAAAATAACTGAGTTTGTGCAGATGTTTTATTGTGATAGATCTATTATCCAGCCTACTACAAGATAAATGACTGGTCTTTTCTTTTTTCCATGTCTCCAGAAGGGGAATATGATTTGGGCTGTATTAGGATAGGTGGAATGGTCTTTAATTTAGAGAGAGGAATCTTGGCAGCATGGACCAACTTGTACCAGATTATCAATCAAACATAGATGCACTTCTTATGATGACCTAGCACTCTTAGGTTTTTGCAGTGCTAATTAGAATTCATGACAAAATAGATACAAGGAAACATTTCGTACCCTTCATAATTTTCTAGAAAATGTATTGTTATTAGAGGAACCATTTGCTTAGTGTGACTTTTTTCATTACCAACTTGTCAACCAGCATAGATAATCTGGAGAAAATATGAACTCCATAGATTGGGTGTCACTTTTGTTGATGGTTCATGTAGTTTACCTTGGAGCACGGCTAATAGCTGAAGTTCATAGCAACAGCACAGAAAATCGTGGCAACCAATAGAAGACAAATGAACCATGTTTATTGGCTTAATATAAAAAATACATAAATGGAAAGCTGCATTTGAATTTGATGAGCTCATTGCTAGTTTTGTAGGAGTGATTTATTTTTTTCTCTTCATACCTAAAGCTACTATTGACATAGTGGGATGGAAATTAACTGGCTATATTTTGAAAGGCAATCTTTTTTGGTTCTAAATTCTGAATCATTTTGTTTTAATTCAGAGTGGTTTATGGAATATTGAGCATTTAATAAACTAAGATAATCAGATATTCCTCAGATGTTTAGATATAGGGTTATGCTGTTTCAGCAGATGAGTAGAGCTAACATATTTTTAGATGGACATTATTGTGAGTGATGGGTACATGCTGGAGAAGTATTTTGTTTTACCACTACCTGAGAGCTGGCATGTAGCCAGTGCAATGCCAGTTTTTAATATGGACTCTAGGAGTGATACAGTAACTACAGTTGAGTGAGACTGATGTGGGTGCTAGGCAAAATGGCGAGAACTATTAAGAATAGTAATCAGTGAATCAGAAAAAAAGAACATTTTATTAATTATGTTGGAAGAACAACAATGGGATTTTTTTTTATTTTAAGAAACTTGGTTAAAAGATAAGAGTTATCTTTCAGTTTGCTTTGTCCTCCTCACTATCAAGCATATGCCTCTTCTCATGAGGGGAAATGGGTTGGGGGAGTAGCTTTAATTGTTAAATCAGTCTTTTCTCCACAATTGAGTGATCGTATTTTACTTGAGACTATGTTTTGTTGTATCTGTTGGTCACAAAAAGGATGTTGCTTTTTTTAGTACTTTATAGAGCTCCCCATTCACCATTGTTTGTTTTAGGTGAGTTGCTCAATATTATTGCTAGGTTAATGGGTTTTTTTTTAGATTTGTAGTTGTGTTGGGTGATTTTAATTTTCCTACTTATCCATTTTAAAGTGAGACTGTGTTAGATTTTGTCACAACTTTAGAGGATTTTGTTTTTTTCTTAGATTGTCCATGCTCCTACACATGATTCTGGAAATATTTTGGATTTGTCTTTTGTTTTTAATAGTTTATTGGGACAGTTTGATTCTTTGACTTTCTCCCAAATCATGGTCTATTCATTGATTAGTTTCACCTATGTAATTAAACTTGATTTAATTAAATCTGATGCTCAACCATTGGTGAGGACATTTTGAATCCAAATTCTGTTAATTTAGATCTGTTTGCTTTGGGTATTTCCTAGTTGGACTTGGCTTCATGCCCTTTAACTCTTGATGAAAAATTGAAATCCTGGAATTATGATGTTTGTTAATTGTATAAGAATCTGACTGCAAAAAAGTTTGTTAAATATAATTCTAGGAATTTTTCTTAAGCTTGGTTTAATGATCAGCTTTGAGTTGTTAAGAGATCTGAGGAATCAGCTACTACTACTACTACTTAACATTTCTAAAGCGCTACTAGAGTTAGATAAAAATCTCAGCAATAGGGCTGTTTGGAGCTGATGATTACAAGACAGCAATTTTACATATTGTTAAAAGTTACTAATAAATCTAGGTCTGTTTTTTTCATTAACTAAACAACTGTTTACAGCTTCTCAGGGTGCCTCAAAAATCTCTACCTCTCCATTAAGTTGTGAAATGTTATCTGATTTTTTTTCATGAGAAATTTGTTACGATACGAGTTGGATTAGATATACAATATCTTTGTCACTGTCCAGCCAGCTTTTTGGTGGTGACCAAGATATTTCAGTGAGCTCATTTAGGGAAGTTTCTCTGGAAGAACTAGTTCATATGGCTAGTTGTCTTCATCCTGCTGATTCATTGATAGATCCTTGCCCTTCAGTCTTGCTGATGAATGTCAAGGAAGTTGCTGTTCATTCTTTTTTGCCATTGATTAATGAATCATTTATCCTTGGTCTCTTTCCCACTGATTGGGAAACTGCTCTGCATCCAAATCTCAAGAAACCTATTCTTGATCCAAATGTGCCTGGAAATTATAGGCCTTTCTCAAATTTACCATTTTTGTGTAAGATTTTGGAGAAAGATGTATTAATTGTTTTTTTTTTGTAGAAGATCATTAGTTGTCTCATATTCAGTCAGACTTTAGGAAATTTCATAGCACTGAGACTGTTCTGTTAGATATTGTTGATGATTGTTGGAGATATCTTGATAAGCGGACTGATCTGTTGGTGTTATTAGATTTAAGTGCTGCCTTGACACTTTGGATCATTCTATTTTATTGTCCAGCTTATCTGAGATTGGTGTGTGTGGCACAGTTTTACTTTGGTTTAAATCTTTTCTTTTTTTTTTTTTTTTTTTTTTGACGGTAGAAATCGGTGAATTCTTGTTGGATCAGATCTCTTGGAACCCAAGCCTTTGCTGTGTGGAATACCTCAGTGTGCTCTCTTATCACCTCTATTGTTTAACTTGTATGTTGATATTGCTTTGGGTTATAGGGTTCATATTCATACTTTTGCTGATTAGAGCCAACTGTATGTTCATTTAGATGTTTCTCAAGATGGCTTTGTTTTGAACTTCATATTTCTCATTGTTGACTGTTGTTTTTATTATCTTCATCAGCTCATCTCAATACGTCTTTATTTTTCTACTTCTGATTTTACGCAATTAGTGTATGCTTTAGTAATTTCATGCATTGATTATTGCAATGCTTTGTTTTGTTGGTTTGCCTGCTAAAAGTCTAAAAAGACTTCAGTGGGTACAAAATGCAGCTGATCGTTTTTTATCTAACTGCAATGTCTTGTCATATTGCTCTATTCTTTCATCTTTGCGTTGGTTACCAGTTGAAGCGCTGTTCTTTTAAATTGCTAGTTTTGGCTTTCAAAGATTTCCACTTTAGAATGCCAAAATATTTCTTTAAGAGTGAGATATTTTTCGCTTACTTCTTTTAGCTCTTTTAGGCATCAATGTGCATGTTGGCGTACATAGTCTTGCTTCTTGGCTTTTCTATGTAATAGTATGCCTATATGTTAAGAATTCTGATTACCTTTTAGAATTCCATACCAGTATTAAAACCTTCTTGTTCAGCCTTGGGGTGTTTTATTTTTGGATTTGTATAGGTACATTTTTGTTCGCTGTATGGGATGAAGTTCATGATATTTTACAATGGTGAACTGGATTAGGAACTGGTTGACGGACAGACGCCAGAGGGTGATGGTGAATGGAATTCGCGCGGAGGAGGGAAAGGTGAGTAGTGGAGTGCCTCAGGGATCGGTGCTGGGGCCGATTCTGTTCAATATATTTGTGAGTGACATTGCCGAAGGGTTAGAAGGTAAAGTTTGCCTATTTGCGGATGATACTAAGATCTGTAACAGAGTGGACACCCGGGAGGGAGTGGAAAACATGAAAAGGATTTGAGGAAGCTAGAAGAATGGTCTAAGGTTTGGCAATTAAAATTCAATGCGAAGAAATGCAAAGTGATACACTTAAGGAATAGAAATCCACGGGAGACGTATGTGTTAGGCGGGGAGAGTCTGATAGGTACGGGCAGAGAGAGGGATCTTGGGGTGATAGTATCTGAGGATTTGAAGGCGACGAAACAGTGTGACAAGGCGGTGGCCGTAGCTAGAAGGTTGTTAGGCTGTATAGAGAGAGGTGTGACCAGCAGAAGAAAGGGGGTGTTGATGCCCCTGTATAAGTCATTGGTGAGGCCCCACCTGGAGTATTGTCTTTAGTTTTGGAGGCTGTATCTTGTTAAGGATGTAAAAAGAATTGAAGCGGTGCAAAGAAAAGCTACGAGAATGGTATGGAATTTGCGTTACAAGACGTATGAGGAGAGACTTGCTGAGCTAAACATGTATACTCTGGAGGAAAGGAGAAACAGGGGTGATATGATACAGACGTTCAAATATTTGAAAGGTATTAATCCGCAAACGAACCTTTTCCGGAGATGGGAAGATGGTAGAATGAGAGGACATGAAATGAGATTGAGGGGGGGCAGACTCAAGAAAAATGTCAGGAAGTATTTTTTCACGGAGAGAGTAGTAGATGCTTGGAATGCCCTCCTGCAGGAGGTGGTGGAAATGAAAACGGTAACGGAATTCAAATATGCGTGGGATAAGCATAAAGGAATCCTGTGCCGAAGGAATGGATCCTCAGGAGCTTAGTCAAGATCGGGAGGCGGGGCTGGTGGTAGGGAGTCGGGGATAGTGCTGGGAAGACTTATAGGGTCTGTGCCAGAGCCGGTGGTGGGAAGCGGGACTGGTGGTTGGGAAGCGGGGATAGTGCTGGGCAGACTTGTGTGGTCTGTGCCAGAGCCGGTGGTTGGGAGGCGGGGCTGGTGGTTGGGAGGCGAGGATAGAGCTGGGCAGACTTATACGGTCTGTGCCAGAGCCAGTGGTTGGGAGGCGAGGATAGTGCTGGGCAGATTTATACGGTCTGTGCTCTGAAGAGCACAGGTACAAATCAAAGTAGGGTATACACAAAAAGTAGCACATATGAGTTATCTTGTTGGGTAGACTGGATGGACCGTGCAGGTCTTTTTCTGCTGTCATCTACTATGTTACTATTACATTTGTTTCTTTGTTTGAGATTTTGTTATATGTGTTATCTGTTTGTATTGTTTCTTGTAATTTTATTATCTATGTAATTTTTATAACCCGTTCTGGGTGTTATAGGTAGAGCGGAGTAAATATGAGATTAAATAAATGGAGAAGAAAATGAATTGAAATATGGATAAAATGTCTTTGTGAGTAAAAGATATATTTAGCCAAAGGAAGTGGGACTTTCCTGACCTATTGGTATTCTTTAAGATGTAGATAAGAGCAACTTGGTGGTTTTAATGTATCTATATTTTCAAAAGGCATTTAATAAAGTTCTTCATGAGAGTTCTTAGGAAATAAAAATGGAGAAGTGAATTAGTAACTAGCAAAAGAATAGGACATAGAGTAGAACTAAATAAAACTAAATGGACAGCTATCTAAAGGAGGGAGAGAAATAGAGTAGTGTCTCAGGGATCTATATTGGAAGAATGAGGCAATGAGATAAAACAAAATTATTCAAAGTAGTTAAAACATGCATGCATTGTAAGAAATTGCAGAAGGACCATTTGAGACAAGAACCTAACATCTAAATATCATGTAATTTAATGTAGTCATATGCAAAATGATGCACATAAGGAAAAATAAGGAAGACAACACAGCAGATTGGTAGAAAATCAAAAATAGATTTTATTGATAGTATCTAAAATACTATCAATAAAATTTATTTTTGATTTTCTACCGATCTGCTGTGTTGTCTTCCATCTTGGAGTTTGCAGATCATTCTTGGACCCTCATAAGGAAAAATAATCCTTACTATATGCAGGCACTGCTGAGTTACTTTTTAGGAGTTACAGCTCATGAAAAGAACCTTGAAATCATTGTGAACAATACACAGAAATCTTCAGTGTAGTGTGTAGCAACAAGTGAAAAAGCAATTAGAATGTTAGTCCTTATTCAGAAAGGTCTATAGAATAGAAGTTGAAAGCGCATATGCTAAGCATTACACAAAGGCGTGTTTCACAGAGGGAGTATAGGGTTGGGTAAGTGCATGTCTGAGACAATCAGTGAGTGCATGGGGGGGGGGGGGGGGGGGGGTTATAATTGGCATGAGTAGGTATGTGCATGGGGGAATTGTGTGTCAGAATGACCTTGAATGAATGGATAGACATTGAGTGATTTTGTTGGATGGGTGTTTTAAGAGCAGAGGGAGGATTAAAAGAATGATTTGGTGGGGGGGTTGCTGTGTGACTGTGGGTGCTAATTGTTGGCATGAAAGTGAGCACAGGGACATGTATGTTTTTCAGCCCATATCATTTCCTTCCTTTTCCCCACCTCAGGGTATTCTGACTTCCTGTCTCATCAAACCCCAGATTATACTTTTATTTGGCCACCATAAAAGCTAGGTGTATGGACAGGTGTACAAATAGATGAAATGAGCTTTAACAATGAGTATTGCCTATTGTGCAAAACCCCCTAGACTCTGAGACTCTCATTTCACCATCCATTTGCTTCAGGTATAATGAAATAAGAACATAAATTCTGTACTGGGTTGAACCCAAGATCCATCAAGCCCAAAAGTCTGTTTGAAACAGTTGCCAATCCATCTCAATAAGTACTTTGCTGCAGTGGCGTACCAAGGGGGGGTGGGGGCGGTCCGCCCGGGTGCACGCCGCGCGCCTGCTCCGAGTTAGCTAAACTTCTTTGCTCATTCACTGCAGCTCCCTCTGCCCCGGAACGGGGGGGGGGGGGGGGGGGGGGGCGCATCGGTGCTTCGCCCCGGGTGCCATCCAGGCAAGGAACGCCACTGCTTTGCTGTTTACCAAAGAATAAATCTGATCCCTGCTCATACCTAGAAGTAAGCAGTAGCTTTACTAAGTCTACATGGCTAATAATGGTTAATTGACATTTTCTCCAGAAACTTGTGTAAAACTGTTTAAAAACATAACCATTTTGCTTTTACCATATCTCCTGGCATCAAATTCTAGGAACATGCATAGTAAAAAAAAAAAGTTCATTTTAAGCAAAATTTTGTGATTTTCATGTGCTTGTATTCATGTTTTTGAACAGATTGGTATTTTTTGCACACAAGAACTTTTTTGTACATAAGCTAATTCTTAGGTATACTGTATGTAAAAGTAAAGTGTAGGAGTCACGTGATGCGATGGAACGGAGTGATCACAGCATTGTATTGCTCCTGTAAGCCTCCTATCCATCGGCTTATAATCTGCTCTGATTGGACGATCCTTACCCTCACCAGATATAGCTTTGATAGGAAATTGCCTCCTATCTTCGAGGTGCCCTGGCACGCATCTTGTCAACATAACTTCCTCAAAATTGATGGAAAAGGATAGGGACAAGTAGCATGCGCCGGAAAGTAAGATAGCGGCCCCACGCTTTCCTTCCGCTCTCACTATCAGCTTGGCATGGACCTCCAAGATCACTGTGAAAGTTGCTGCTGCTGTGAAGGCCGCAGGGTGGGCGGGTAGGGCAGGGATGGAGAGAGGACAATGAACAATACCTGACCAATTGTTCCGGCGCTCGGCGTGTTACCTCCCAACTGCCCCACGGCACCCCTGTGAGTTTGCCGCAGCACACTGTGGTGCTGCAGCGCATAGTTTGGGAAATGCTCTTTCACATCTGAGATGGTGATTGTGTCTTTTTTTTTTTTGATAATTAGCTGGGCATTTCTTTGATATCAACTCAGATTGAAATATCTGAGCCAGGTGCATGGCGCTGAAACGCAGGACTGCATTGAGTCTTTTTATAAACATTTTTGAGTTGATCAGCTTTTAATAAATATCTTTGTGTTGGAACTTCTGTGGTTGTTTCCTTTTTTTGTTTTTTGGTTCTTATTTGTTTTTTTCAGGGGTACCTTCTGTGCTATGATGTCTCAAACATTTTCCATCTTTTCCACTTGGTACAGAAGTACTGCTGTAGGTAATGCAAGTGGGCAAGCATGACCTCCAGAAAGATGTGGCATGTCTCTTTATGTACTGTTTATTTATGATCTGGTAGTTTCCTTTTGTTCCTTTGTACTTCCAGCTTCTCCGAGGACATAGTTCTCACATGTGGGTGATGACTTTTCCGGAGCCCGGGCCAGCATGGACCCTGTCCAGCATTCCAGAATCTTTTGGCAGGCTTGAGTGTGCCTTCCTGTCTGCCCGACTTGTGTGAGACCCACAGTTTTCTCTCTTCCGCAGAGAAGAGAAGATGAATGCTTCTGACACTGGCGCGTGGTTTTCTTGTTGCTGCACGGTAACGTTTTTCTGGTCTTCCTGCTCTTTTGTTTTGTTCGTGGGACCTTTTTTTTCTTATTTTTTCCTCTTTTCCCGTAATCTGTTAGCGTCTTCAGCATTTTTCAGGTTTTCTTAATTTTTTCACAGATCAGGCCTCCTTAGCTCTGAGTTCCTGGTTGGGCCCCTTTTTCTTTAATAATAATAAATATATATATATTTTTTTCAAGGATTGAGTTATTTGAGTTCACATCGGCTATTTTTCTGGATATATCCCAGAAACCTTTCAGTGAGTTTAAAAATTGTTCAAGGTGTGGTAGGACCATGTCTGTGACCTGTGTTCACAACTGGTGCCTTCCGTGCCTAAATCCTCTCATTGTAAACTCTGTTTTAAAATGCAGAAAAGAACATAGAAGAGAAGCCATGCATGAAGAAACTGTTACACTGAAGTCTGGTCCATTTGCATTAGTCACCATGGCTTTAGGAGCTGTCCAACACTGGAGATGCATCAACATCAAGGAGGTCTACCTTTACCTCGATGTCAGGCATCAGTAGCACCTGTTTGGGATGAATATAATTGGACCCAATACCGAGAATCCATGAGGATTTTGCATCATTCTTGTTAGCACTGAGGGGTCCCCTTATTGAGCATCAACACTGGTCCTCTTCAAAGCATGGTGCCAAGAGCTTGGGAACACCAACATCTCCTGTGCTTGAGAAGCACTGGTCCCCAGAGGAGTCCTTCTCCTCCTGGAAGCAGTGACGATGCACTAGTCTTCCCGAAGCAAAGATCCTGCCTCTGATTTGGCTCTGTTTTTGCATGCTGTTCCTTTACTGGTACTAATCTTGCCTTTACTGATGTCTGTCACTGAGGAGCAGTTCTGGGTCATATTAAAAGAGGGACTGGAGCATATTCTGGCTCTATGCAATGCGTCCCCACACCCTGCCTGTCAGGAGGTTGCTCTGTTGGGCATTGGAGCCAGCACTGACTGATCCAGTGTTCTTTGTCAGCCCACTGGTGAAGGAAGCAACCCCGGAAAGCAGGAGAGCCATACCATGGCTGTGTCTCTAGTGGTCTGAGGCAGGCACAGACTCGCATTTCTCATGAGGAGTTCTTTGCCGAGTCTGATTTAGACAGCTCCTAGGTGTCTGAGGTTGAGCCAGAGGAGCCCTTGGATGAAAGACCCTTGGCCTACCTTCCTATTCTTTTCCACCCCAAAGAAAGGAGAAAGTCTCCCCAGAGGAGCTATCCTTTGTCAGCTTTCTGAGGGACATGGTGGAGGCCATCCTACTTAATTTTGAAATTGAGGATGACCCCAGAGCCTAGATGTTGGACATCCTTGATTATGATTCCCCTCCTAAGGAGGCTGTGACAGTGTCCATGCGCAGCATCCTTAAGACTGCCCAGATGAAGAACTGGGTGACCCCTCTCTGTACAGCCTGTACCAAAGAACTTAGAAGAATGTGGCCACCCCTACTGTGATTCCTACACCTTTGTTGATGGCAGCCTTCAAGGAGCAATTTGTGAAGAAGTTTGCTGCATCTGCATGAAGCTTAGAATGGACACTCAGAGTTTGTTGGCT
Source organism: Microcaecilia unicolor (assembly GCF_901765095.1). Classification (NCBI taxonomy): domain Eukaryota; kingdom Metazoa; phylum Chordata; class Amphibia; order Gymnophiona; family Siphonopidae; genus Microcaecilia; species Microcaecilia unicolor. The sequence continues at coordinate 117,141,986 of NC_044032.1, forward strand.
GCACTGGTGTCGATTTCCAGTCTTTAGGGGAAGAGGATTCGCTGGTGCATTGGGAATCCTTGGTGTCTCAATGAACCCCGGTCAAGGTCTGACCCAGTTGTCAACTTAGGTTTGAAAACTCCTATGCCCACTTCCGCAAAATCCTAAAAACTAATTTTTTTCGAGACATATTTGAAGATGTCTAATACTAAATTAAGTATATAATAAGGGAAAGAGATAGGAGAAGTGAAGAGAGAAGAGGAGAACAAAGGGAGGTGGAAAAGAAAAAAAATGGAATTTGTAATATCTTTGTTTTTATTATGTTTTATGATAGTTAATATAATCTGAGTAATTTGTATGAATGTTCCTAATTGACTCTCTGGTTTTGCTGTGCTTTTCTATCAGAAATGGATTTCAAAGTGGTATTTTAATATTTTATTATTATATTATATTGTAAACTGTTCTGATTTACTTTTGTAATAAGTGACGGTCTAGTAAATAAATAAACGATAAACGATAATAGTATGAAGTAAGCAGAGATTTAGGAGGAAAGGCAAATCCACCAAGGTGCATGGACCACAAAATCCCACGGAGTCAATAGAACACAGAGGAAAGTGGGAAATGGACCAATGACCTCAGAGACTGGGATAGCTGGATCGTGTAAACCAAATTTTATTACAGACTCACCACAGGCCTGTCTCAGGAGTCTAAAAGCATACATAAAAAAGTGTAAAACAATGTAGTACAGACAAATAAACATTTATCATGTAAATCTAAAAAGTTAACACATATAAAACAGCCAGAGAAAAAGAGGGGGACTTAAAACAGATTAAAGGAACATAATTTCATTATACAAAATATTGATAAACTTATGTCAACAGAATTATATAAAAAGAACATATGCAGACATAAAGAAAAAAATGATAGTACAAAGATACATAATGGTGTTCTAAGAGGAGGCTAAGAAAATGCTGGAATCTAATTATGATAGTACATGAGAGAACTTAAAAATATCATGTAGTAATGAAAAGAATATGATGACAATATACATAAGGTAGCAGAGGTATCTGAGATAGAAACAACCAATTTTATAATATGCATTACATTGGATGACTGAACAGATAGCGCCTTAAGATATAACGAATAATTTTGAGGCCAATTTATATGTGGGGTACTTTGAACAGGAACATCTGGAGTCCTGTCCTTTCACCGAAAACATCAAAATATACAAAAGATGTATTGACGAGATATTTATCCTCTGGAAAGGCGATATTGACTCATTGCAAATCTTTTACAGTTGGTTGAATTCTAGAGATCCTAATTTAAAATAGAATATAATACGGATGTGGTCCACTTTCTTGACCTTTCAGTTACAAAAGACCAATACCTTTTCAATACCTCCATTTATCGAAAACCAACAGATAGGAATGCCTTCTTGCACTATACTAGTTACCATAATCCCGCACTAAAGAAGAATTTACTTCTCGGCCAATTTCTCTGCTTGCGCCGCATATGTTACAACTTTGAAGACTTCAATACACTAGCCAAGACCTTAAGCCACAGATTCTATAATAGAGGTTATCCCAAAGAATGTATTAACAAGGGATATAGGAAGGCTATTACAGAAGATAGACCCATCTTACTCCAGCAAGCAGGCCCCAAAACGTCGCTGGATGTAGTCTGCACCCTTAGATATTCATTTTTGTCCAAATTCATTCAACGTCAATCGGACGACACGGGCACATTTTGGATGGCTTACAGTGTTTTAAAAACAAGAAATTGGTGATCACTTATTCTAGAGACATGAACCTAAAGGAACATCTAGTACCATCGTTGCTACCGGAACCAAGAGGAATTTCTATCCATCTAGGTCATTGCCGATGTGGGAGATGCAGTGTGTTCAGCCATTCATTAGATATATACAGTGGGGGAAATAAGTATTTGATCCCTTGCTGATTTTGTAAGTTTGCCCACTGACAAAGACATGAGCAGCCCATAATTGAAGGGTAGGTTATTGGTAACAGTGAGAGATAGCACATCACAAATTAAATCCGGAAAATCACATTGTGGAAAGTATATGAATTTATTTGCATTCTGCAGAGGGAAATAAGTATTTGATCCCTCTGGCAAACAAGACCTAATACTTGGTGGCAAAACCCTTGTTGGCAAGCACAGCGGTCAGACGTCTTCTGTAGTTGATGATGAGGTTTGCACACATGTCAGGAGGAATTTTGGTCCACTCCTCTTTGCAGATCATCTCTAAATCATTAAGAGTTCTGGGCTGTCGCTTGGCAACTCGCAGCTTCAGCTCCCTCCATAAGTTTTCATTGGGATTAAGGTCTGGTGACTGGCTAGGCCACTCCATGACCCTAATGTGCTTCTTCCTGAGCCACTCCTTTGTTGCCTTGGCTGTATGTTTTGGGTCATTGTCGTGCTGGAAGACCCAGCCACGACCCATTTTTAAGGCCCTGGCGGAGGGAAGGAGGTTGTCACTCAGAATTGTACGGTACATGGCCCCATCCATTCTCCCATTGATGCGGTGAAGTAGTCCTGTGCCCTTAGCAGAGAAACACCCCCAAAACATAACATTTCCGCCTCCATGCTTGACAGTGGGGACGGTGTTCTTTGGGTCATAGGCAGCATTTCTCTTCCTCCAAACACGGCGAGTTGAGTTCATGCCAAAGAGCTCAATTTTTGTCTCATCTGACCACAGCACCTTCTCCCAATCACTCTCGGCATCATCCAGGTGTTCACTGGCAAACTTCAGACGGGCCGTCACATGTGCCTTCCGGAGCAGGGGGACCTTGCGGGCACTGCAGGATTGCAATCCGTTATGTCGTAATGTGTTACCAATGGTTTTCGTGGTGACAGTGGTCCCAGCTGCCTTGAGATCATTGACAAGTTCCCCCCTTGTAGTTGTAGGCTGATTTCTAACCTTCCTCATGATCAAGGATACCCCACGAGGTGAGATTTTGCGTGGAGCCCCAGATCTTTGTCGATTGACAGTCATTTTGTACTTCTTCCATTTTCTTACTATGGCACCAACAGTTGTCTCCTTCTCGCCCAGCGTCTTACTGATGGTTTTGTAGCCCATTCCAGCCTTGTGCAGGTGTATGATCTTGTCCCTGACATCCTTAGACAGCTCCTTGCTCTTGGCCATTTTGTAGAGGTTAGAGTCTGACTGATTCACTGAGTCTGTGGACAGGTGTCTTTCATACAGGTGACCATTGCCGACAGCTGTCTGTCATGCAGGTAACGAGTTGATTTGGAGCATCTACCTGGTCTGTAGGGGCCAGATCTCTTACTGGTTGGTGGGGGATCAAATACTTATTTCCCTCTGCAGAATGCAAATAAATTCATATACTTTCCACAATGTGATTTTCCGGATTTAATTTGTGATGTGCTATCTCTCACTGTTACCAATAACCTACCCTTCAATTATGGGCTGCTCATGTCTTTGTCAGTGGGCAAACTTACAAAATCAGCAAGGGATCAAATACTTATTTCCCCCACTGTATTTGTCTTTATACACCCTGCCGTATCCAGAAGATATTATTTACACCACACCTTTGACTACAATACTGCCTGTGTCATTTATCTAATCCAATGTCTAAGCCCACTTTTATGCATTGGTAAGACTTTCAGAACAGTTAAAACAAGGATTATAGAGCACAGAAGTTGCATCAATAGGGGTGTGGAGAGTGCAGCTCTGGTGAGTCATTGGAAAGCAGCAAATTTCACTATCTCTGATCTCTCTTACTTGGTATTTAGAGTTCTTCAACCTAAATCTGGAAGGGGTAACAAAGATATTTCTCTTCTCAGTGAAGAACAGAGACTCATTTTTGAATTAAAAACATTTGCACCTGCAGGACTCAATAGTGATAGCAACTTCAGTGTATTTCTTTGAGTCCCATGCATATTCTTTCATATTTGCTTTTGAAGTCCTTTTAGTTTTGTTCCTCCGGCACTTATGATGCTTTATTATTTTATTCATGTATCATATGTATTCTTTTCCTCCTTCCCCCTCCTTATATATGGCCTTAGTGTGTATGTTCCCTTTATATTTTATATTCTTTAGTGTTTTTTCATATATTATTTTATTCCATTGTATGTTCTCTCTACATAGACTTTACTCACATCACTAAACTCAATTTAACCATGTCTTCTAATTTACAAAATGTCCTTTGATTTGTTTCCAGAATAAGTATTGCACATAACAATGTTCACATTAAGTCACTGCATTTTTTTTTTACTTTGAATGCATTTGTTTAGCAGTATACTTGTAGTCATTATTTGCTTCTGGCTGGTTAAACACTCATATGACGTTTTTTTTATTTACGTTTTTTTATACGTAGTTTATTCATGGACCCTGTCATACTACACCAGTCGGGCAGTATGCCATTTGTACTACCTGTGTAGGGCTCTGGTTTTATTCTTTTTATTTTTATTTTATTTTGTTTTGTCTTTTGGTTTTTAACTTTGGCTTCGCATATGCATGATAGTATGACGTTTAGTAGTACGTCACGTCAGACGTCGTCATTTTATGCAAATTCGTGGCATCATTTCTGTTGCCTTTGGTGCGCTTCTGCTGCTTCTATACTGGCGGTTCTTTTTACCTCACTTTTCTGACATTTGCTACTGCTGATAGTACTGCGTGACGCGCTGTTGCATTACAAACAGGAGGACTCTCTCAAGGTCTTTTTCAAGGTACTATGACATCAGTATTTCTTTTTTACACAACTTTGCTTCATTGTTGTCTTTTTTTTGTTCTCTTTGTTTTTTTGTTTTTGTTTCTTCGTGATGTTTAGCAGTCTTTGCAAGTTGGTCTGTATCATTCGCTTTTATTAACATTTCATGGGAGTCTTTCCTGCATCCCGTCTTTTTGTTTTAACGTCGAGACCGTCACATTTTTTACATTATTGTATTTCTTTACAGACCATTCCGTTTTTCCCTTGTGAAAGTTGCTTACTTTATTACATATATTATCATTAAGGTTAGTTGTGTCCGCTGCTGTATTATTTTGCTCACATTTCTACCTTACATCATTCATTTGGTGTGTCAGTTTCAGCCACCGATGTAATGGGTTTACTTATACCACCCCCACACCCCCTTTTTGTTCATTCTTCGAGGACAAGCAGGCTGCTTGTTCTCACTGATGGGTGACGTCCACGGCAGCCCCTCCAATCGGAAACTTCACTAGCAAAGGCCTTTGCTAGTCCTCGCGCGCTCATGCGCACCGCGCATGCGCGGCCGTCTTCCCGCCCGAACCGGCTCGTGTTCGTCAGTCTTCTTTTGTCCGCGCTCGGTATGGTCGTGTTTTTGCCGTGTCGTGCCCCGCAAAGTCGACCTCGCGCGTTCTCTTCATGTTAAAAAAAAAAAAAAAAAAACCATTCTGTGTGTGGAAAGGGACTCTTCGGTCTCTTTTCCCCCGATATTTCCAGCTTTTTCGCCCCGGTAAGTTTTCTTTCGTCGTCGGGGTAGGCCGCTTTTAGGCCTCGGGTCGAAGTTTTCTTCCCCTTGTTTTTGTGGTGCCTTTTCCGCCATTTCGACTTTTGATCTCGCCGGCGTGATTTTTCCGCCCATGACATCGAAGTCTCCCAGCGGCTTCAAGAAGTGCACCCAGTGCGCCCGGGTCATCTCGCTCACTGACAGGCACGCGTCGTGTCTTCAGTACTTGGGGGCTGGGCACCGCCCGCAGGCCTGTAGTCTGTGTTCCCTTTTGCAAAAGCGGACTCAGGTAGCGAGATTGGCCCAGTGGAACGTTTTGTTCTCGGGCTCTTCGTCGACATCGGCACCGGGGGTATCGAGTGCATCGACGTCTTCAGCGTCCAGACCTTCATCCTCGGCCGCCAGTGCATCGAGGCATCGGCCCTCTGCATCGGCGCTGAGACATCGGACAGCTGCGTCGACGTCGGTGGTACCGGGACCTCGTCTGCTGATGTCGTCGGACGGTGGTGCTTCGTCTGGAGTGCAGGTGAGGGCTGTCCATTCCCCTGCTGGGGGCGGTGAGCCTTCGGGTGGGTCTCCCCCTACCCTGAGGGCTCCTGCGGTACAGCCCCCCCGAGACCGACCTCCTTCGGCCTCGGCCCCGAGGAAGCGACGGCTGGATTCTACGTCCTCCTCGTCGGTGCCGGGAAGCTCCGGTGACATGCTTCGTTCCAAGAAAACGAAGAAGCATCGTCATCGGTCTCCTTCCCGTGTCGGCACTGAGAGCTCTGGGTCGCCGAGGGAGTCGGCACCCAGTAGGCATCGGCACCGAGAGGACCGCTCACCCTCTGTTCAGGAGGTGTCGATGCGCTCCACTCTGGACAGCCCGGAACAGCCTCCACGCCCGGAACAGGTTCTGACGTCGACGCCTGCATCGACCTCCATGCCTTTCTCTGCAGCCGCTCTGAACGAGAGCCTCCGGGCCCTTCTCCCAGAGATTCTGGGAGAGCTGTTGCGCCCTACCCCTCCGGTACAGGCGGTGCTTGCGCCACCGGTACCGTCGAGCGAGGCGCCGGCTGGTCCATCGCCCGGGATGAGGTCTCCGGCATTGGTGCCGCGTGCGGTACCGGCTGCCGTCGCCTCCCAGGAGGGCTCCCAGACTACGTCGGCGGAGGGAGCTTCGCCGATGCGGGCGAGGGAGTCTACCTCTCGACGCCCCCATCGTGGACGTGGCTCCACAGAGTCGAGTCGGGCACGGTTGCAGACACAGGTCCGTGAACTTGTGTCTGACACCGAGGGTGAGGCCTCGTGGGAAGAGGAAGAAGACACCAGATATTTCTCTTACGAGGAGTCTGAGGGTCTTCCTTCCGATCCCACTCCCTCTCCTGAGAGACAGCTTTCTCCCCCCCGAGAGTCTGTCTTTCGCTTCCTTTGTCCGGGAGATGTCTACGGCCATCCCCTTCCCGGTGGTTGTGGAGGACGAGCCCAGGGCTGAAATGTTTGAGCTCCTGGACTATCCTTCTCCACCTAAGGAAGCGTCCACTGTACCCATGCACCATGTCCTAAAAAAGACATTGCTGGCGAACTGGACCAAGCCTCTAACTAATCCCCACATTCCCAAGAAGATCGAGTCCCAGTACCGGATCCATGGGGACCCAGAGCTGATGCGCACACAGTTGCCTCATGACTCTGGAGTTGTGGATTTGGCCCTGAAGGAAGGCTAAGAGTTCTAGGGAGCATGCTTCGGCGCCCCCGGGCAAGGACTCTAGAACCTTAGACTCCTTTGGGAGGAAGGCCTACCATTCTTCTATGCTCGTGGCCAAAATTCAGTCCTACCAGCTCTACACGAGCATACACATGCGGAACAATGTGCGGCAGTTGGCGGGCTTGGTGGATGCGCTCCCCCCTGAGCAAGCCAAGCCTTTTCAGGAGGTGGTCAGGCAGCTGAAGGCGTGCAGAAAATTCCTGGCCAGAGGGGTGTATGACACCTTTGATGTTGCGTCCAGGGCCGCTGCTCAAGGTGTGGTGATACGCAGACTCTCATGGCTGCGTGCCTCCGACCTGGAGAATAGAATCCAGCAGCGGATTGCGGACTCGCCTTGCCGTGCGGATAATATTTTTGGAGAGAAAGTCGAACAGGTGGTAGAGCAGCTCCACCAGCGGGACACCGCATTCGACAAGTTCTCCCGCCGGCAGCCTTCAGCATCTACCTCTACAGGTAGAAGATTTTTTGGGGGAAGGAAGACTGTTCCCTACTCTTCTGGCAAGCGTAGGTACAATCCTCCTTCTCGACAGCCTGCGGCCCAGGCTAAGCCCCAGCGCGCTCGCTCTCGTCAGCAGCGTGCGCCTCAGCAAGGCCCATCGGCTCCCCAGCAAAAGCAAGGGACGAGCTTTTGACTGGCTCCAGCAGAGCATAGCCGACATCCAAGTATCAGTGCCGGGCGACCTACCAGTCGGGGGGAGGTTAAAAGCTTTTCACCAAAGGTGGCCTCTCATAACCTCCGATCAGTGGGTTCTTCAAATAGTCCGGCACGGGTACACCCTCAATTTGGCTTCAAAACCTCCAAATTGTCCACCGGGAGCTCAATCCTACAGCTTCCAGCACAAGCAGGTACTTGCAGAGGAACTCTCCGCCCTTCTCAGCGCCAATGCGGTCGAGCCCGTGCCATCCGGGCAAGAAGGGCTGGGATTCTATTCCAGGTACTTCCTTGTGGAAAAGAAAACAGGGGAGATGCGTCCCATCCTAGACCTAAGGGCCCTGAACAAATATCTGGTCAAAGAAAAGTTCAGGATGCTTTCCCTGGACACCCTTCTCCCCATGATTCAGGAAAACGATTGGCTATGCTCTCTGGACTTGAAGGACGCGTATACGCACATCCTGATACTGCCAGCTCACAGACAGTATCTGCGATTTCAGCTGGGCACACGTCACTTCCAGTACTGTGTGCTACCCTTTGGGCTCGCCTCTGCACCCAGAGTGTTCACGAAGTGCTTGGCTGTAGTAGCAGCGGCACTTCGCAGACTGGGGGTACACGTGTTCCCATATCTCGACGATTGGCTGGTGAAGAACACATCCGAGGCAGGAGCCCTGCAGTCCATGCAGATGACTATTCGCCTCCTGGAGCTACTGGGGTTTGTGATAATTATCCAAAGTCCCATCTTCTCCCAGTGCAGAGACTCAAATTCATAGGAGCTCTGCTGGATTCTCGGACGGCTCGCGCCTATCTCCCAGAGACGAGAGCCAACAACTTGTTGTCCCTCGTCTCGCGGGTGCGAGCGTCCCAGCAGATCACAGCTCGGCAGATGTTGAGATTGCTGGGCCACATGGCCTCCACAGTTCATGTGACTCCCATGGCCCGCCTTCACATGCGATCTGCTCAATGGACCCTAGCTTCCCAGTGGTTTCAGGCTGCTGGGGATCTAGAAGACGTGATCCACCTGTCCACGAGTTTTCTCGAATCCCTGTATTGGTGGACGATTTGGTCCAATCTGACTCTGGGACGTCCCTTCCAAATTCCTCAGCCACAAAAAGTGCTGACCACGGATGCGTCTCTCCTGGGGTGGGGAGCTCATGTCGAGGGGCTTCACACCCAAGGAAGCTGGTCCCTCCAGGAACGCGATCTGCAGATCAATCTTCTGGAGTTACGAGCGATCTGGAACGCTCTGAAGGCTTTCAGAGATCGGCTGTCCCACCAAATTATCCAAATTCAGACAGACAACCAGGTTGCCATGTATTACGTCAACAAGCAGGGGGGCACCGGATCTCACCCCCTGTGTCAGGAAGCCGTCAGTTTGTGGCTCTGGGCTCGCCGTCACGGCATGGTGCTCCAAGCCACATATCTGGCAGGCGTAAACAACAGTCTGGCCGACAGGTTGAGCAGGATTATGCAACCTCACGAATGGTCGCTCAATTCCCGAGTGGTGCGCCAGATCTTCCAAGCGTGGGGCACCCCCTTGGTAGATCTCTTCGCATCTCGAGCCAACCACAAAGTCCCTCAGTTCTGTTCCAGGCTTCAGGCCCACGGCAGACTGGCATCGGATGCCTTCCTCCTGGACTGGGGGAGGGTCTGCTGTATGCTTATCCTCCCATACCTCTGGTGGGGAAGACTTTGTTGAAACTCAAGCAAGACCGAGGCACCATGATTCTGATTGCTCCTTTTTGGCCGCGTCAGATCTGGTTCCCTCTTCTTCTGGAGTTGTCTTCCGAAGAACCGTGGAGATTGGAGTGTTTTCCGACCCTCATCACGCAGGACGAAGGGGCGCTTCTGCATCCCAACCTCCGGTCCCTGGCTCTCACGGCCTGGATGTTGAGAGCGTAGACTTTGCCTCTTTGGGTCTGTCAGAGGGTGTCTCCCGTATCTTGCTTGCTTCCAGGAAAGATTCCACTAAGAGGAGTTACTTCTTTCTATGGAGGAGGTTTGCCGTCTGGATTGACAGCAAGGCCCTAGATCCTCGCTCTTGTCCTACACAGACCCTGCTTGAATACCTTCTGCACTTGTCTGAGTCTGGTCTCAAGACCAACTCTGTAAGGGTTCACCTTAGTGCAATCAGTGCATACCATTACCGTGTGGAAGGTAAGCCGATCTCAGGACAGCCTTTAGTTGTTCGCTTCATGAGAGGTTTGCTTTTGTCAAAGCCCCCTGTCAAGCCTCCTACAGTGTCTTGGGATCTCAATGTCGTTCTCACCCAGCTGATGAAACCTCCTTTTGAGCCACTGAATTCCTGCCATCTGAAGTACTTGACCTGGAAGGTCATTTTTTTGGTGGCAGTTACTTCAGCTCATAGAGTCAGTGAGCTTCAGGCCCTGGTAGCCCAGGCCCCTTACACCAAATTTCATCATAACAGAGTAGTCCTCCGCACTCACCCTAAGTTCTTGCCAAAGGTCGTGTCGGAGTTCCATCTGAACCAGTCAATTGTCTTGCCAACATTCTTTCCCCGTCCTCATTCCTACCCTGCTGAACGTCAGCTGCACACATTGGACTGCAAGAGAGCATTGGCCTTCTACCTGGAGCGGACACAGCCCAACAGACAGTCCGCCCAATTGTTTGTTTCTTTTGATCCCAATAGGAGGGGAGTGGCTGTGGGGAAACGCACCATATCCAATTGGCTATCAGATTGCATTTCCTTCACTTACGCCCAGGCTGGGCTGGCTCTTGAGGGTCATGTCACGGCTCATAATGTTAGAGTCATGGCAGTGTCGGTAGCCCACTTGAAGTCAGCCACTATTGAAGAAATTTGCAAAGCTGCGAGGTGGTCATCTGTCCACACATCACATCTCATTACTGCCTGCAGCAGGATACCCGACGCGACAGTTGGTTCGGGCAGTCAGTTCTTCAGAACCTGTTCGGGCTTTAGGATCCAACTCCACCCCCCGAGGGCCCTGTTTGTTCTGTTCCAGGCTGCACTCTCAGTTAGTTGGTAAATTTTTTAGGTCAATCTCAGTTATGTCCTCGCCATTGCGAGGCCCAATTGACCATGGTTGTTGTTTTGAGTGAGCCTGGGGGCTAGGGATACCCCATCAGTGAGAACAAGCAGCCTGCTTGTCCTCGGAGAAAGCGAATGCTACCTACCTGTAGAAGGTATTCTCCGAGGACAGCAGGCTGATTGTTCTCACAAACCCGCTCGCCTCCCCTTTGGAGTTGTGTCTTCCCTTGCTTTGTTTGCTACTTATGGGACTGACGAACACGAGCCGGTTCGGGCGGGAAGACGGCCGCGCATGCGCGGTGCGCATGAACGCGCGAGGACTAGCAAAGGCCTTTGCTAGTGAAGTTTCCGATTGGAGGGGCTGCCGTGGACGTCACCCATCAGTGAGAACAATCAGCCTGCTGTCCTCGGAGAATACCTTCTACAGGTATGTAGCATTCGCTTTAGTGTGCATAGATATATATTAGATGCACCATTAGAAAACATACATCCATGGGATCATTTTAATTCACAGTGATCAGTATGTAATTTATTCTGTAAGTGCCATTCGTTTGTTTGTACTCACTGATGCAAGTATACAAAATTATTCATTATAGCTTAAGGCAGGGGCGTATCTGGACTCCGGCGGTAGGGGGGGCCAGAGCCAGAGGGAGGGGGCACATTTTAGCCCCCCCCCCCCCCCGCCGCAGCCGAGCCCCCACCGCCGAGCCCCCACCGCCACCAATGACTCTCTCTACCCCCCTCCCGCAGCCAACCCTCCCCCGCTGCCGTTCTTACTTTTGCTGGCGGGGGACCCCAACCCCCCGCCAGCCGAGGTCTGCTTCCACCTGCCACTGCCGTAAAAACTTCTTCTTCAGCCGGCGGGGGACCCCAAACCCCCGCCAGCCGCCCCGCGGTGTTTAAAATTCATCTTCGGCCTCCGTGGCCGTGCTGCTGTGATAGGCGCTGTTGAAATCCACTTTCGGAGTCTGACGTCGCAGCACGTACAACGTACAACGACGTCAGACTCCGAAGTGGATTTCAACAGCGCCTATCACAGCAGCACGGCCACGGAGGCCGAAGATGAATTTCAAACACCGCGGGGCGGCTGGCGGGGGTTTGGGGTCCCCCGCCAGCAAAAGTAAGAACGGCAGCGGGGGAGGGTTGATGGCGGTAGGGGGGTCCAGGGCAAAATCTGCGGGGGCCCAGGCCCCTGAGGCCCCACGCAGATACGCCCCTGGCTTAAGGCGTGTGGGCTCAGGGAATAAACTCCCTGAACCCATACGCCAAGCCCCCTCCCTACCCATCTTCAAATTCTTGCTCAAAGCCCACCTCTTCAATGTCGCTTTCGGCACCTAACCATTGTACCTCTATCCAGGAAATCTAGACTGCCTCAATCTTGATTGACTGCACTTTTTGTCCTTTAGCTTGTAAGCTCCTTTGAGCAGGGACTGTCCTTCTTTGTTAATTGTACAGCACTGCGCAACCCTGGTAGCACTTTAGAAATGTTAAATAGTAGTAGTAGTATCCGTTCAGTCATCCAATGTAATGCATATTATAAAATTGGTTGTTTCTGTCTCAGATACCTCTGCTACATTATATATATTGTCATCATATTCTTTTCATTACTACATGATATTTTTAAGTTCTCTCATGTACTATCATAATTAGATTCCAGCATTTTCTTAGCCTCCTCTTAGAACACTGTTATGTCTCTTTGTACTATCATTTTCTTTGTCATTTATTATGATACATATGTTCTTTTTATATAATTCTGTTGATATAAGTTTATCAATATTTTGTATAATGAAACTATGTTCCTTTAATCTATTTTAAGTCCCCCTCTTTTTTCTCTGGCTGTTTTATATGTGTTAACTTTTTAGATTTACATGATAAATGTTTATTTTATTTGTCTGTACTACATTGTTTTACATTTTTTATGTATTCTTTTATACCCCTGAGGCAGGCCTGTGGCCGAAACACAGATCTGTGTCAATTGTGTGATAAAATTTGATTTACACGATCCAGCTATCCCAGTCTCTGAGGTCGTTGGTCCATTTCCCACTTTCCTCTGTAAGCAGAAATTTAGATATCTCTGGATTGTTTTTCATAGTCTGTTTTTCTAAGCCTGCTCCTGGGCCTCTAACGAACAGTGTGAGGTCTTCTAAGGAAGGGGCCTCAGATCTTCCTTCAGATTCCTCCCTGCCTTATGAGAGGTGTAAAGCGCACTTGAGGAAATCTTGTTCTTTTTTTTGTGGGAAAGAGAGCTTAGGACATCCCATTTAAGTTAGAGATGATGGAGCAGCCCAGGCAGAAACATTGGATATCCTCCTATTCTTTGACCCTCCTAAGGTAATTGTGACAGTCCCAATTCATAGAATTCTGACAGAGGTTCAGATGATAATGTGGGAGACCCCTTACCTATATCTCTTAGTAATAAGATGGTCAACTCTGCAGAGTTCAAAAGGCTTCTGGATTTGAGCAGCGGCAGCTTCCTCACTATTCCATAGTGGTTGAATCTGCTCCCAAGAGCACTGGATTTGAGCAACGGCAGCTTCCTCACCATTCCATAGTGGAATCTGCTCACAAGAGCCACAAGCTCCAAGATTCACTCCTTGATGCTCCCTGGGAGGGAAGCTGTATCATTGGAGAGCATTTTTTCAAAATGCTATGCTCATGTCCCCCATAGCATTCTATTGGCTCTTCCCGAGCATGTACTTGAGGAACATAGTGTGCAGTGCAGTTTGACAATGCTCTCCATAGAGAAAGGACTGAAGAACTCCACAAGCTAGTAACCAAAGGGAAGGAGTGAGGAAATATACACGTTCTGTTCAATATATATTTTCAATATGGCATCGGTAGCTTCTGCCATAGTTATTTGTGCCTGCAGATGCATCTGGCTGACAGCTTCAGATATGAGACGACATACAGGAAAAGCTCACTGTTTTATCCCCGAAGAGATTCTGTCCTCTGCGAAGATAAGGTGCAAAAGGTTGGTACTCTCAGGCAGCATCCCTGACCTGGTTCTTTCTTTTAGGCATTATCAGAGTAGTGGGAAATGGAGGTATTACCGTTCACAAAGGCATAAGTATCCTCCACTCTCCAACTGTTCCCAAACTAAACAGGTATCTTGCTCTTCCTTGTCATCAAGCAGATGAAGCCATTACGTATGGATTGTGTCCATCAACCAGCAGGGGGAGATAGAGAGCACTCAACTTTTCTCAGTGCCTCATGGCCAGCCAGCTCCACTGCCTCTTCAGTATTCTCTATCTCCCCAAGCAGGGTGGCTGCAGCTTCTTCGAGCTCCATCAAAAATCTGCCTGGGGATGGCTCCTGGCTTGCCAGTTGTTAGCCGGGGTGTTAGAGGCTATAGCAGCTTCACTTTGAAGGCACATAGGTCAGCCCTTTCCCTGCCTTACCCATGCCCCCGTGGATGTGGACATATTAGCTTGCTTTTCCCTGTCCTTTTCCACTCAGTGGATGCAGGCACATTGGTTCGCCTTTCCCTGCTTTTCCCACTTATCTGAGCCTCCGTAGTGTTTTTATTTACCTCTTTTGCCTCTGCTTTCCTCACAGCGTTAATAAATAAATAAATAAATAATTAGTCGAGTCGCGCTTTAGCGCAGCGATCTTGGGAAAGAGGTTTTTTTTCTTGAGATTCTTCTGCGGGACCGGAGCTGTGATACTTGGTCTAGTGAGGTAAGAGTGTTTTCTGACTCCTTCGGGGTGGGCCCGCGATCGGGACATTTTTGGCGCGAACCGCCATTTTTGAATTTTTACCACCGTTTTCGGCGATGGCTGCGGAGACTGTAAAGCGCTGTTCTAAATGTGGCAAGCGCAAATCAGCAGTGGAGCTCTGTAATTCGTGCGGTACAGACGGTAGAGCCGGCCCGAGCATGGCAAGCGGCGATCTTTCACGCTCTGAGCTGGCAGCAGACGCCATTTTGGATTTTCCACATGGCGCGGCCTCCATTGCAATGGAGAGCCCTGAATCTGGTGGGGGGGGGGGGGGGTCCTCTGAGTGAGGCTAATAATAGAGCTGATAGCCCTGGGCAGGATCCAGGCAGTCAGGGAGCGGTTTTCTCCCCTGATTTTGTTTTAATGCTGCATAGGGCATACATGCTTAAAAGAGCTCTTCCACAGGGATCTTCGGACCCTCTGCCTGCCCCCCCAGTGGATCCTGGCCTTTTGGAGGTGGCTTTGCCTGTTTCTTATCCTCCTGATAAACACAGAAGGGCTAATTCCCCTTCTGAGTTTGGCGCACCCCCCTTTTCCCCCCCTTGGTTGGGCTATGAGGATTCTGAGGGGTCTGGCAGAACTTCTTGGGCTGAGGAGCCAGAGTCGGGTGCAGAATTGCCACAGAAGCTTGATGATCCATCTGCGGTGAGGAGCTGCCAGCGCTTATTTCAGATGCCTTACAAGCCCTCTCGATTGAAGATCCTGGGAGTGGCACAGCGTCCTCGGTTAATCCAAGGATGGCTAGTACCAGAAAGCCTGCTCGAGCTTTTCCTTTGCATGACTCCATCCAATAGCTTATTTCGTCTCAATGGGCTGACCCCGAGGGACCTTTGAAGGTTGCCAGGGCTATGGGGCAATTATACCCTCTGAGTGAGGAACATTTGGCTCACTTTGCAATGCCTAAAGTGGATGCCCTGGTCACGGCTGTGACAAAGAGAACTACCCTCCCTGTTGAAGGAGGTGTTACCCTGAAGGATATTCAAGACCGCAGGCTTGATTCAACTCTGAAGCGGTCCTTTGATTTGGCAGGTCTCACTGTTCAGGCGTCTGCATGCAGTTGTAATGCTGCTAGAGCCTGCCTGGCTTGGTTACAGCAGGCAGTGGAACAGCCTGGTGATGGAGCGGAGACCTTATCTGAAGTGGCTCCGCGGATGGAGTCGGCCTTGTCCTTTTTGGCTGATGCCCTTTATGATAGGGTCAGAGCTTCGGCAAAACAAATGGCTGTAGCAGTGGCGGCTCGCCGCACTCTTTGGCTAAGACATTGGGCGGCGGACATGGCCTCTAAGCAAAGGTTGGTGAAGTTGCCCTATCAAGGCCTTCTCCTGTTTGGTGAGGAGCTGGAAAACATTGTTAAAGGCCTGGGGGATTCCAAACCTCAGCGCTTGCCCGAAGATAGGCCGAAGCCTTCCTCTAAGGGTCAGGCGGTCCGCTCCTCTTACAGACCTCGCTTCCGTGAAGCTAGAAGGTACTGCCCGGGGCGTGCTGCTGGGTTCACTGCGCGTGCCCGCTTTCAGCAGAGAAACTCCTTTCGCTCGGACAAACGTTCCGCAGCTGCCGGTTCAAGGCCTGGAGTTCAGGGGCGACCCTCTCAATGATGGTGCGCCAGCCCTCTCCTTGTTTCCTGTCATCGGAGGAAGACTTTCCCTCTTTTTCGAGGAGTGGGCCAAAATCTCCGCAGATCAGTGGGTCTTGGACCTGATCAGAGACGGATACCAAATAGAATTCGATGTCCCGGTGAGAGACTTGTTTGTGGAGTCCCGATGCGGTTCTGCCGCCAAACGGGCGGCGGTAGAGGAGACTTTGCACAGTCTGTGCCAGATAGGGGCTGTGACCCCGGTGCCTCCCGCCGAACAAGGTCTAGGCCGCTACTCCATTTACTTTGTGATGCCATGAAAAGACGGGTCTTTTCGCCCGATCCTGGACTTAAGAGCTAAACAAGTCCTTAAGAGTGCGGCATTTTCACATGGAAACCCTGCGCTCCGTCATTGCGGCGGTACAGCCAGGAGAGTTTCTCACGTCTCTGGACCTGAAAGAAGCTTACTTGCACATACCAATTTGGCCCCCGCGCCAGAAGTTTCTGTGGTTTGCGGTGTTGGGAAAACATTTCCAGTTTCGGGCTTTGCCTTTAGGCCTCGCCACAGCTCCCCGAACCTTCTCCAAGGTAATGGTGGTAGTAGCTGCCTTTCTCAGGCGAGAGGGTATCCGGGTTCACCCGTACCTAGACGACTGGCTCATCAGAGCAGACTCAGAAAAAGAGTCATCTAGCTACAGCCAGAGTGGTTTCAGTCCTTCAATCTCTGGGCTGGGTCGTCAATATGGCCAAAAGTTACCTGACCCCCTCGCAATCTCTAGAATATTTGGGGGCCAGGTTCGACACAGCCTCGGGCTATGTGTTTCTTCCCGATCAAAGGCGGTGCAAGCTTCAGAATCAGGTCCGTCTGCTCCTGAGGATGCCCCGCCCGCGACCTTGGGACACTGTCCAGCTGTTGGGATCGATGACGGCCACCTTGGAAGTGGTGCCATGGGCGAGAGCGCACCTGAGACCTCTACAGTATTCTCTACTTCAACGATGGTCTCCAGTATCTCAGGATTATCAGTGCAGACTTTCTTGGCTCCCTGCAGCCCGCCTCAGTATGGAGTGGTGGCTCTCGGACAGCATGTTGCGATGGGGAATGCCGCTGGCACTCCCCGATTGTGCCTAGTGGTGACAGATGCCAGCCTGAAGGGCTGGGGCGCACATTGCCCGGGGAAGCATGCCCAGAGTCTGTGGCTGCCCGACGAGTTGGAGTGGTCTATCAACCGCCTGAAGTTGAAAGCGGTGTTTCTGGCTCTTCTGGCCTTTCAAGTGACCCTGGAAGGACTGGCTGAGTGATGTCGGACAACACGACAGCAGTGGCCTACATAAATCGACAAGGCGGCACTCAGTGCAGAGCTCTAACTGCGCAGGCCGAACAAATTTGCCACTGGGCTGAGCTGCATCTACAGTCCCTGTCAGCAGCTCACATTGCAGGTCAGAGCAACGTGCAAGCCGACTATCTAAGCAGGCATCAGATCGATCCAGCGGAGTGGGAACTAGCAGACAATGTATTCCTGCAGATATGTGCCAAATAGGGAAGCCAGTGATGGATCTTATGGCAACCAGTTCCAATGCCAAAGTCCCGTGCTGCTTCAGCAGACGGAGGGATCCTTGCTCTGCCGGGTTGGATGCCTTGGCTCAACCCTGGCCCCTGGGCTTGCTGTATGTCTTCCCTCCGTGGCCCTTGATAGGGCGAGTGCTCCTGCGGATTCGGCTGCATCCAGGAAAAGTGGTGCTCATCTCCCCGTATTGGCCCAGGAGGCCTTGGTATGCGGACCTCCGACAGATGCTGTTGGAGGCTCCCTTTCCGTTACCTCTGGTTCCTCACCTGTTGTCGCAGGGTCCGGTGGCCGTGGAGGACGCCTGCCGCTTTGGTCTTATGGCATGGCGATTGAGAGGGCGCAATTGAGAGATAAAGGTTACTCAAATAAGGTAATTTCCACTCTCCTGTAGGCCCGTTAGCGCTCCACTTCCGTGGCTTATGCCAGGATTTGGTGCCAGTTTGAAGTCTGGTGTGTTTCAAGAGCGCTTTCTCTGTTGCGGGCTCCTGTCTCGCCGATTCTGGACTTTTTGCAGGATGGTGTACACAAAGGCTTGGCCTATAATTCCCTGCGGGTCCAAGTGGCAGCATTGGCCTCCCTACGTGGCAAGGTTGAAGGCGTGTCCTTAGCTGCTCATCCAGATGTGGCACGGTTTCTTAGAGGGGTGCTTTGCTCCGTCCTCCCGTGCGGGCACCTTGTCCGGCTTGGAACCTGGGGTTAGTATTGAAGGCCCTTCAGGGGGCTCCCTTTGAACCGCTTCGGCGTGCGTCAGAGAAAGATTTGACACTGAAGGCCGTCTTTTTAGTGGCCATTACCTCGGCGAGACGGGTGTCAGAGCTCCAGGCGCTGTCATGTAGAGACCCTTTTCTGCAATTCTCAGAGTCAGGGGTCACGGTTCGGACCGTGCCTTCCTTCATGCCTAAGGTGGTTTCAGCGTTTCACCTAAACCAGCCTGTTTTTCTTCCCTCCTTTGTTGAGGAGGAGTTTCCAGATTCATTTGGGCAGTTGCACCTTTTGGATGTGCGCAGGACTCTGTTGCAGTATCTGCGAATTACAAATTCTTTCAGGACCTCTGATCATCTTTTTGTGCTGTTTGCAGGTCCTCGCAGAGGGTCTTCAGCGTCTTGTAAGAGTAAGATTGATATGCCTTCATTTCCTGTAGAACTGTAGAACTGTAGTTGTTCAGGATGCGAGTTAGATATTAAACCACAAATTTGCTTTGCCGTGAGAAGCTGAGGTTTTCATTTTAGGCTGTCATACTGTGTTCGTGTTCTATGAAAAAGGGTGTACGGCATTGTTTTCAGTTCAAGCATATATTAAGCTTTATGCAAGTTTAACCTAGTTTTATGCTATACTTTTCCGCATGTACTACGCTATTATATATTTAATAGATAAGGGCACTCTCCTACAAAACCCATCTCACCCGTTATGCTTGAATGCTTTTTACTTTCATTTTCGTGATAGCGGCGCTGGCTCGTGGCTTTCTTATAAATAGCCTCTATTTCTGTACTATAGTATTAAACGTTCCAGAACACTAATTTGTTTTTTTGTTATTATCTGCTTTTTCTCCCTTTTTCTCCTTGTATTAGTTCCTATACTCAATATTTTGACTATTGTCGTGGGACATATCAAACTGCTTGCTTATTGGTTTGCAATGCTTGTCTCTCAAAGTGTTGGTCCCACCTCCCTCCCTTTCTAGTGCATGTCATTTTTCTTGCAGACTTTTTAGGCTTTATTGGCAGCGCTTATTCTGGTGATTCGATTGGTTGCTGAGGCTGCACAACCTTTTATATGTCTATGTCTAATTAAAATTGTTTCTTTCACTACTGTCATCACTGAACGAATGCTGTTGTACTATTTGCTCTGGCATTACAGGCTTCCTTACTGTCAGCTATTCCATTCCAATGCTTTTGAGTTTCCTTCTTGTGGTTTGTTGAGTGGAAAATATATTGTCTCGTAAATGATGAATGTGGAACTTCTCACATTTCTTAGTTCTAGCTAACGTGTTCCAACTAATGGCTCCTTTTCATGGCTGTACCTTCCCCGATGAGCTTACTTTACCACTCCTGAAGTAGGTTTCAGGGGTTCTTTCCTGGGATATGTCATACTTTTATTCCTTTTTTTTTTTCCCCCTCTCTTCTTTTCTACCAGTGTTACGCTATAACTATTGGCTTTAATACCGATGCTGGAGGAATCGCTTACACCCACCTTGGGACTCATATATGCCCCTTAGGTGGATGACGGTAATAAATAGATTTTTAGAAACTGAGCTATATCCCACTTCATTTTCGAAGTGTGCTTGCTCCATAATTGGACCTTTTGCCCCGACGTGAGTTTGCTTGGTTCTGATACGCGCTATGCTATAAGGGGACGCTCAAAGCATCTGTTGCAAGTCGGACAAGTTGACTCGGGGATTCTAAATTCTTATGTATAGTTTGGGGTGCAGAATTGAGCAGAATCTTCATTCAAAATTTTTAGGTGTATATTAAAATATCCTGTGGAGGTTAGTTGAATTGAGCAGAATCTTCATTTGAATAGAGCAGAATCTTCCTAACCAGCGAAAAACCATAGGGTATCTGTTCTCCGAGTTCAGGGAACTTGTTTCGCAGCTTCCTGGACCCTTTCAGGGGTAGTAGCCTCCCCTCTTTTGAGGGTTCTACCATTGGAGTGAATCATGGCCAATGGAGCTGAATCTTGGCGGCTAGTACAGCAGAATCCTTGTTGTAGAAGCCTACCCTGGGGAACAGTTTTCTTGATTTTAAAGTAGGATATATACACAAGCAGACACTAGGTTTTTATTCATTTATACACTGACTCTCTACGCATATTTCTGTTTGCTGTTCTTGTTTTTCTTTCTTCTAATATTACTTGCGGTTAAAGCATAGAGCTTTCCGCCAATTCGTAATTTCTGTTTTAGGTTCCGGCGCTGGAACGCTCTTGAAGACGCGTGAGTATCAAGGTGTTTTGTGTACGCATGATGCATGTTTTTGTTTTGATAATTTTCCTTTGCATGCTTCTCCTACAGATATAACACAGGTACCCCTGTTATAAATTCCAGAGCTTGGATCCAGCTTTAGATTTAACTTGGGCCACCTTGCCTTTCAATATTGCATTATATTGCATACACTTTCCTATGTGGATTGTTTTTCCCTTATTTCTGATTCCACTATGTCTTCCTAATCCCCTACTCCCCTGGAAAGAGTTCTTAACTTTTTCCCCGCTGATAGAAAAGAACTTACCCATTTATGTCAAACCTGGCATACCGTTTGGTCCGCCAAAGACCCAGGGCTGGAATGGCCAACAAAGGGATCATTTGATCAGGGCAAGCTTCAAGCCTTGGTCTGCTACAATGAGTCCCGAAAAACAGGAAAATCTAGGGATAAACATTTAGCTGCCATTAACAGTCTAAAACCACTATTGCCCGTTGGCTCAAAGAAGCTATCTTTTCAGCATATCTGCTGTCTGGCCGGGCTCCGCCTGAAGCCTTAAAGGCACATTCCACAAGAGCAATTTCCTCTTTCTGGGCGGAAACTGGAGCACTATCTCTTCATGAGATTTGCAGTGCTGCAACATGGGCTTCTAAGCTCTCTTTCACCTGACATTACAGGCTGGATGTGGCTGCCAGGAGGGATGCGCGTTTTGGAGCACAGGTGCTAGCGCGTGGTGTGTCTTGTTCCCACCCTATTTAGGGATTGCTTTGTTACATCCCATACGTAATGGCTTCATCTGCTTGATGACAAGGAAGGGAAAATTAAGTTCTTACCATGATAATTTTCTTTCCTTTAGTCATAGCAGGTGAAGCCAAAAGCCCTCCCTGTATGATTGTCTGTATTGCAGTGATTCTGATTTTAGGTGCTGTTCTTGTTTCCTGAAGTTATATTCCTTCCTTGGGGAGTCGGAAAACAGTCTTCAGGATTCTTGTTACAGTTATAGGAGGATGAGTTCATTCCCTCCAGTGCATGTTTTGGGAGGATGAGTTTATTCCCTCCAGGAGGATGCAAGTATTCCCTCCGTTTATACAAAGTGGAGGACGAGTTTATTCCCTCCAGGAGGATGAGTTCATTCCCTCCTTTTTTGGAGTTTATGCCCTTGTTAAGGGGCCATCGTTCGCTGTGAGGAAAGTTCATGTTATTCCCATTGCGGTTTGCCATACTGCTTTGGAAGCTTCAAATACTGAAGAGGCAGTGGAGCTAGCTGGCCATGAGGCACTGAGAAAAGTTGAGTGCTCTCTATCTCCCCCTGCTAGTTGATGGACACAACCCATACGTAATGATTAAAGGAAAGAAAATTATCATGGTAAGAACCTAGTTTTCCCTTATCTCAAACATCAGAGGGCCCAGGCTGCTTTGTAGCCAAAACTGGGGATGGGATTTTGACTTGACTCAAGGGGAACATCACCTCAGTCTGTTTGTAGTAATCCTCTAGTAGAAGGGAGGCTGAAACATTTTGCAAAAAGATGGCTCCTTGTTACCAGAGACAGATGAGTTCTCAAAATAGTTAACATAGGATACCATCTTCAGTTACTGGAACTCCAAATTGCCTCCCAAGAGCATCCAAATCAAGCTCTTAGCATCAAGAAATATAAAGGGAACTCGCTTCCTTTTGCAGGCTTGGGATCAAACCTATTCCATCAAGGGAAAGAGAGCAGGGATTTTATCCCAAGTATTTCCTGATTACAAAGAAGATAGGAAGTTTCTACCCATCCTAGACCTAAGTCCCAGAACAAATAATCTTGTCAAGGCAGAGTTCATAATGGTTTCCTAAGCTCCCCTAATGCCACTTCTCCAAAGAGGTTACTGGCAATATTCTCTGGACTTGAAGAATACGTGTAACCCAGTATAGATACATCCAAATCACAGGAGGGATCTGTGATTCATCGTAGAGAGACACCACTACCCAGTACTGTATTCTTCCTTTGGCCTCCCATCAGTATATTATGTGTTCACAAAATGCTGAGCGATCATGGCACTGGGGGTGCACATGTTTCCCTTTTTGTACATTTGGCTGGTAAAGCACACATTTCAAAAGGACAGATGCGTCAGAGTGCTTATCCATTCAGGTGCTGGATTTATTAGTGTTCATAAATAATCCCAAGTCTCATTTAAGCTTGACACAATTGGAGTACATTGGAGCCTTGCTAGACATGACTCCTGCCTTTCTTCCACAACAAAGGATCACAAGTACCCTTTATGGAGGAAATTAAACAGTCAGCAGGAATCAGCTGGTCAAATGTTGAGGTTGTTGGGCCACACGGCTTCTACAGTACATGTGACAATTTAGGCATATCTTCATTCGAGGCAGGCCAATGGACCTTGTTCCCACAATGCTCTCAAGTTACTGGGGATCTTGGGATGTAGTAACTGTCAGTCCTCTCCAGGGACTCACTATCTTGGTGGATAGTTGATTTCAATCTATCAAAAGAAGTGCTGTTTCTAATTCCTTAGATTCAAGCAATGACAGGTGCATCCAAACTGGGGAGCTCACGTAGATGGCTTTCTCAGAGGCATTTTCTTGAAATGGATTAGTTTTGTGCATAAAAGCCAAACAGTGGAGAAGAACATGTGTTCAAATAGGTCCTTTACTCAGAAAACCAAGTCTCTACAATTTACTGCTAACACTTGACATAGTACTTGCATTTTGCTAAAGAGAGCTTCTTTCTGGAGTTCATAAGATGTAATATGTACAGGAAACTTATCCAGGTGTGTTTGGAAGTCCTTTTTAATCAAGCCTGCGGCACCCAAAACATTGGAAAATATTTCCTTATTTTTCTGCCACATGTTCTTAATTTTGGGCAGCATTTCTTGGTATTTGAGGATATTCCCACTTTCCAAGTGATTCACGAAGTCATCGTTTGGGACCAACATCTCTATAATCAATTCTGTTCTGATGTTTTTCTCTTTTACCTCTATATCCAGTTTTCCGGCATCCAGCTTTTTATCAGTTGGGATGGGGATGTCTCAGGTGATCATAACCTTTTTGTTTTCTACAATTATCTTAGGGTTATGATCCCAGTGCTTTTCTGGCACACTGATGTTGTAATACTTTCAGAGCTTCCAGTGAATGACATGTGTCACCTTGTTGTGCTTTTCTGTAGTCTTAATTCTTGGTATACCACTAAAGGGTTAATAAGATCACAGCGGTTCACAAAACATTATCAGGAGAAATTATGGAAAAGAATTACAATAATCATAGGAAAGAAAAAGAATTAAGGGGGTGGGGGTAGTGATAGGGAGGGGGAGGAAAGGGAGAAGCCAGGCTAACAGCCTCAAAAGGATAAAATGGAAAGGCTGGGATCCATCAGGCTGTGTCAGTCACAGACTATGGTCCTAATGGCTGATGATGAAAAAAGAAAGAAAAAGGAAGAGAGGTCACAGTCTAATTGGGAACAAAAAAACAAGAATAAGTATAAAAATTTTCCACCATCAGTACTTTGCAGCCAGCCACGAGATGAGTAACTGTTTCTAGCTTTTACAGAATTTACAGGTGTCTGTTGCACTAGTTTTTTCAATTCTTGCTGTAAACCATCTTATTTATTTGTTAGGATTTATTTACTGCCTTTTTGAAAGAATTCACTCAAGGCGGTCTGTAATCAGCTGTCCTGGGCTATAATTCTCTTCTCCGTTAACCGTTCATGTGTCCAATGTTGATCCATGAATGGTTCTTGGAGTAACAATTTGTGTTTCCTATTGTACTTGTGCATTTGCCACTTGTTTCTTCCCTGCTGATCCAATGCTTTGAAGAGTTTCTTCTCTTCCTTAGCAAATGGTTGCTTCCTTCCTTTTTGGTACCAATGGATTTTCAAACATTGTTTCTACTCGTTGGAATGCTTGACCGAGTTTAACAATAGAACTGGTTTCTGGAAGTTTTCTTTTATATTTCATCACCTTTTGAGCATTAGGATCTGATGATGTCATTAGGTAAAATGGAGGCCTATGATAGTAGCTCAGTAGTGTTACCTGTTTCTATGAGATCCATCCCTTCTTCACATCTAGGAATGTCAGTCTAGGTATACACTTTTTCTTATAGATAACGTCGTGGGCATGGAGGAGTTTTCTTGTTCACACATCAAGGCTTCACCAGCTAAGTTTCCCAGAGATAAGGGCAATTTGGAATGCTCTATGGGATTTCAGAGGTTAGTTGTCCCATAAAGTTAGCCTGTTTCAAATAGACAACCATGTAGCCATATATTACGTAAACA
Organism: Microcaecilia unicolor; assembly: GCF_901765095.1. NCBI lineage: Eukaryota > Metazoa > Chordata > Amphibia > Gymnophiona > Siphonopidae > Microcaecilia > Microcaecilia unicolor. The sequence continues at coordinate 117,166,848 of NC_044032.1, forward strand.
AGCAGAGAGGAGCAGGATCGTGCCTCCTGTATTGGGGAAAGTGTCAGAATGTGGAAGGTAGCTGTTTCTCATGGAATGCCTGTTGGCCACATAACTGGTAGGTGAGGACAACATTCTGGCAGATGTCTTCCTTCCTCAGACATAGTCCAACTGACCAACTCTCTTGGCTCTAATCCTCGACTTCTCTTCACCACATTGAACTCTCTCCTCAAGGTGCCCCCTCCCCCAACTCCCCCTTCATTATCTCCTCAGACCCTTGCTGAATTCTTTCACAACAAGGTTCAAAAGATAAACCTTGCTTTCTCTACCTCACCACCTCTCCTTCCACTAGTCCGTTCCCCTCTCTCTCCTTCCCCTCATTCCCTTTCCTCCTTTCCTGAAGTTACTATTGAGGAAACTACACTTCTCCTTTCTTCCTCAAAATGTACCACCTGTTCCTCTGATCCCATTCCCACCCACCTTCTTAATGCCATCTCTCCTGCTCTTATTCCTTTTATCTGTCACATTCTCAACCTCTCACTTTCCACTGCGACTGTCCCTGCTGCCTTTAAACATGCTGTGGTCACACCTCTCCTTAAGAAGCCTTCACTCTACCCTAATTCTCTCTCTAATTACCGACCCATCTCCCTCCTTCCTTTTCTCTCCAAATTACTTGACCGTGCTGTCACCGCCGCTGCCTTGATTTTCTTTCCTCACATGCTATTCTTGACCCACTACAATCTGGTTTTCGCCCTCTCCACTCAACCGAAACTGCGCTTACTAAAGTCTCCAATGACCTATTACTGGCTAAATCCAGAGGTCAATATTCCATCCTCATTCTTCTTGATCTTTCCGCTGCTTTTGACACTGTCGATCACAACATACTTCTCGATACCCTGTCCTCACTTGGATTCCAGGGCTCTGTCCTTTCCTGGTTCTCTTCCTACCTCTCCCTCCGCACCTTTAGTGTTCACTCTGGTGGCTCCTCTTCTACTTCTATCCCTCTGCCTGTCGGCGTACCTCAGGGTTCTGTTCTTGGTCCCCTCCTCTTTTCTATCTACACTTCTTCCCTTGGTTCATTAATCTCATCCCATGGCTTTTCCTACCATCTCTATGCTGATGACTCCCAAATCTACCTTTCTACCCCTGATATCTCACCTTGCATCCAAACCAAAGTTTCAGCGTGCTTGTCTGACATTGCTGTCTGGATGTCTCAACGCCACCTGAAATTAAATATGACCAAAACCGAGCTTCTCATTTTCCCCCCCAAACCCACCTCCCCGCTCCCCCCGTTTTCTATTTCTGTTATGGCTCTCTCATTCTCCCTGTCTCCTCAGCTCGAAACCTTGGGGTCATCTTTGACTCTTCTCTCTCCTTCTCTGCTCATATCCAGCAGATCGCCAAGACCTGTTGTTTCTTTCTTTACAACTTCCGTAAAATCCGCCCCTTTCTTTCCGAGCACTCTACCAAAACCCTCAACCACACCCTTGTCACCTCTCGTTTAGACTACTGCAATCTGCTTCTTGCTGGCCTCCCACTTAGTCACCTCTCCCCTCTCCAGTTGGTTCAAAACTCTGCTGCCCGTCTCATCTTCCGCCAGGGGCTGTGGGGCCGGTGCGGGCGGTGTGTATCGGTCGCTGCTCGCCGCAGGCCAAGATCTGCTATTTACAAGGTATGCAGGAGGGACAGTTGTTGGGAGTTTTCGTCTGGTGGGGCTTGTGGATCCCTGCCAGCCACATCATACGTGTGCTGCTACTGGGTGGGGCCCGGGCCTACCCTTGCCTACACCACTGGCAGCACTGCAGGCTGGGAAACAAAACTGTTATGATCTGCAAACCAGCCAAAGTTTTGGCACGGACAGTGGAAGGGTTCCGGCAAAATTGTAAACCGCTTAGGTCTAGGCAATTTATATAAATAACTGAAAATAAATAAATTAGAGAAAATGGCTGACATTGGCCAATAACGTGGCTACTTGTAACCACTCGCCTCCACCTACCCTCCTCTCCTCCTTCCTGTACACATTAATTGATTTGATTTGCTTACTTTATTTTTTGTCTATTAGATTGTAAGCTCTTTGAGCAGGGACTGTCTTTCTTCTATGTTTGTGCAGCACTGCGTACGCCTTGTAGCGCTATAAAAATGCTAAATAGTAGTAGTAGTAGTACTCATACTACCCCTCTCCTCAAGACCCTTCACTGGCTCCCTATCCGTTTTCGCATCCTGTTCAAACTTCTTCTACTAACCTATAAATGTACTCACTCTGCTGCTCCCCAGTATCTCTCCACACTCGTCCATCCCTACACCCCTTCCCGTGCACTCCGCTCCATGGATAAATCCTTCTTATCTGTTCCCTTCTCCACTACTGCCAACTCCAGACTTCGCGCCTTCTGTCTCGCTGCACCTTACGCCTGGAATAAACTTCCTGAGCCCCTACGTCTTGCCCCATCCTTGGCCACCTTTAAATCTAGACTGAAAGCCCACCTCTTTAACATTGCTTTTGACTCGTAACCACTTGTAACCACTCGCCTCCACCTACCCTCCTCTCTTCCTTCCCGTTCACATTAATTGATTTGATTTGCTTACTTTATTTATTTTTTGTCTATTAGATTGTAAGCTCTTTGAGCAGGGACTGTCTTTCTTCTATGTTTGTGCAGCGCTGCGTATGCCTTGTAGCGTTATAGAAATGCTAAATAGTAGTAGTAGTAGTAGTAGTTTTGAGTAGGGCACCTCCTCAATCTTTTTATTACTTCATTCAAGAAGAAGGCACCTCATCAGTTCCACTCCAGAACTGGAACACATTGCTACCTAGCTTCAGTTGTATTGTTCCTTCATTGGGGAGGGGGGTGTCCTTCTCTATGTGTATCCTCGAGTCCTTCAATGTTTAAAGCAATTTTTATTGAACAAAATAGGTACAAACAGAGGTAAACCATCCTTGATACACAGGCTATATTCAATATTTAACAGGAACCAACCCTAACCCCTTCCCAATCATCTTCAGCACCAGAGTACCATATTTGGGAGTAAAAATTAGAAAAATAACCATCATATAAATGTATGTGGCATACCATTATGTAACACTGGTCACAAGAGAACAAGCTAAATTTGGGGGGGGGGGGGGGATTTTTCTTGGTGTTATGACATCCCCATTATGTGTATCATACACACAGAATTAGCCATAGTTCCACCCTTCCCTTCGAACCCAATATGTATTAACTTCATCTATATATTCAATACTCACCTAACTACAGTACTCCATTCCATGGGAAGTGGTTGTACTTCCCATGTGAAACCCTTCCCCTTCTCTTCACATAGTACCCCTTGGACGTTTAGAAAAATTTTGTGTCCAGATGCCAATAGAATTTGTTTATGTGATAAGACCAGGCCACTCTAGGGCCCAGATGGTGCCATAACAATCCTCCAGAGCCATGTTCCAGTGCATCTGGGATATATAGAGTCCAAGGAGAGCATGCGAGAGGACATCCCCTAACCCTACCCGTTTTCTGACTCTGTTCCCTCCCCCCCCCCCCCCAAAAAAAAAGTCTTTAGCAGGGATCATGCCAAGCATGACCCTCCATCTTCGTATGCAGTCTGGGTTCCTCCGCCCCCCCCCCCCCCTTCCCCACCATCTCAGGACCTCTCTTCAGGGCAACTTACCAAGATACAGGAATAAAAAATCTAAAAAGAATTTAGCGTGAGGCAAGGACTGGATATAGCTATTCCTATTGGCCAAAAACATTTGTTTCCTCTTGTAGGAAGAGCGAGCACATTGCTGCTCCTCAGGTCCTTCTAACAGTAAGATCTTTTCTGAAACTTGTGCAAGATCGGGGAACCATGATCCTCATAGCCCCCTGTTGCCTGAGGTAGGTCTGGTTTCCACTTCTGGTTCTCTCCATCAGAAGCCCTGTAAGACTGGAGGGTTTTCTTGCATTGATCACATGAGATCAGGGGACCTTATTGCATCCCAGTTTCAGGTTCTTAGCCCTCGTAGCTTGGCTGTTGAGAGAGAAAAAGGTTTTCTGAGCTTACTTGACAGTGTTTCTCAAGTCTTACTGACTTCCAGAAGAGATTCTACTAGGAGGGCACACAGATTCAAATGGAAGAGGTTTGCTGTCTGGAGTGACGGGAAGGCCCTAGACCCTTTTTCTTGGCCCACACACAAAACTGCTCGAGTACTTTTTGCATCTCTAAGTCTCTATTAGTGTACACTCTATTAGTTGGATCTTATATGGCATGCAAACTTGTCTCTGTATAGCTTGATTTGTTCTTATACAGGGCTTGCTTCTATTGAAACCTTCCATAAAGCCATCCGCTGTCATGGAACCTAAATGTTGCTCTTAAATAAACCCAGCTGATGAAATCTCCTTGAGTCACTTGATATCACCCTCTAAAGTATCTGACCTTGGAAAGTCTTGTATGTGGTAGCAGTTACTTCAGCTCACAAAGTGAGTGAGTGACAGACTCTAGTAACTGATGTACATTATACTAAGTTTTTCAACATAGTGGTTCTTTGCACCCATCTGAAGATCCTTCACAAGGCAGTGTTGGATTCCATCTTAAACAGTCAATAGACCTTCCAACCTTTTTTCCAAAACTTCATGCCCACAAAGGTGAAAACACACTGCATTCTATGGACTGCAAGAGATTCTTGACCACCTATCAGGAGTGGATTAAAGCCAATAGAAGGTCCACCCAGCTTTGTTTTTTTTTTTTTTTAATCCTAACAGTATAGGGGCTAGGAAGCATCAGCAAATGCACACTTTCTACTCGGCTAGCAGACTGCATTTCGTTCATTTATGCTTTGGCATGCCTGATGCGCTGCGTATGCCTTGTAGCGCTATAGAAATGCTAAATAGTAGTAGTAGTAGTAGGGGGCCATGTTACAGTGGCATCAGTAGCCCACAAACAAGTTTATTTTTGAAAGAGAAGGGCGCCCATCTTTCGACATAAATTGGGAGATGGGCGTCGTTTTCTCAGGGTCGCCCAAATCGGCATAATCGAAAGCCAACTGCTTCCTGTCTTGGGAACGACCAAAGTTCCCAGGGGCTTGTTGGAGGTGTAGCGAAGGCGGGACTGGGGCGTGCCTAACAGATGGGTGTCCTCGAGAGATAAAGGAAAAAAGAAGGGCGTCCCTGAGGAGCAATTGGGCGACTTTACTTGCTGTCCTGGCATGTCAGGGGGACCAATGCACTACGAATGCTGGCTCCTTCCATGACCAAATGGCTTGGATTTGGTAGTTTCTGAGATGGGCGTCCTCACTTTCCATTATCGCTGAAAATCAGAAACGACCAAGTCCTGAGGACGACCATAAGGTTGACCAAAATTTGCTGATCTGGGACGCCCATCTTGTTTCGATAATACGGGTTTCCCCACCCCTTGCTGGAGCCGTGCTGCGAGGATGTCCCCAGGAAAACTTGGGCGTCCCTTTCGATTATACCCCTCTATAAAACGGACTTGTGTCCATTCATTTATCTTGCATTATTGTCTAAACCAGGACTCCTGATGCAACAGTTTTGTCCAGATAATCCTCCAGATTCGTTTTTGGGGTTTAAATCTAGCTCTATTCCCCCCCCCCCCCACCCATTTCTTTCAGTTCCAGGTTATTCCCCCCCCCCCAAAAAAAAAAACAAAAAACAAAAAAAAACAATATAGCTTATGAGGCTTGTTGTCACCAAGAACAATTAGGTGTTTATTGGTTGCAACACAACTGGTTATATTTTTTCTTTTCTTTTTTTTTTTCTGTTGAAGGCAGCCTGTAGCTAGGGAGTCCATATTGGGTGATTATGCAACTATCTTGCTTGTCCTGGAAGAAACATAGTTGCTTGTGTGGCAGGTGTTCTCCGAGGACAGCAGGATAGGAATTCCTACTCCCAAAGAAGTTGTGTTCTAATATGCATGTTTGGACTGAGGGGGTTGTGTGACAGCGACGGGCAGGAACAGACATGCCTGCATGGTGGAATGTTCTTGAAAGTTCTGGCAAAATGCTGGAGAAAAGTTCTTGTATAGGCTTCACTGGATGATGTCACCTGTAGGTGATAGTTCCTGTCCAACTGTTCCTTGAGATCTTTTTAAGTTGTACTGCACTTTGTTTGCAATTAGTATGGATGCACTTAAAGCTCATTCTTTGCCTATACCTCATCTAATCTTTGCCCCATCCTGCACTAAGCAGTTAGTGCAATATTTTAAGTGCACTGACTGTGTTTAGTATATAGTAACTATTATTGTGTATTAAATCCCATTTATAGGTGATGTTATGAATTTAGTCATATCATTGATTTTCTTAGGGCTCAGTTTACTAAAGTGTGCTAGCATATTATGGGCATCTACAAGGTTAGCATGTTCTAATGCTTAGCGTGTGCTAAAGCTGCTAAAACACCTCTAGCGCAGTTTAGTAAACAGGGCCCTTAAATTTGTGCTGAAAATCAGATTAAATGCTCCTAAATTTAGGAATTTAGTGAATTTTTAGTTCAAATTTCAGAGTTCAGCCCTAATAAATTTCCAAAGCAGCCTAGGCTTAAATATGTTAGGAGTATAAATCCTTTGACTATCAGGCCCAAAATGTTACACACACAAAAAAAATCAAAACCTAAAATTTATAACTTTCTTGCATGTGAGGCATGGACTGAAAATAGAAATATTAGTGTACATAGTGTAGTTTTTATTAAGTTCTCACAAATAATCAATTCCTTGCTTTCTGGATGGAGCTGCATACATGCTGGGACAATCAGGTACCATCACATGGACAAAGCTGGAGTCAATAAATGCAACTTCACGTTTATACTGATTGGTAATTCATAAAATCCCCACAGGACCTGAAGCTTGTTTAGCATAATAGCAAGACTATATTCTGAGCTGTTTTTTTTTATCGCAGTGTTGGGTGCATATTAATAAACCAAATGTTGGCCATATGTAAGATAAAAAAATCTAGAATGTGGCTATCATATCTAATATCTTTCAAAATCTGCCATTTGAACAAATTATATTTTCCTATAATTGCTTACTTTAATGCATTTGGGAAATTTTAGGTGCTGAAATGTGGATCCCCAGTGTTCTGATAGAATATGACATTAATTTGCTACTAGCAGGCTGCATCAGAGTGTGTACCAATTGCATACATATCAGTTGCTTTGAATGGAATTCTTTTTGCTAGATATATTGCATGTAACATAACACAAAACCAATCTTGATTAAAGTAATTACAACAGAACAGTAATTCTTAACATACAGCGGCATGTGCCTTCTGATATACTTAAAACTGTAATTGTTGAAAATGTGCTTTCTCTATATAGTACAATGTCACTCCTTCTCTTGCCTGTTTGATTTACTATCAGCATATTATTTATACAGAAAATTAATTTACATATTTGTACTGTTCAATTTGTATAGCGAGGACAAAAATGGATGCTCAGAGGCAGTGATGCATATTTTCATAGCCTGAGATTGAGGTTCAGCTCTCATACTTTTGTAACTTGGCCAGGCTTGTGCTGAGGATATTGTAGAGGAAGCATTAAGTCCAGGGGTTGTGTAATGGTGACATCTATTGGGCAAATTCAGGGAAGGTGGATATTGGGGTCTGGAAGAAGCTGTGCATGTTGGCCCCAGCCAAACTTTCACCTGAAATAGTTGGGTTAGAGAGGATGGGGGTGGGAGGTGAGGATTAGAATGGATAGAAAACTCCCTAGGTATAGAAAACAAACATTCATGGTGTTGGATCCACAAGAGGGGCCAAATCTGATCTGAGCTGACAGTTGAGAGGAAACGTTTTTTTTTTTTTTTTTGGGGGGGGGGGGGGGCGGGAAATTGTGCTGGAGCATACTCCTCGATACCCTGTCCTCACTTGGATTCCAGGGCTCTGTCCTTTCCTGGTTCTTTTCCTACCTCTCCCTCCACACCTTCAGTGTTCACTCTGGTGGATCCTCTTCTGCTTCTATCCCTCTGCCTGTCAGCGTACCTCAGGGTTCTGTTCTTGGTCCCCTCCTCTTTTCTATCTACACTTCTTCCCTTGGTTCATTAATCTCATCCCATGGCTTTTTCTACCATCTCTATGCTGATGACTCCCAAATCTACCTTTCTACCCCTGATAGCTCACCTTGCATCCAAACCAAAGTTTCAGCGTGCTTGTCTGACATTGCTGTCTGGGTGTCTCAACGCCACCTGAAATTAAACATGACCAAAACTGAGCTTTTCATCCCCCCCCACCCAAACCCATCTCCCCACTCCCCCCGTTTTCTGTTTCTGTTGATGGCTCTCTCATTCTCCCTGTCTCCTCAGCTCGAAACCTTGGGGTCATCTTTGACTCTTCTCTCTCCTTCTCTGCTCATATCCAGCAGATCGCCAAGACCTGTAGTTTCTTTCTTTACAACATCCGTAAAATCCGCCCCTTTCTTTCCGAGCACTCTACCAAAACCCTCATCCACACCCTTGTCACCTCTTGTTTAGACTACTGCAATCTGCTTCTTGCTGGCCTCCCACTTAGTCACCTCTCCCCTCTCCAGTTGGTTCAAAACTCTGCTGCCCGTCTCGTCTTCCGCCAGGGTCGCTTTACTCATACTACCCCTCTCCTCAAGTCCCTTCACTGGCTCCCTATCCGTTTTCGCATCCTGTTCAAACTTCTTCTACTAACTTATAAATGTACTCACTCTGCTGCTCCTCAGTATTTCTCCACACTCGTCCTTCCCTACACCCCTTCCCGTGCATCCGCTCCATGGATAAATCCTTCTTATCTGTTCCCTTCTCCACTACTGCCAACTCCAGACTTCGCGCCTTCTGTCTCGCTGCACCCTACGCCTGGAATAAACTTCCTGAGCCCCTACGTCTTGCCCCATCCTTGGCCACCTTTAAATCTAGACTGAAAGCCCACCTCTTTAACATTGCTTTTGTCTCGTAACCACTCGCCTCCACCTACCCTCTTCTCCTCCTTCCTGTACACATTAATTGATTTGATTTGCTTACTTTGTTTTTTTGTCTATTAGATTGTAAGCTCTTTGAGCAGGGACTGTCTTTCTTCTATGTTTGTGCAGCGCTGCATACGCCTTGCAGCGCTATAGAAATGCTAAATAGTAGTAGTAGTAGATGGCATGTTATTAAGTAGTAATAAACTGCAATAATGAAAGATTAGCTGTATCTTTGGTGCACATATGCTGTATTTCTAGGAGACCACTGATCTAGGAGATGAGGGAAAGCTTGACTAATTTTTGCTTTTTTTTTATTCATGTTGTGTGTGATTACTGTCTAAAATGTGTTTTTTGTTCAATGAAATGAAACCCCCAAAAACTAGGTTTATGAAATATGCCTTTTCTAATTTGACTCTAAAGGGTATGGAAATTATTATCCTGGGCTACCGTTAAGATGTTATCTTACAACAGGTTCCATTGTATGCAATGAGATCTAGACCCCCTATTACTAAGGCACTCTCACGTTTTTCGCATGTGCTAAATGTTAGAGATGTCAGTTTTTCCTATTGGCTTCTCTAACGTTTAGCGTACGCTAAAAACGTGAGCGCCTTAGTAAAAGACCCCCTAGTTACTGATGACCTGGGTTAACAGTAAACCTGTCTTAATGGTAGCCCACATTTGATAACTTCTCCCCTTACTTTGATGTGAGCTGAAATAAACCTTTTTCTTTTCAGATGTTTTAGTTTCTATCTTTCTCTGAAATGAGATTTTATTTCATTTTCATTTTTCAATACATATTATTTATAAACCGCTCTTATCTAGTGTGGGAAACAAAACCATATGCACAAGATATAAAAAAAAACCCCAATACAATAAACTTAACAAACATACCAACCAAATAATACAAACAGGCTTATTTTTCACTTCAAGGTGTCCATACTGTAATGAACAAAAGTATACGTTTCCCTTTTAATACCTCTGGTAACAAAAATTGTATAAAAATATATGAACCAGGGTTCTATTTGAACTCTAAACTTTAAATGACGGGTATAGATAGAGAGCTTAGTGTACTTTTCTAATGTATAATAAGCTGAATAATTTTTTGTGAAATAAATTCTCAGAGGCTACTCACCCAAGCGGACGTACCGCTTTACGCAGGCTGTTCTTAGAGGGTGAATGGGTTTCTCTATCATAGAATATCTCCAGGGGTTAATAAATACACCCCTGAGCAACCATATGCTTTCAATCAAATCAAGTGAAGGCAACAACAATAATAATGTGCCTAAATGTGTTAACTAAAGCTAAATAAGCTCTCTATCTATATCCCACACTTGCAACTTCCCTACTCTCATTCAACACATTCACCAATCAAAACGAAGCTCCAACGCACTCATTCCTTTCAAGACGCAAGCCTTATTTGCTCATCATTTTTGTCTTGGTGAATAATCCAGTCAAGACCTAAATGCTCAATTCACATAATAAGCATATACAAATAACGCTCTATATATAAGAACAGAACTTGTGTGTCTTATATAAATGCATAAGGATACGTTATCTCCAATAATAATGTAAGGAAGCACATAATGTAGAAAGAAACGTCCTTAGAAGAAATTCATTATTATTATTAACATTTGTATAGCACTACCAGACGCACGCAGCGCTGAACACCTGACACAGAGAGACAGTCCCTGCTCAATAGAGCTTACAATCTAAAAATACAGACAAGACAATTAAAGGCGAGGGAAGTACTGGGTGAGAAGGAACAAGGGGAGGGCAATTGAGTAGTGGCTAGGAGCCAAAAGCAGTGGTGAAAAGGTGGGTTTTCAGCATAGATTTGAAAACAGGTAGAGATGGAGCTAGACATACTGGCTCAGGAAGTCTACTCCAAGCGTAAGGTGCTGCGAGGGAAAAGGAACGAAGTCTGGAGTTAGCAGTGGAGGAGAAGGGGGACGACAAGAGAGATTTGTCCAGTGAGCGGAGTTCAGGGGGAGGAATGTAAGGAGAGATGAGTGGATAGGTAATGGGGGGCGGCAGAATGGATGCATTTAAAGGTCAGTAAGAGAAGTTTGAACTGTATGCAGAAGCGGACAGGGAGCCAGTGAAGTGACTTGAGGAGTGGGCTAGTGTGGGTATAACGATTTTGGTAGAAAATAAGTCGTGCTGCAGAATTTTGGACAGACTGGAGAGGAGAGAGATGGCTGAGTGGAAGACCAGTGAGAAGCAAATTGCAATAATCCATGCGAGAGGTGACAAGGGTTTGGATAAGGGTTCTGGTAGCGTATTCAGAAAGGAAGGGGCAAATTTTGCTAATGTTGTAGATAAAGAAATGACAGGTTTTGGCGATCTGTTGAATATGCGCAGAGAAGGAGAGAGAGGAATCAAAGATGACTCCAAGGTTACAAGCTGAGGAGACAGGGAGGATGTGAGAGCCATTAATGGAGATAGAGAATGGGGGAAGAGGGGAAGTGGGTTTAGGGGGGAAAATGAGAAGTTCAGTTTTAGTCATGTTTAGCTTCAGATGTCGTTGAGACATCCAAGCAGAAATGTCAGACAAGTAGGATAAAATTTTGTCCTGGATTACGGTTGAGATTTCAGGGGTGGCGATGTAGATCTGAGAGTCATCTGCATAAAGACGGTATTGAAAGCCATGGGATGAAATCAGGGTACCAAGAGAAGGAGGTATAGATGGAGAAAAGGAGGGGTCCAAGGACAGAACCCTGGGGACACCAACTGAAAGCGGGATGGAAGTTGAAGAGGAACCGCCAGAGTGAACACTGAAAGTGCGAAGTGAGAGGTAGGAAGAGAACTAAGAACAGAGCCCTGGAATCCAATCGAGGATAGTGTATCTAGGAGTATGGTGTGGTCAACAGTGTCGAAAGCAGCAGATAGGTAAAAAAGGATAAGGATAGAATAGAGACCTCTGGATTTAGCCAGCAGCAGGTCATTAGAGACTTTGGTAAGTTAAGTTTCAGTAGAGTTAAGAGGACGAAAACCAGATTAGAGTGGGTCAAGAATAGGTTGAGAAGAGAGGAAGTCAAGACAACGGCGGTGCATGACGCATTCAAGTAATTTGGAGAGGAAAGGAAGAAGGGAGATGGGGCGATAGTTGGAGGGACAGGTAGGGTCAAGTGAGGGTTTTTTAAGGAGTGGAGTGACAACAGCATGTTTGAAGGCCGTAGGAACAGTTGCAGTGGAGAGTGAGAGATTAAGGATGTGACAGACGACAGGGATGATAGTAGGAGAGATAGTGTTAAGTAGATAAGTGGGGATGGGATCAGATGAACAGGTAGTACATTTGGAGGAGGAAAGAAGAAGGGCAGTTTCTTCAGTAGAAACTTCAGAGAAGGAGGAAAAAAAAGGAGAGGAAGGAGAGTAGGGGGTGTGGACTAAGGGAGAGAGAGGTGGGGAGGGTTTGGATGAAATTTCAAGGTTAATCTTACTGATTTATCATGGAAGTGCTCAGCTAGGGTCAGAGAAGGGGGAATTGGGGACGGAGGCACTTTGAGAAGAGAGCTCAGTGTGGTGAAGAGAAGTCGAGGGTTGGAGCCAAGGGAATTTGTCAGTTGGGTGAAGTAATCCTGTTTGGCCCATGAAAGGGCAGACTGGAAGGAGTTAAGCATGAATTTGAAATGAATGAAGTCGACAAGGGTGCGGGATTTAAGCTAAGAATGTTCAGCAGAGCGGGCACAGGAACAAAAGTAGCGGATTTTAGAGGTCAGCCAAGGCTGGGGTTTGGTACACCTAGTAGGACGGGGCATGGGAGGGGCAAGAGTGTCCAGAGGAGAGAATAGTATCATAGGAAGAAATGGCTTCATTGACAGACTTAGATAGAGTGGTAGAAGAGAAAAGGTTAGAGAGACAAGAGGACAGAGTAAGGGGGTCAATAGCTTGAAGATTCCTAGATGTGGGGGTTGAAATTAGGTGGGACTGGGGAGGAAGGTGCTTAAGTGTGAAGGTTAATAGGTGATGGACAGAAAGGGGGAGATCTGAGGAACAGAAGCTGGAGGGGAAGCAGTTAGAGGAGAGGATAAGGTCGAGACAGTGGCCATTTTGTTGGGTAGGTGCAGAGGAGCACAGCTGAAGATTGAATGAGGACGTTAAGGCAAGAAATTGGGAAGCATAAGAGTCAGAGGAATCATCAGCATGGATGTTAGTCACCTAGGATGATGGAGGGGGATGTAGGTTCAAGAAAGAAGGAGAGCCAGGCGTTAAAGTCAGTGAGAAAGGATGAAAGAGATTTATCAGGGGGTCGATAAATGACTGCCAGTCGGAGAGGCAGAGGAGTGAAAAGGCGGATGGAGTGGACTTCAAAGGACAAAAAGCAGTGAGATTGGGGTGGAAGAAGAGGTTGAAATTTGCAGGAGGGAGAGAGTAGCAATCCAACGCCACCGCAGTGGCCAGCAGGGCGAGGGGTATGAGAAAAAAGATAACCACCATGGCAAAGAGCTGCAACAAAAGTAGAGTCATCAGGGGAGAGCCAAGTTTCAGTTAAGGCAAGTAGATGGAGGGAACGAGAAATGAAGAGGTCATGAATGTAGGGAAGTTCATTGCAGATGGAGCGGGCATTCCATAGAGCGCAAGAGAACAGTCAGGAGTAAGGGGGAAGAAGAGGAATAGAGATGAGATTAGAGATGTCACGATGTGGCCTGCATAAGTAGGAAGAAGGCAGAAAAGGAGGACCAGGATTGGGATTGATGTCACCAGCTGAGAGTAAGAGAAGGAGTAAAAGAGAGCGGAGGAGAGTAGGAGAGGTGTGGCCACGAAGAATACATTCTAAAGAAAAGGTGCACTTATCTCTCCATTGCCAGGTATGTGCACAACACCCAGCAGCTACCTTTGAAGCCGGCGTTGACAAATTTCTTTCGCTGTTATTTCCACTAATTTCCTCTGATGGTGGCAGAATACCTTCTGTGTCCAACTCTGCAGGTTTCGAGACGATCTTCGTCAGGGACCTGGATTATGACTGCCTCTTCCTGAAAATAAATTCACACTGCGCCAACTTTTTGAAAGCTATCTCTTAACATGGACTCGAAAGAGTTCCTACTTTTAAGCTCCCATGACCGGAAGTGAACAAATATATGTAGAGTGACGACAAACGTCTAAGTTACGCAAAATGCGTGATTACAGTTAGTCTGCCCAGATGTAAGGGCGGAACTCTTATTAACATGATAATCATACTGTACTGGTACAGAGGAAAGCTGATAAAAACCCACCCACCTACCTAGAAGATACTGAACCCCCCCCCCCCCCCCTCCAAAATGACAGCAGATCTCTAAATTACTGTATTCCACTCAATGAAATCATTCAATCCATTAGGAGTTATAGTATCTAACTCATCCAATATTGTTCTTTTCTGTTTAAAATGCTCTCCCTGTTCCCTCCTCTTTGAGTGAGCGCCACATGGTCTATAACGACCCACTGTAACTGGGAGAACTGATGTTAGAGCTTTAAGCAATGAGCCACCAAAGGGGCCTTGAGATTCTGATTATTTTATCTGCTTTTATCAGCTTTCCTCTGTACCAGTATAGTGTGATTATCATGTTAATAAGAGTTCTGCCCTTACATCTGTTCAGACTAATTGTAATCACGCATTTTGCGTAACTTAGACGTTTGTCGTCACTCTACGTATATTTGCTCACTTCCAGTTATGGAGCTTAAAAGTAGGAACTCTTTCGAGTCCATGTTAAGAGATAGCTTTCAAAAAGTTGGCGCAGTATGTATTTATTTTCAGGAAGAGGCAGTCATATTCCGGGTCCCTGACAAAGATCGTCTTGAAACCCTGCAGAGTTGGACACAGACGGTGTTCTGCCACCATCAGAGGAAATTAGTGGAAATAGCGGCGAAGGAAATTTGTTAACGCAGGCTTCAAAGGTAGCTGCTGGGTGTTGTGCACACACCTGGCAGCGCAGAGATAAATGCACCTTTTCTTTAGAATGTATTCTTCATGAACTTCTTCTAAGGACGTTTCTTTCTACATTATGTGCTTCGTTACATTATTATTGAAGATAACTTATCCTTATGCACTTATTTAGGACACAAGTTCTGTTCTTATGTATAGATCGTTATTTGTATATGCTTATTATGCGAATTGAGCATTTAGGTCTTGACTGGATTATTCAGCAAGACAAAAAAAATGAGCAAATAAGGCTTGCGCCTTGAAAGGAATGAGTGCGTTGGAGCTTCGTTTTGATTGGTGAATGTGTTGAATGAGACTAGGGAAGTTGCAAGTGTGGGATATAGATAGCTTATTTAGCTTTAGTTAACACAATTAGGCACATTATTATTGTTGTTGCCTTCACTTGATTTGATTGAGAGCATATGGTTGCTCACGGGTGTATTTACTTAACCCCTGGAGATATTCTATGATAGAGAAACCCATTCACCCTCTAAGAACAGCCTGCGTAAAGCGGGCTGTCCGCTTGGGTGAGTCTAGCCTCTGAGAATTTCTTTCACAAAAAATTATAATTCAGTTTATTATACATTAGAAAAGTACACTAAGCTCTCTTTGTATACCCTTCATTTAAAGGTTAGAGCTGAGTTCAAATAGAACCCTGGTTCATATATTTTTTTCATACTGTAATGAAAGCAGATTGCAACTCATTTCAAGAAATGCTCTTTCAATAGTTTTTAAAAGAGTCCAAAGTTCTTAAGACTCTTAAGAAAACCAGGGAGTTCATCCCATTCTGTAGGGCTTGCTACAGAAAAAATACTTTCCCTAGTACATTCCAGATGAAAAAGTTGAAAGTTGGGCACCTCTAAAGTGCAAGAACAGTCAGAATGAAGTGCCCACTTCGGATGATGCCAACAAAGACAGTCTATCAGATAGTGAGATGATTCTTGGTATACTCAGTGATGGAGCAACAGCAAAATTCGATATTTTATTCTGTCCATAGATTCACAACCATTGTAGAAAAGGGGTAACATGGTCATATTTAGATAAACCAGGTAGCAAACGAATAGAGTTCATTACAACTTGCAAGTCTCGTATATACACAGCAGGCAGTCCATCGTACAATAGTCTAACCCTGACAAGATTAAACTCTACATAACTTGTTGAAAATCACATAGAGGGATAAGGGGGCACGGCTTACTAAGCAAACACAACTTGAAAAAAGATGTCCTTACCACAGCTCGAATCTGAACTGAAAAAGACAATGTTGTGTCAAGAAGGATCCAAACATGTTTTACTACAGAGGAAATCTTAATAGTGGTACCAGTTTCTTCCACCTCGGAAAGAAAATGGAGAGGAGAATCATTGAATACTAACAAAATTTCAGTTTTAGACATATTGAGAGTTAATCGATTCTCAAACATCCATTGATTAAGATGAATGATCAGTTACCTTGCAGCATTATTATTGACCTTGTGTTAACATAAATTGCTTCTTTACTGTCTTTACAATTAGGGTTTATAGGTTTTAAATACATCAATTTTCGAATAAGGCTTCCTTCCCTATTTGTAAACTGTTTCTCTACAAGGCTGAGAGTTGAAAACATTTGTTTTAAATCATCTCTGCAACACTCAGGATAAAAATAAACAATTATTATAATATATGGGTATTTTTTTTATATTTCAGTTGGTGGCTGGCAGTGTTGTCATGGCATTTGAAGAAGTATGTCCAGACAGAATAGATCTGATCCACAAGAATTATCGGAAGCTTTGCAATCTGCTAGTAGATGTTGAGGAGTGGGGGCAAGTTGTTATAATCCACATGCTAACTCGATATGCACGTACACAGTTTATAAGCCCTTGGAAGGAGGTAAGCATGGAGCATTCATTCTAGAAATGATTTTTGAGATACTATACATTGAAGAGATGTGTGCTTTATTTTTACAAACAAACAGGACCTCCCACATTTTTCCAAAAACTTTACTGCCGCAGAAATTTATGCCTGAAACTCGAAACATTTCTGAGTATTTTTATTTATTTTTCAGTGGGATGGTGTTCCAGTGTAAGAATTCATTGAAATAGCTGAGTGGTGTCAAAAACCCATGAATGTGTCAAGGTTCAAGGGCGATACTTTGAGCACAAATTATGAATTAACTAAGACCCCCCCCAGTATACAAATGTGTTTTCAAAGGTCATACTATATGTTTAAACAGTTGCAATGTATTTTATAATTATGTATTGGGTCCTGTTTTTTCCCCAGATACCATGTATGTATAGCTCTCACTAGGCACATCAGAAAACTAAAAGCTAAATTATATAAGTCGCAAGGAAACAGCGATTTATAGATATCTAATTAATGTTATGGGAAAATATTGCAACTCTCTTTAAGTTGTAGAAAACATGTTGATAAAATAGAATACAGTACAATCTTGATTATCTAACATAACTAGGACCGACCCGTGAAAAGTTGGATAATAGGCAAAAAATGCATAAACCAAGGCATAGAGTTCCCGATGTTCAAATATTCTTTATTAACACTATAGCACATTTTGCAGCATGATTGGAGTGCTAAAATATACTGTAATCACTCTACTATACTGTAAAATAAGACCAATATAGAACTGTAAAAACATAATTAGAAAGAGTACTGTATACCTAGTAGCAATGCAACTGGTAAGCATAAATTATAGAATTGTTTTGTAAAATTTTGTGAGTGATGTTTGTTTTCCCATTTTACTTCTTTTTCTTGCCAACGTCTCAATAACATTACATCAGTAGCTGTCACTTCCTCTTGTTGTTCCACATATGCCTTAATAGGCACCTCGACAAAATAGCCCCGACAAAACAGCCTTGTAATAAAATAGCCCTTGACAAAGCCCCTAACAAAATAGCCCTTGACAAAATGGCCTCTCCCACAAAATAACCCTTGACAAAATGGCCCGTAGACAAAATAACCCCCTAGAAAAAAATAACACATCACAAAAAAAGATAAACTACAAGTGAAATCTTCACTGATAAAGTATTAGTTAAGAGTTCCAACACAGTCTGTTTGTCTTAACAAAGGCATTTACCCAATTAGACTGTGTTGGAACAATTAACCTAAAACTAGTTTTATCAGTACCTATAAAATTAGTATTAAAACCTTTAGCTCAAAGC
Organism: Microcaecilia unicolor; assembly: GCF_901765095.1. Taxonomy (NCBI): domain Eukaryota; kingdom Metazoa; phylum Chordata; class Amphibia; order Gymnophiona; family Siphonopidae; genus Microcaecilia; species Microcaecilia unicolor. The sequence goes on from NC_044032.1 coordinate 117,184,763, forward strand.
AAAGACTTCAGCAGACTTCCTGTATTCGAGGAAAACTTATCAGCCGAACCCAGAAATCTTATCTTTGCTGCTCTTTCTGTTACCGCGTAGGCGGGATGTGGCAGAGACAAGCCAGACACAAGACTTCCGGGATCGGCTGGTGATCAGTTCTCCTCAAATGCAGGGATCCTCTACAAGTAAATTTGGGCAGATCCTCTTGCAGTGTGCTGCAAGGTAAGTTCTCCCCTTGTCTGGTACTGTTCGGCTTACTTTGTCAGAGGCCATATTCTGGCAGCCTGATTGGGCCCTTTTGTCAGGGGCTATATTGTGGGCAGGCTGTTTTGACAGTGGCTGTTATGTTGGGAGCTTTTTTTATCAGGGCCATTTTGTTGTGGCTTTTTTGGACGGGGTTATTTTGACCGGTACTGCCTTAATACCTTCACTATGACTGACTTTTACAACTGAATGTTCAGCCTGACTCACCTTCTCATATCCACATTTTTTCATAGTTTTTCTAGTGCCCTATGAAAGAGGCATGATTTGAGGCCCATTTCTCCAGCTCACTGTGTTGCTTTTCCAGTTAAGAACTGTTGCTTTCCCCACTCCTAGTTCTGTTGCAGTTTTTTGGATGGATTCACCCTTGTCAATTTTTTTTAAAGCATCAAGTTTCTGCTCTACAGACAAACAACTTTTTTCCTCTTTTGACTGGCCGTTTCAGAAATGATCTTGTATAGATCTGAATGGGAAGAATAAAAATACAGTACTGTAGTGTATTACGTACCTAAAATTCACTACACAGTAAAAGCAGGGTCCTGGCTCACAGTGGTGCTGTTTTGCAGTAAAAGCAGAGTCTGGGATGAAACTAGGGTTGCCAACTAGATCCAGATTCACCCGACAGGGTTGATCCTGTTCTGACCTTACCCTATTGCATGCGGGGACTTGTGGTTCTGATTTCTTCATTGGTAATCAATAGAAATAAAATAAAACATAGAAAAGAAAATAAGATGATACCTTTTTTATTGAACTAAATACATTTTTAGATTAGCTTTCGAAGGTAGCTCTTCTTCATCAGATCAGAAATAAGCAAATTTTGATAAGTAACAGCATATATAAGTGAAACATAAAAGTATTTCATTGACAGTCTGAAGGGATGAGGGAGGGGTGGGCTAGGTGAGAAACAGTGAGGGCTGAGAGGATGAGGGACAGGGAGATATGCATGGTGATCACAGTGACAAAGCAGTGAAATTTCATGGTTTATATTGGGCTAGAAAACCCAGATCTTTGTTAAGTCCTGTCTGGTGGGTGACAAAATATTTAATCATTTTGACTTCAAAGGTCGTGCGTTCCTGTATTGTTTTAAAATTTCCTTTTAGTATTCTCACCATAAAATCATTGGTACTCTGTTTTGGCTTTGTAAAGTGCTGTCCCACAGAGGTAACATCTTGGTTGGCACTGGCATTTTTCATTTGATGTCTATGTAAATTAAACCTCTTCTTCCTTGTCATCAAGCAGATGAATCCATTACGAATGGGTTGTGTCCACCTACCAGCAGGGGGAGATAAAGAACACTGAAAAACCATAGTGCCTCTTGGCCAGCTAGCTCCATCTGCCTCTCAGTATTCTCTATCTCCCCAGCAGGGTTGGGCGCAGCTTATTCAGCTCCTTCAGAAATCTGCCTGGGGTGGCTCCTGTGCTTTGGCCAGTTGTAGCAGGGGTGTTGTGGCTGGTGGTGCCCACTTTAAAGGCACATAGGTTCGCCCTTTCCCTGCCTTACCCGGCCCCCTATGTGGATGCAGGCATATAGGTTTGTCCTTTCCCTGCCTTTCCCACACTCTTCTGTGTGGATGCAGGCACATTGGTTTGTCTTTTCCCTGCCTTTCCCACTCTACTGAACCTCTGGAGTGCCTCTGTAGCTGCTGACTCTAACTTTCCTCACAGTGTAAAAAAACAAAAACAAACCATGACGCGCTTGTTAGCGCTGCGATTCTGAGGCTTCCTTCTGTTTGTGCAGCGTGACCGGAGCTGTGGGACTTGGTCTGGGGAGGTAAGAGAGTCTTGTAGCTCCTTCGGGGAGGGCCCGCGATCGGAGTGTTTTTGACGCGAATCCGACATTTTGAGATTTTCGGCTGCGGAGGTTGTTAAGCGCTGTTCATGTTGTGGCAAGCGCAGATCAGCAACAAGGCTCTGTAAATCATGCTCATCAGACGTCAGAGCCGGCACAAGCATGGCGAGCGATGTTTCTTCCCGCTCGGTGGAGCTGGCAGTGGGTGCCATTTTGGATGCATCGCATGGCTCGACTCCCGCAGGTGCAGAGGGGTCTGAGGCTGGAGGGGAGCCTTGGATGGAGGCTACCAGAGGAGCTGCTTACCCTGGATTGGAACTGGGAGGCCAGGGTGAGCCTTTCTCCCCTGAGTTTGTGTTGCTTTTACATAAAGCGTTCATGTTAAAAAGAGCTCTGCTGCAGATGTCTGACTCTGCGCTGCTACCTGGTTCCCCTTTGGTGGAGACCGGCCCGGGATTGCCATCAGGCGTTTTTTCCCTAGACAGCTAGCCGCAAGACAAGTGCAGAAGGGTAAATTCCCCTTCAGAAAGTGGCGCCACCCCCTTTTCCCCCCCGTGGTCGGGCTGTGGGGATTCTGAGGGGTCTGGCAGGCCTTCGTGGTCCGAAGAGCCAGAGGAAGGTGTAGGATTGCCACTGGATCCAGATGATCCCACTGCGGTTAGGATTTTCCACCGCGAGGAGCTGCTAGTGCTTATTTCTGATGCCTTGCAGGCCCTCTCTATTGAAGATCCTGTGATGGGCGAAGCCTCCTCTGGTAATCCGAGGATGGCAAGTACTAAGAAGCCTGCTCGAGCCTTTCCTTTGCATGACTCCATCCAAGAGCTTATTTCGGCTCAGTGGGCTGACCCTGAGGGGCCTTTGAAAGTTGCCAGGGCAATGGGGCACTTATACCCTCTCAGTGAGGAGCACTTGGCACGCTTGGCCATGCCTGAAGTGGATGCCCTAGTCATGGCTGTGACGAAAAAGACTACCCTTCCAGTAGAGGGAGGGATTGCCCTGAAGGACGTGCAGGACCAATGTCTGGAATCATCAATCAAACAGTCCTTTGAGATTTCAGGCCTAGCCTTACGGGCATCTGTGTGCAGTTATGCTGCTCGAGCCTGCCTCGCTTGGTTGCAACAGGCAGTGGAACAGCCCGGAGATGGAGCGGAGCCCCTTGCGGAGGTGGCACCGCGGATGGAGTCGGCCTTGTCATTTTTGTCTGATGTTCTCTATGATCTGGTCAGAGCTTTGGCTAAACAGATGACTGTGGTGGTGGCCGCTCGCCGCCTTCTATGACTATGGCATTGGGCGGCTGACATGGCCTCTAAGCAAAGGTTGGTGAAGTTGCCCTTTCAAGGCCTTCGCCTATTTGGTGAGGAGTTGGAGAAAATTGTCAAGGGCCTGGGGGATGCTAAACCCCAGTGCTTACCCAAGGATAGGCCGCGGCCTTCTTCCAAGGGTCAGGTGGTTCCCTCCTCTTCCAGACCTCGCTTCCGTGAAGCTAGAAGGTACCGCCTGGGGCGTTCTGCTGGGTTTACTTCACGTGCCCGCTTTCAGCAGAGGAACTCCTTTCGCTCGGACAAACGTTCCACAGCGGTCGGCTCAAGGCCTGGAGTTCATGGGCGACCCTCTCAATGATGGTGTGCCGGCCCACTCCTCGATTCTTGCAGTGGGAGGACGTCTTTCCCTCTTTCTTGAGGAGTGGGTCAAGATTTCCTCAGATCAGTGGGTTTTGAACCTGATCAGAGATGGCTACAGATTAGAATTCAATGCCCTGGTGAGAGACGTGTTTGTGGAGTTCCGATGCGGCTCTGCCGTCAAACGGGCAGCGGTAGAGGAGACCTTGCAAGGTTTGTTGCACCTCGGTCGGTGGTCCCTGTGCCTCCCGCCGAGATCGGCTATGGTAGTTACTCCATTTATTTTGTGGTGCCGCAAAAAGGAGGGTCTTTTCGGCCCATCCTCGACTTAAAGGAAGTCTACAAGTCACTAAGAGTGCGGCATTTTCGCATGGAAACCCTGCGCTCTGTCATTGCGGCAGTACAGCCAGGAGAGTTTCTCACGTCTTTGGACCTGAAAGAAGCTTACTTGCACATTCCTATTTGGCCCCCGCACCACTGGTTTCTGCGGTTTGCGGTGTTGGGAAAACATTTCCAGTTTCGGACCTTGCCCTTTGGCCTCGCCACAGCTCCCCGAACCTTTTCCAAGGTAATGGTGTTAGTAGCTGCCTTTCTCAGGCGAGAGGGTATCCGGGTTCACCCGTACCTCGATGACTGGCTCATCAGAGCGGACTCTGCAGAAGAGAGTCATCATATAACAGCCAGAGTGGTCTCAGTACTTCAATCTCTGGGCTGGGTCATCAATATACCCAAAAGTCATCTGACCCCCCCTCAATCTCTAGAATATTTGGGGGTCCAGTTCGACACAGCCTCGGGGTTTGTCTTTCTACCCGAGCAAAGGCGGTGCAAGCTTCAGAATCGGGTCCGTCTGCTCCTGAGGATGCCTCATCTGCGAGCTTGGGACATAGTCCAGCTGTTGGGGTTGATGACGGCCACCTTGGAAGTGATGCCATGGGTGAGAGCGCACCTGAGACCTCTGCAGTGTTCCCTGCTTCAACGATGGTCTCCAATATCTCAGGATTACCAGCACAGACTCATGTGGCTCCCTGCGGCCCGGCTCAGTATGGAGTGGTGGCTCTCAGACAGCATGCTGCGGCAAGGAATGCCGCTAGCGCTTCCCTCTTGGTGCCTGGTGGTAACAGATGCCAGCCTACAGGGCTGGGGAGCACATTGCCAGGGAAGGCATGCCCAGGGTCTCTGGACACCTGAGGAGTCGGAGTGGATAGTGCTGGGCAGACTTATACGGTCTGTGCCAGAGCCGGTGGTGGGAGGCGGGGCTGGTGGTTGGGAGGTGGGGTTAGTGCTGGGCAGACTTATACGGTCTGTGCCAGAGCCGGTGGTGGGAGGCGGGGCTGGTGTTTGGGAGGCGGGGATAGTGCTGGGCAGACTTATACGGTCTGTGCCAGAGCCAGTGGTGGGAGGCGGGGCTGGTGGTTGGGAGGCGGGGAAAGTGCTGGGCAGACTTATACGGTCTGTGCCCTGAAAAAGACAGGTACAAATCAAGGTAAGGTATATACAAAAGTGGCACATATGAGTTTATCTTGTTGGGCAGACTGGATGGACCATGCAGGTCTTTTTCTGCCGTCATCTACTATGTTTCTATGTTACTATGGTCCATCAATCGCTTGGAGTTGAAAGCGATATTCCAGGCGCTTCTGGCCTTTCACTTGACCCTGGAAGGGACTGGCTGTCAGAGTTCCGTTGGACAATACGACAGCAGTGACCTGCATAAATCGACAAGGTGGCACTCCGTGCAGAGCACTGGCCGCGCAGATTTGCCACTGGTCCGAGCTACATCTGCAGTTTCTGTCAGCAGCTCATATTGCATGTCGGAGCAACGTGCAAGCCGATTATCTGAGCAGGCATTAAATCGACCCAGCGGAGTGGGAACTGGCAGACGACGTGTTCCTTCAGATCTGTGCCAAATGGGGGACGCCCGTAGCGGATCTTATGGCATCAAGCGCAAATTCCAAAGTCCCGTGCTTTTACAGCAGACTGTGAGCAGGCAGGTGAGAAGGGATCACGGAAGTCACGAGGAAAGGGGGTGCAGAGAGCAGGGGAACCCCGGCAGGGCAGATTTCATACTCACCACTCCGGCATTCAGAAAGCCGGACTACCGGAGGCTGAAAGGCTAGCAGGGTTAAGGAAGAAGGGGAGGAACTACCATTCCCAGAATCCCTCTCTTCCCCACCCAGCTGTGCAGGAGTTAGGGGAGGAGATAGAAGATTCGGAAATGGTTTCTGAGGAAGGTAATGAGGGCCAGCTGGAGAGGTTGGGGGCGGAGGAAGCTGGGGATGAGGTTAAAATGGAGGTTGCTGGAGGACTAGGGGAGGAGCCGATGGAGATTGGGGCTTTGGCCCAAAGGAAAGGTATTGTGAGGGAGTGGCTGGCAGCTCCTTGGAGACAGTGGTGGAATACCGGAGGAGGGAGGCTGAGGCACTGGGGGAGGTCTCTGCTAAAGAGGGGACAGGTACTGTCCTCAGGAAGAGACAGGAGCTGAGTACAATTTAAACCCCAGCATGAACAAGGTGGGAGAAGTGCTGTTTATCTGTGCTGTTAGATGAAGCAGGAAAAGCTGTATAAACTGTTTGATACTGGAAAGTGCTGGGGCTGCACAAGACAGAGCTGCTGGGTTTCCTTACTGGATACGCTCTGTTCCCAAGAGAAGTAATTTTGGTTAAAAGGAGTGAAGTTACATGGACTGTTTAAACCCTGAATGAGACTTTGGCAGCAAACCTTAACAACCTGGGAGTAAGGTGTTTTCCTTTTGTGTCTATGCTGAATGGAAGCAGGAAAATAAAGTTTTTTTTTTTCTATAAACGTTTTGCCTTGATTGAGCCTCGGTGGAAACAATGGAGAGAGGAGGAAGTCCTGCAAGCTCTCAGGGGGTCTGGCGCTGAGTTCCCAGAACAGGCCAAGGTGGTGTGGAGCGAGGCAACAGTCGGGTGAAGAAGGAAGCTAAGCAGGGTCGAGCCCGGCTGGGTCCTGGAAGGGGGACCCAGCTACAAGATGGAGAGATCCTCGCTCGGCAGGGTTGGATGCCTTGGCTCAACCCTGGCCTCAGGGCCTCCTGTATGTGTTCCCTTCGTGGCCCTTGATAGGGCAAGTACTTCTGCGGATTCGGCTACATCAAACATAGTAACATAGTAGATGACGGCAGAAAAAGACCTGCACGGTCCATCTAGTCTGCCCACGATAAACTCATGTGTATACCTTACCTTGATTTGTACCTGTCTTTTTCAGGGCACAGACCATATAAGTCTGTGCAGCAGTATTTCCCGCCTCCCAACCACCAGTCCCGCCTCCCATCACCGGCTCCGGCACAGACCCCTTATAAGTCTGCCCTCCCCCATCCTAGCCTCTCAACCACCAACCCCTCTTCCCCCCGCCACCCAATTTCAGCTAAGCTTCTGTGGATCCATTCCTTCTGCACAGGATTCCTTTATGCCTGTCCCACGCATGCTTGAATTCCGTTACCGTTTTCATCTCCACCACCTCCCGCGGGAGGGCATTCCAAGCGTTCACCACCCTCTCCGTGAAGAAATACTTCCTGACATCTTTCCTGAGTCTGCCCCCCTTCAATCTCATTTCATGTCCTCTCGTTCTACCGCCTTCCCCTCTCCGGAAAAGATTCGTTTGCGGATTAATACCTTTCAAATATTTGAATGTCTGTATCATATCACCCCTATTCCTCCTTTCCTCCAGAGTATACATGTTCAGGTCAGCAAGTCTCTCTTCATACATCTTGGAACGCAACTCCCATACCATCCTCGTAGCTTTTCTTTGTACCGCTTCCATTTTTTTAACATCCTTCGCAAGGTATGGCCTCCAAAACTGAACACAATACTCCAGGTGGGGCCTCACCAACGTCTTATACAGGGGCATTAAAACCTCCTTTTTTCTGCTGGTCACACCTCTCTCTATACAGCCTAGCAACCTTCTCGCTACGGCCACCGCCTTGTCGCACTGTTTCATAGCCTTTAGGTCCTCAGATACTATCACCCCAAGATCCCTCTCCCCGTCCGTGACTATCAGGCTCTCCCCACCTAACACATACGCCTCCCTTGGATTTCTACTCCCTAAGTGCATCACTTTGCATTTCTTCGCATTGAATTTTAATTGCCAAACGTTAGACCATTTTTCCAGCTTCTTCAGATCTTTTTTCATGTTTTCCACTCCCTCCGGGGTGTCCACTCTGTTGGAAATCTTGGTGTCATCCGCAAAAAGGCAAACTTTACCTTGTAACCCTTCGGCAATGTCACTCACAAATATATTGAACAGAATGGGCCCCAGCACCGATCCCTGAGGCACTCCACTACTCACCTTTCCCTCCTCCGAGCGAACTCCATTCACTACCACCCTCTGGCGTCTGCCCGTCAACCAGTTCCTAATCCAGTTCACCACTTTGGGTCCTATCTTCAGCCCTTCTAGTTTATTCAAGAGCCTCCTGTGGGGAACAGTGTCAAAAGCCTTGCTGAAATCTAAGTAGATGACGTCCATAGCACGTCCTTGATTTAATTCTCCCATCACCCAGTCAAAGAATTCAATGAGATTCGTTTGGCACGACTTCCCTTTGGTGAAACCATGTTGTCTCGGATCTTGCAACTTATTGGCTTCCAGGAAATTCACTATCCTTTCCTTCAGCATGGCTTCCATTACTTTTCCAATAACCGAAGTGAGGCTTACCGGCCTGTAGTTTCCAGCTTCTTCCCTATCCCCACTTTTGTGAAGAGGGACCACCTCCGCCATTCTCCAATCCCTCGGAACCTCTCCTGTCTCCAAGGATTTATTAAACAAATCTTTAAGAGGACCTGCCAGAACCTCTCTGAGCTCCCTCAGTATTCTGGGGTGGATCCCGTCCGGCCCCATGGCTTTGTCCACCTTTAGCTTTCCAAGTTGTTCATATACACTCTCTTCCGTGAACGGTGCTCTATCCACTTCGTTTTCAGGTGTACTTTTGCCAGTCCCTCTCGGTCCTTCCCCAGGATTTTCTTCAGTAAAAAGGAGAGGTGGTTCTCATTGCCCCAGATTGGCCCAGGCGGCCGTGGTATGCGGACCTCCGGCGGATGCTGGTGGAGGCTCCCCTTCCTTTGCCTCTGGTACTGAACCTGTTGTCACAGGGGCCGGTAACCATGGAGGACGCCTGCCGTTTTGGTCTTACTGCATGGCTATTGAGAGGGCACAATTGAGAGACAAGGGCTATTCCAACAAGGTCATCTCCACTCTCCTTCAGGCCCGCAAGAGTTCCACTTACGTTGCCTATGCTCGGATTTGGCGCCAGTTTGAGGCTTGGTGTGCTGCTAAAGCGATTACACCCATGCGGGCTTTTGTCTTGCCGATACTTGACTTTTTGGAGGATGGTTTACAAAAAGGCTTGGCCTATAATTCCCTGCGTGTTCAAGTGGCAGCCTTAGCATGTTTTCGGGGGAAGGTGGCTGGCCTCTCCCTGGCTACTTATCTGGATGTGGCACGGTTTCCTAGAGGGGTGCTTCGGCTCCGTCCTCCCGTGCAGGCTCCGTGTTCGGCCTGGAACCTGGGGTTAGTTTTAAAGGCCCTTCAGTGTTCGCCCTTCGAGCCGCTTAGGTGAGCTTTGGAGAAGGATGTGACCCTAAAGACTGTCTTTTTGGTGGCCATTACATTGGCGAGACGGGTGTCTGAGCTCCAGGCGCTGTCCTGTCGAGACCCATTTCTGCAATTCTCAGAGTTATGGTACGCACAGTGTCTTCCTTTCTGCCTAAGGTGGTTTCAGCGTTTCACCTAAACCAGCCTATTTTCCTGCCCTCCTTTTCTAGAGAGGAGTTTCCGGTATCTTTTGGGCAATTGCACCTTCTAGATGTGCGAAGGGCTCTATTGCAATATCTGCGCATGTCAAATGCTTTCAGGACCTCTGATCACCTTTTTGTTTTGTTGTCAGGTCCTCGCAGAGAGTCTCCAGCGTCTAAAGCTACTCTGGCTCTTTGACTCAAAGAAGCTATTTTTTCAGCATATCTGCTGTCTGGCCGGCCTCCGCCTGAAGCCTTTAAGACACATTCCACAAGAGCGATTTCCTCTTCTTGGGCTGAAACTGGAGCACTCTCTCTTCAAGAGACATGCAGTGCAGCGACATGGGCATCTAAGCTCTCATTTGCCCGACATTACAGGCTGGATGTGGCTGCCATGAGGGATGTGCATTTTGGAGCACAAGTGCTGGCGTGTGGTGTGGCCTGTTCCCACCCTATCTAGGGATTGCTTTGATACATCCCATTCGTAATGGATTCATCTGCTTGATGACAAGGAAAGGAAAATTAGGTTCTTACCTTGGTAATTTTCTTTCCTTTAGTTATAGCAGATGAATCCATGAGCCCTCCCTGATTGATTGATTGTTTGATTGATTTATTAATGCTATTTTGGGTTCAGTTTTTCCTGTAGATATGTTCCCTCATTGGGAGAAGTTGGAAAACAGTCTTTAGGATTTCTGTTCTGTTACAGGAGGTTGAGTTCGTCTCTCCTTTGAATTACTGCTCCTGTTCTGGGGCGTTCGTTCGCTGTGAGGAAAGTTCATGTTATTCTACTTTGCGGTGTAACACTGCTTTGGAAGCTTCAAATACTGAGAAGCAGATGGAGCTAGCTGGCCAAGAGGCACTATGTTTTTTCAGTGCTCTCTATTTCTCCCTGCTGGTAGGTGGACAGAACCCATTCGTAATGGATTCATCTGCTATGACTAAAGGAAAGAAAATTACCAAGATAAGAACCTAATTTTCCCTTCAGCATCTGGCTTGTTTCTCCCAGTATAGCACCCTTCGTCACATTTTTATACATTGGATGACATAAACTACATTGGAAGATGAGCATGTGAAGGATTTCTTTCTATGACTGTCACTGAAATATACTTATTCTCAAGCATGTTTTTATTGCTGCTTTTCTGAAAGTACTGAATATTAGGGAATGTCTAAAACTTAAACTGGCAATATTGTTATTTAGGGCACATTTTGACTTTAGTGGTATACACTAGTTTATTATGAAGATGTTTTTAGTTCTTGATCCTGTTTCAGTTGGAGGAGCACCCTAATACGCTGGCTTTTCACCTTGGGCCAGCCCTGTTCTTCCATAGCACTGAAAAAGCTGAATTCACAATGGCTTAGAATTGACTTGCACTTAAGAAATCTGAGAACTTTATTCAATCCTTGACAATATCTTTCTTAGCTCATTGCTGTACCTGTTTAACGTGAAACTTAATTCACTAATAATAAAAACATCTCTTTCTTTGGTACCTAATATAGCTTTTAATTTATTATTGCTTTTACCCAACTTTAAGTGGTAAGGTCCTTAGCTGTGGAAAACTGAAGGCTGAGCCAGAAATCAAGTGTAGTGTGATATTCAGTAGATTGATGAAAGGAACAATATTTGTCTTCAGTTTCTCTTTCTGTGGTGGTAGGTCTTAAGTGATAGTTGGAACTTGGGCATCTGTTCATGTAGTAAAGCTTAGAGTCTTGGTTCTAATATTTGTAATTTTGTACTACCTGACATGCATCCATTTAATAAAAAATGTGCAGCATTTTCTCTGGTACTTAGACGTATATGCAGTGGCGTTCCTAAGGGGGGGGGGGGGGGCGGTGGGTGCGATCCGCCCCGGGTGCACGCCGCTGGGGGGGTGCCACACACCTGTCCGCTACGTTCGTTCTGTGCTCCCTCTGCCCCGGAACAGGTTACTTCCTGTTCCGCGGCAGAAGGAGCATGGAAACGAACAAAGCGGACAGGCGCGCTGCACCCGGGGGGCGGGGCACATCTGCGATCCGCCCTGGGTGTCAGCCCCCCTAGGAACGCCACTGGGTATATGTGTATAGCTGAAAATATGTACATAAGTATTGCTGTACTGGGACAGACTGAAAGACCATCAAGCTCAGCATCCTGTTCCTAACAGTGGCCAATCCAGATCACGAGTACCTGACAAGATCCCAAAACAGTACAATACATTTTATGCTGCTTATTCTAGAAATAGCAGTGGATTTTCCCCAAGTCCGTTTTAATAATGGTCTATGGACTTCTCCTTTAGGAAGCCATCCAAACCTTTTTAAAATCACGCTAAGCTAACCGCTTTTACTACATTCTCTGGCAACGAATTCCAGAGTTTAATTACACATTGAGTGAAGAAATATTTTCTCTGATTCATTTTAAATTTACTACTCTTTAGCTTCATTGCATGCCCCCTAGTCCTAGTATTTTTGGAAAGAGTAAACAAGTGATTCATGTCTACCCATTCCACTCCACTCATTATTTTATAGACCTCTATCATATCTCCCCTCAGCCATCTTTTCTCCAAGCTGAAGAGCACTAGCCGCTTTAGTCTTTCCTGATAGGGAAGTTGTCCGTTTCCCTTTATCATTTTCGTTGCCCTTCTCTATACCTTTTCTAATTCCACTATATCTTTTTTGAGATGCGGTGGCTAGAATTGAACACAATATTCAGGTGCGGTCGCACCATGGAGCGATACAAAGGCATTATAACGTCCTCATTTTTGTTTTCCATTCCTTTTCTAATAACACCTAACATTCTATTTGCTTTCTTAACCACCACCACACATTGAGCAGAGGGTTTCAATGTATCATCAACGATGACACCTAGATGCCTTTCCCGGTCGGTCACTCCTAATGTGGAACCTTGCATTACATAACTATAATTCGGGTTCTTCTTTCCCATATGCATCACTTTGCATTTGCTCACATTAAATGTCATCTGCCATTTAGATGCTCAATTCTCCCAGTCTCATAAGGTCCTCTTGTAAATTTTCACAATCCTCTTGCGATTTAATAACTTTGAATAACTTTGTGTCGTCGGCAAATGTAATTACCTCACCAGTTATTCCCATCTCTAGATCATTTATAAATATGTTAAAAAGCAGTGGTCTTATCAAAGACCCCTGGGGGAAACCCCACTATCTACTCTTATCCATTGAGAATACTGACCATTTAACCCTACTCTCTGGTTTCCATCTTTTAGCCAGTTCGTTTTTCAATTTTATCAGTATTTTGGGATGAATACCATCCAGTCCAGGAGATTTGCTACTCTTTAATTTGTCAAATTGCCCCATTACATCCTCCAGGTTTATAGAGATTTCATTCAGTTTCTCTGACTCATCAACTTTGAATACCATTACTGACACTGGTATCTCTCCCAAATCTTTCTCGGTAAAGTCCGAAGCAAAGTATTCAGTTAATCTCTCTATTATCGTTTTGTCTTTCCTGATTGTCCCTTTTAACCCTTGGTTTTCTAGTGGTCCAACTGATTCTTTTGCCGGCTTCTTGCTTTTAATATATCTAAAAATGTTTTTACCTACAACGCAATCTTTTTTTTTTTTTTTTTTTTTTTAATTCTCTCTTTGTCTTCCTTATCAGCGCTTTGCATTTGACTTGCCATTCCTTAAGCTTTCTTATTATTTTCAGTCGGTTCCTTCTTCCATTTTCTGAAGGATTTTCTTTTAGCTCTAATAGCTTCCTTCTCCTCACTTTTTAAACATGCCGGCTGTTGTCTGGTCTTCCTTCCTTCTTTTTTAATACACAGAATATATTTGGCCTGGGCTTCCAGTATGGTATTTATGAACAGCATTCACGCCTGATGTAAATTTTTGACCCTCGCAGCTGCTCCTCTGTTTTTTTTTCATCGTTCTCATTTTATCAAAGTCTCCTTTTTGAAAGTTAAATGTTAACGTATTGGACTTCCTGTGTACTTACTCCCAGGGGCGTATCTGAGGTTCGGCGGTAGGGGGGGCAGGGGCTAGAGTGAGGGGGCACATTATAGCCCCCCCGGCCCCATCCCCCCCACCGCTGTCAACCCTCCTCCACTGTCAACCTTCCCCTGCCTACCGCCGGCGCTGTCACCTACCCCCGCCGAGGTCCGCTTCCTCCTGCCGGTGCCTTTAAAAATATTACTTCAGCTGGTGGGGGACCCCAACCCCCGCCAGCCCAGCCGAGGTCTTGTTTAAGTTCTTCTTCCTCGTGCTGTTGAAAGCTGCAGCCTGCATTCCTCCCAGTTTCGGACGGAGTCTGACGTCGCTGCACGTTGTACGTCCTGCACGTACAACGTGCTGCGACGTCAGACTCCGTCCGAAACTGGAAGGGATGCAGGCTGCAGCTTTCAACAGCACGATGAAGAAGAACTTAAACAAGACCTCGGCTGGGCTGGCGGGGGTTGGGGTCCTCCACCAGCTGAAGTAATATTTTTAAAGGCACCGGCAGGAGGAAGCGAACCTCAGCGGGGGTAGGTGATGGCGACGGCGGAAGGGGGGTCCAGGGCGAAATCTGTGGGGGCCCAGGCCCCTGTGGCCCTACGCAGATACACCCCTGCTTACTCCAAAGCTAATATCAAATCTGATCATATTATGATTACTGTTATCAAGCAGCTCCAGTACCATTACCTCCTGCACCAGATCATGCGCTGCACTAAGGACTAGGTTTTAAATTTTTCCTTCTCTTGTTGGACCCTGTACCAGCTGCTCCATAAAGCAGTCCTTGATTTCATCAAGGAGTTTTACCTCCTCAGCATGCCCTGTTGTTACATATACCCAGTCAATATCGGGGTAATTGAAATCACCCATTATTATTGTGTTGCCTAGTTTGTTAGCCTCCCAAATTTCTGATAACATTTCTACATCCGTCTGTTCATCCTAGCTAGGCAGACGGTAGTACACTCCTATTACTATCCTTTTCCCCTTTACACATGGAATTTCAATCCATAGGGACTCCAAAATGTGTTTTGTTTCCTGCAGAATTTTCAATCTTTTTGATTCAAGGCCCTCCTTAACATTCAAAGCTACCCCTCCACCAATTCGATCCACTCTATCACTACGATATAATTTGTACCTCGGTATGATAGTGTTCCACTGGGTTTCCTCCTCCTACCAGGTCTCAGAGATGCCTATTATATCTAAATTTTCATTTAGTGCAGTATATTCTAACTCTTCCATCTTATTTCTTAGGCTTCCGGTATTCACATATAGACATTATGTGATATACATAAAATGCATCACATTCCAAGGTTGTTGGGTTTTTTTTGTTGGGGGGGGGGGGGGGGGGGGTGGGTTGGTTGTTTTTGCTTTTGATGAAAATGTTCCAGATACCCTGCAGAAAACCAGCAGTCACTATATAGTTCTGAACAGCCAGCACTTTTGCTGTCCTTTAACATGCATTTAGTCTGTGCTTAACCTCTTTTTGTTCAGTGTTCCAAAATTGGTTTAGGAATCTAGGGTGAAAACAAAATTGAGCTAAAACAGATTGGAGCATAGTAAAAAGAACTAAATGTTGGATGGCAAGAAAAGTAACTAAAGATTGCAGAGACATGACTTGGAGATATTTTCCAACCTAGGGGATGGAGCTATATTTGGGGGGGGGGGGGGGGGGGGAATGTGTAGGGTATGAGTGTGTAAAACGTTATAGGTGCAGTGTGTGGGGATGAGATATATGTGTAGTTGGATGAGCGCCTGTATGTGTATATAGTGAGTAACATAGTAACAGTAAGTGATGGCAGATAAAGATCTGAATAGTCCATCCATCCAGTCTGCCCGACAGTCACTTTCAAGTATAAAGCTATATGTGGTATGTTGTGGTGTATTTACATAATGCACACATGTATGAGTGGGCAGAGTGTTGTTTGTTTGTGAGGGATGAACATAAGAACGTAAAAATAGCCGTACTGGGTCAGATGCACACATGTATGAGCGAGCAGAGTGTTGTTTGTTTCTGAGGGATGAACATAAGAACGTAAAAGTAGCCGTACTGGGTCAAATCAATAGTCCATCTAGCCCAGTATCTTGTTTCCAACAGTGGCCAAGCCAGGTCACTAGTACCTGGTGGAAACCCAAATTGTGGCAACATTCCACATTCACAGACTTTTCCCCTTTCTACTAGCTCGCAAACTCACCTTTGCCCAGGGACAGCCAAATGTGGCCCACATGAGAAATTTGCCTCTTGATTTTTAAGCTTTGCAGAACTATTAGACAATCACACTTTCAGAAGAGGTTTACAGATTTTCATGACTGCAAATCATGGTATAACAAGCAAAAATGATCATGTCGCCCACACACATGAATTGCTGATCATGCAGTCTACTGTTGAAAGAACTTGATTCCCCTGCCTTAGTCTCTCCAGGTTCTTCATACCATTTATTCAATGTGTGGTATGTTCCACAACTCATCCAGCATGCTGCTGTTCTTACGCCCACCCAATTACTTATTACCTACTCTTCTTCAGTCTTATCTCCAAGTTCTTACTGACTCATCCTACCTAATTGCTACTCAGTTCCTGAGGTCATACTTTCCTCCGAATCTTCAGCTAATTTGTCTGTGTTTCCACTTTTGTTGCGAAAGGATGCTCTACCCTCAGCCTTGTATGCCCAGCATCCTCCCTCCTATATTACTACTCCTTTTCCAGCACCCATTTCCTCTGTGCCTTCCCTTTTCTTTTTTTGTCATTTGATTCTGCTTCCCTCTTCCTTTTCCCCTCCCCCCACATTTCCCCCTTCTAGTACTCAAAATTATACCATAGCTGGTTGGGATCCACAGACACTGCCAGTTTAAGTATTTGGGAGCCGAGCTATAACTTTGGTGCTGCTAGGGTGTGAGTACTAAAGGACGTGCCTCAGGAGCCTGTAATGCTGGCACCGTGAGCATGCTGAGTATGGGTGAGCTAGCACTGCCTGATGTAGATCAACATCGGGAAGTTCTTCTGCTGGTACTACTACTACTTAGCATTTCTATAGCGCTGCCAGGGTTAGTATTTAACATGCTGGCATTAATGTTCCTGCTGTGGGTCCTTCACTACTCGTGGGTATAGTATTGCTGCAACTTGGCTGCCAATCTCATCAGTATGTGGGGCCTAGGAATTTTCCACAGCTGTGGTATGCATTTCAAATTGTGTGGTCCAGCTGTGGGGATCCAAGCCAGAGTGGCCTCTACCCCCAGTTGTGTTCCTCCTCCTATCATAGATGAGCAACTTTGCTTTTTCTGATGGAACAGTTGTTATGTATATAGTGCTTTACCTTTTTACTGGAAAACTATCCTTGTGTTTGGTATTTTTCCCTTTTATAAAAGTTAATATTATAGTGTTGAGTATATTCTAATGTCACATAACTATATTAGACAGAAATCCTACTTTTTATGAGAAGACAAAAGACAAATCGGGATTGCCAGGAGCCAGTTTAAGCAACAAGTGTATTTGTATTAACGTGCAGGGGACAAAATTGTTTTTTTTCCCCCTGTGACTTGGTGAACTGAAAATGATAGTAAAGCCTTGTAAAATCAGCTGACTTGCATGCCTTTGTGAGTAAGTTGTAAAATGAACTCATCATACTAGAAAGCATCTTGTGCAACAGAAGAGATTTTTAATTTAGTTGATTTGCATCATTATAGATCAGTATTTAAGCTGTTTATATGTAAATGTAAGATTTGAGGAACAATTAAGTTTTGACAAAGTAGATTGCAGTCGTATCAGTTTCAGTGCATTTTCCATAATATTTCTAACTGACATCTTTGATGATAAATAGTGGATGCCAAGTCAAAGCCGATTATACAGTGCACTAGGAATTCATGGTGCTGTCAGGGAAAAGACCGATTGACTTTAAATTTACATATTAATGAGAAGATTTGTTAAGAGGGTGCTTGACTATAGAAAATAACAGCATATTTATAGGGCACGACATTTTATAAATAAAGCTGATGTAGGAAAATGGAAATTAAGCTTTTAGGCTAATAAATTTGAGACTGCAGAATGTATACTATATTTGCATACTTGGTTTATAATATTTCTTAGTCTGGACAAGTGACTTTGTGTTTTTGTCAAGTTTGATAAACTAATTCCTAACGATTTAAATTTCTTTAATCATTCTGGGGGGTCTTTTACAAAGGCACAGTAGCATTTTTAGCACACTAAACGCTAGAGATGCCCATAGGAATATATGGGTGTCTTTAGCATTTGGTGCACGCTTATTAGCGTGTCTATGTAAAAGGACCCCTGTATGATTGTGGATTGTTTAATAACAGATCACTGTTGAATTCAGTTTTTGATGTAAGGATCAATTTCTTAGTTGATAAGCAGGATTGAGTGAGACATGCAAGTTGGTGTCATCTAGTGGCGCTGTCACGGCTGTGGCTGTGCCTTTATGTCCAGACCTTCTGATTCTCTGTATCTGGCTCTGTGACCCCTCCAGGCTCTTTCCTTGCAGTTGATGTTCCTGCTAACCAAGCCTCGCTTTGGTGTCCCTGCTTCCAAGCTTGATTGGCAAGTGTGACATCATCTGCCATCTCCTTTATAAGGACCTGGGAAACTTTCCAGGGTTGCCTTTGCAACAGATCTATTTCCTGTTATAGTTTTAACTGTTTGATTCTGAGGGAACTGGTCGTCTTGTTAGCTGTGCCTCAGGGCACAGCCTTGATTTCTGGTCCTGCTCTCTGTTAAAGCCAAGCTCTGTTCCTGCTCTCTGTAAGCCTTGTTCTGTAACCCTGTGTATGTGCTTCTGGTTTGAACCTAAATGGACTACTTTTCTGTTAGCTTTGCTCTCAAGCAAAGCCCTGTTCTGTTTCTCTGTGTGTGTGTTTCTGGTTTGAACCTGAATGGATTATTTTCATGTTAGCTTTGTTCTCCAGCAAAGCTCTGTTCTGTTTCCCTGTCTGTGTGGTTCTTGTTTGTACCTGAATGGACTACTTTTCAGTTAGCTTGTTTTCTATCTCTGCCTGTACTGTTTCTGGGCGTGTGTAGTTCTTGTCTGTTCTGAGAGTCTGTAGAAGCCAGCCTCATCCCTGATTACTTCACTGCTGTGCAGCTGTGTCTGCTGCTTCTCCATTTGCCTTGCCTTTCCCTTCCCGGCTGTGGGTGCTGGCTAGTCCGTGGTAACACATTTCTTCTTTGTTTAGTCTTCCCTGTAGCCTGCAGTATTTGTTCTTTGGCTCTTGTGAGCTCTGCCCCTTTCCTGACTTTTGTAGTTAGAAGCAGATTTTCCTTTAATCTGCTTTAACCCTTTGTGTACTGTGTTTGTTACCTGGCTCTTATGAGCACTACTCCTTTGCTGACTTGTGTTTTAGAAGCAGCCTTTCTCTTTGGCCTGCTTTTTCCCCTTTGTCTCTAGTGTCTGTTATTTGACTCTGTGGCCTTGCCTTGAGTTGCTCTTGTGTGTTTTCCTTTTACCTTAGAATGGCCAAGTGGCTCTGTCTTGAGTTACTTCTCTGTATGCTTTCTGTTTGAGTCCTCTCTGTGAGGTTTCTGGTTGAGTTTGAGTGAGTTGCTCCTCTGTTTAGCTGTGACAACTAGTGCAGCCCTGAGCGGCCTTTGTGTGGCACGAATGGGTTGTTTTTCCGTTTAGCTGTGGCTACTACCACAGCCCTGAGCGTCCTCTCAGTTTGGTTTCTATTTGAGTGTGTGTGAGGGTGGTTCTTCTGTTTAGCTGTGTCTAATAGCTCAACCTTGAGCTGCCTTTCTGTGTGGCATGAGTGGTCTGCTCTTCTGGTTTGCTGGGACTACTAGTTCAGCCCTGAGCTACCTTTCTGTGTGATGCCTGTTTGAGTTAGTTAGGACCGTTCGTCTGTATAGCTGTGGTTCTAAGCACAGCCCTGAGCTGTATTCCTGTGTGGTTTCCCCTTCAGTCTCTTTGTGCTTGTGTGTAGGGTCTTTTGTCCTCCTGTTTGTGGCTCTGTTTGTTTTGTGCAGTATGTGTGCACTGTTTGGGTAGTATCTTATCAGGAATTTCTGTTCTGTTCCTTTTCCCTTCCCTCTGGTATGTGTGGGTTCCAGTTCTGCCATTTGGCCCGTACGCTTGGACTCTGTTACGTGTGGGTTCCATGTGGCCCATATGAGTGTCCTTCCTTTGTTCCTGGTTCCTGCTTTTGTAAAGCTCCGTTCCTGGTTTTTGCTTTAGCCAGGCTCTGTTTCTTCCCTGCCTTGAGTGTGCATTGTCTATTGCTATGTCTTTTGTCTTGTCTGGATTCAGTGTCTGGCTCGCCTCAGCGTTGTACCTTCTCAGAGGACTTGTCTGCTGCAGCCTGGCTGCGGTCCAAGGGCTCACCATCTCTGTACCCGTGACAGGCGCTGAGATGAAACATTTCCCTCAGAGCTCAGAATTAGTGTAAAGTTCTGAATAGGTGCAGCCCTTCCCATGCCTAGCAGTTTACTCAGTTTGTATTTTCTGTTCTGCAAATGAACATGAAAACAAAGTTCTTCTAGAATGTTCTGAAGAGATTCTCTTGTTTATACTGACACTACTGGTGTTTTTTTGGTTCATTTCTTGCTTTGTCATTTTTCTATTAAAATATTTTTTTTATATTTAGGTTTCTTAAGTAGCTGTTGAACTATGGCGTGGGTGAAGCCTGCCCCACCTTTAAGGGAAAATTTGGTTACATTTATTTGTATCCTCTGTTTTATACTCCATTTACCAGTAAGACATTATACGTGTAGCAAAACAGAGGCATAACCACCGCTGAGCGAGCCTGGCAAAAAACTTGGGGCCACTTGATGGTACAGGCCACCTCCTCTACCAGAAATGGAAAGCGAAGCCCAGCACCCTCTTGAGTAGGACAGAGAAGTGGCAGAAGGAAAATAACGTGGGGTTTTGGAGCCTATGTGCATGTGCTCAGTGGCTACCGGTCCCACTTCCTCTGACATAAAACGCGTCATGAGGACGGGCTGCTGAGCTTGTACACAGGCTCCAAGGCCCCACACTGGTAGCTTTGTTTTGGTCTCAGGATGCTGGCAGCATGGACAGGGTTAAGAGGCTAGGTACTAGATGGGGAAAATAGAAGAGGAGATCTGGGGAATATAATGGGAGTTAGGGGTAGAGACCAGATATGGGGGAGGAGGTATGAAAGGCGAAGTTGCTAAACACAGGTGAGAGAGAAATAGAAAGCTATAAGATATGAAGCAATAAAAATGAAGAAGTTTGGTGAGAGGAATGAAATATGAGTGGATTGATAGGGAAAACAATAAATGGAAAGAGCTGAGCATGAAAGATCAGTTGGAGATGAATATAATGGAAGAAGTATTAGATTGTAAGCTCTTTGAGCAGGGACTGTCTTCTATGTTTGTGCAGCGCTGCATACGCCTTGTAGCGCTATAGAAATGCTAAATAGTAGTAGTAGTAGTAGTAGTAGTAAGTAAAGAAGACGGGAAGAGAAAAATGAAATAACAAATGGGTGGGAGGCCCTGGACAGCGAGCATAGAGAATAGAGGAAAGAATGAGAGACTGGGACTAACATGATTACTGACGGTCCTACTCTGCATCCTACAGATCCTCCCCATTTTAGTGGCAGCTCAGAGACTATTGTCCCAACTCCCGGAAATATTACCTTGTTTCAGCTCCTGCCCACCCCCTCCTAACCATTTTAGGGTGCCTGATAGTGACCCTAGTCCTTTCACAAACCTTATCCTAACCACCCAGCACCCAGAAGTACAAACCACCACTGCTCCACGCAGATACTCGCCCCCCCGGCGACCACCTCGCTGATTAATTATCATTAATGGTCAATCCAGTTAGATATCCCATCCAACCAATTCCTTGGGACGACTTAATTGAACTTACCCTTTCCGTCTTTTGTCTTACCCTTTCAATAATTTTTGCCCTCATTTGGTTCCTGTATTTCCACCCAAAGCTCCTACTAGGTGTTACAGACCCTATATGAGCCTTAGAGAAGTAGGAAGCAGACCATTAGAGGTGTACACCCTTTCCCAAGCGGGAGCTGTTAGAATCTTCCTGGAATATACCAGTACCTAATGTTATATCCATATTTGTTTTACTTGGGAATAATTATTTTTGTGATTTCTGTTATCGCTGTAACCTCAGGGTTAATCCTTCTACTCACACTATTTAGTATTCGTCAATTGCCATTCCTTCAGCCCTGATCTAATATTACCGGTTTCACAATTGTAACTAAAATGGCCACCCTTGGTTTTTGTTATGCTTTTTAATCCTTGCCCCGCTCCCTTTAAGAGCACAGCAGATCACAGGGCCTGACTCCTTGATCCCTTACAGGATACGCCTAGCCCCGACTAACGAAACAGTTGTCCTTACCTTTGACTTTTGTGCTTACACCAGGTGTGGAGATGTGCATTATCAACAATACTATTCAGCATTCAATATTTACATGTGTACCTCCTCCACCTGTGACAGCTGGTCAAAGGTACGGTGGTATGCAGGAGACTGGAAGCCCCAGCCCCCAGATTCTTTCATAAAGACTATCTCAATAATGAGAACCCGAACACCACCCAATTGTCAAATGAATCAGTGCAACCCCATTGCAATTACTTTCAGAGGGGTGACCTCGGCTACCTACCGAGCCTATACCCTAGGATTGGATGCCACGGGAAGGGATCCGATGGCCACCTTCCTGATTGTGCCTCCTCTGAAACCAACCCAAAACCCTCTGATGCCCACGAAGGCCCCCAAGGTGGTAATTCCTTTTCAGGTCCATCAAGTAGGTAGTACCAAGGAATTGGCTATGATAGAAACAGGATTTGGTGAACATAACCTATGGTTAGAATGGGCTCACTATACCACAGCCAGTTTAAATGTATCTAATTGTTACTTTTGCGCAGAGGCCCGATTAGAACCCATACTGGTCCCTTTCCCATTGCATTCCAACCATCATCCAGAGGGTTTCAAGTGTATGCTATGATTATTTCAAGGGGCCGTGTTCGACAATAAATCCTGCTTAGCTTTGAGTAAGCAGTATCCTGAAATACCCCTTTGATTGGGAATCCCACCTGCGTTTAGGAGACCAGATCCAAAGCTGGAATTCCCAACCTGCATAAGCAGAAACCCAAAATGCAATCCAAAGTTTGTGGGTAATTTGACCAACTGTAATGTTACTCTGGAAAACACTTTTGACTGGGTGAACTTCACTAGCTTTACCCATCCTAGAGCTGATGTATGGTGGGCCTCCGCTCTAGGTGCCGCGCGCCTAACGGCACGCGGGGCATTTTTCTCTTTCTATCTAATCTTTTTCCAGTTGCTAAAGTACCTTAATCATTTATGGCCCCTATTCACATTCTCTTCTTAGCTCTGTCCCTTCCTAATCTTTTCCCTCACCCCCTTCCTCTCTCCGCTACAGGAACTCACTTCCCATCCATTGACTTCATCACCTCACCTTCTCTCCTACCCTCTTCCTCCCTCTTGGCTTTTAATCTCCGTCTCTTTCTTCCCTCCATTTTACCTTCCCCATTCCACCTAAATACCTCTCGCCTTCGTGGCCACACCTCTCCTACTCTCCTCCGCTCTCTTTTACTCCTTCTCTTACTCTCAGCTGGTGACATCAATCCCAATCCTGGCCCTCCTCACCAACTATTATCCAAACTCTACAGATCTCACCGTGACCTCTCTAACCTCATCTCTATTCCTCTACTCCCCACCTCTTCTCTGCCCTTCTCTTGCGCCCTATGGAATGCCCGCTCTATCTGTAACAAACTCCCCTATATCCAGGACCTCTTTATCTCGCGTCACCTCCATCTGCTCGCCATAACAGAAACCTGGCTCTGCCCTGATGACTCTGCTTCAGTCGCAGCCCTGTGCCATGGCGGTTATCTATTTTCACATACTCCTCGCCCTGCTGGCCGTGGGGGCGGTGTTGGACTACTTCTCTCTCCCTCCTCCAGATTTCAACCCCTTCTTCCACCTCAATCTCACTGTTTTTCCTCCTTTGAAGTCCACTCTATCCGCCTTTTCTCTCCTCTGCCTCTTCGAATAGCGGTCATTTATCGTCCCCCTGATAAGTCCCTTTCATCCTTTCTCAGTGACTTTGACGCCTGGCTTGCCTTCTTCCATGATCCTTCCTCCCCCTCTCTCATCCTTGGTGACTTTAATATTCCTGCTAATGATCCTTCCAACTCTTATATTTCCAAGTTACTCGCTTTAACGTCATCCTTTAATCTCCAACTATGCTCCACCTCCCCCACTCATCAAAATGGTCACTGTCTTGATCTCATCTTCTCCTCCAACTGTTCACCTTCTAGTTTCCTTGCCTCTGATCATCCCTCCTCTGATCACCATCTAATAACTTTCACACTTAAATCTCCTCCCTCCCAGTCCCGTCCTATCCTATCTAATTTATCTAGGAATCTTCACGATATTGACCCTTCATCTCTATCCTCCCATGTTTCAAACCTCCTCTCTATTGTGGCACCATCCACGTCTGTCAACGAGGCTGTTTCTTCTTACAACAATACTCTATCCTCTGCCTTAGACACTCTTGCACCTTTGATGACCCGCCCTGTAAGGCGTACAAAACCCCAACCTTGGATGACTTCTAATATCCGCTACCTACGTTCCTGTACCCGCTCCGCCGAACGCCTCTGGCGGAAATCTCGGGCCCTTGCTGATTTCTTACACTTTAAGTTCATGCTGACCTCCTTCCAATCTGCTCTTTTACGTGCCAAACAGGATTATTATATCCAACTGACCAACTCTCTTGGCTCTAATCCTCGACTTCTGTTCACCACATTGAACTCTCTCCTCAAGGTGCCCCCTCCCCCAACTCCCCCTTCATTATCTCCTCAGACCCTTGCTGAATTCTTTCACAACAAGGTTCAAAAGATAAACCTTGCTTTCTCTACCTCACCACCTCTCCCTCCACTAGTCCGTTCCCCTCTCTCTCCTTCCCCTCATTCCCTTTCCTCCTTTCCTGAAGTTACTATTGAGGAAACTACACTTCTCCTTTCTTCCTCAAAATGTACCACCTGTTCCTCTGATCCCATTCCCACCCACCTTCTTAATGCCATCTCTCCTACTCTTATTCCTTTTATCTGTCACATTCTCAACCTCTCACTTTCCACTGCGACTGTCCCTGCTGCCTTTAAACATGCTGTGGTCAAACCTCTCCTTAAGAAGCCTTCACTTGACCCTACTTGTCCCTCTAATTACCGACCCATCTCCCTCCTTCCTTTTCTCTCCAAATTACTTGAGCGTGCTGTTCACCGCCGCTGCCTTGATTTTCTCTCCTCACATGCTATTCCTGACCCATTACAATCTGGTTTTCGCCCTCTCCACTCAACCGAAACTGCGCTTACTAAAGTCTCCAATGACCTATTACTGGCTAAATCCAGAGGTCAATATTCCATCCTCATTCTTCTTGATCTTTCCGCTGCTTTTGACACTGTCGATCACAGCATACTTCTCGATACCCTGTCCTCACTTGGATTCCAGGGCTCTGTCCTTTCCTGGTTCTCTTCCTACCTCTCCCTCCGCACCTTTAGTGTTCACTCTGGTGGATCCTCTTCTACTTCTATCCCTCTGCCTGTCGGCGTACCTCAGGGTTCTGTTCTTGGTCCCCTCCTCTTTTCTATCTACACTTCTTCCCTTGGTTCATTAATCTCATCCCATGGCTTTTCCTACCATCTCTATGCCGATGACTCCCAAATCTACCTTTCTACCCCTGATATCTCACCTTGCATCCAAACCAAAATTTCAGCGTGCTTGTCTGACATTGCTGCCTGGATGTCTCAACGCCACCTGAAATTAAATATGACCAAAACCGAGCTTCTCATTTTCCCCCCCAAACCCACTTCCCCGCTCCCCCCGTTTTCTATTTCTGTTGATGGCTCTCTCATTCTCCCTGTCTCCTCAGCTCGAAACCTTGGGGTCATCTTTGACTCTTCTCTCTCCTTCTCTGCTCATATCCAGCAGACCGCCAAGACCTGTCGTTTCTTTCTTTACAACATCCGTAAATCCGCCCCCTTCTTCCGAGCACTCTACCAAAACCCTCATCCACACCCTTGTCACCTCTCGTTTAGACTACTGCAATCTGCTTCTTGCTGGCCTCCCACTTAGTCACCTCTCCCCTCTCCAGTCGGTTCAAAACTCTGCTGCCCGTCTCATCTTCCGCCAGGGTCGCTTTACTCATACTACCCCTCTCCTCAAGACCCTTCACTGGCTCCCTATCCGTTTTCACATCCTGTTCAAACTTCTTCTACTAACCTATAAATGTATTCACTCTGCTGCTCCCCAGTACCTCTCCACACTCGTCCTTCCCTACACCCCTTCCCGTGCACTCCGCTCCATGGATAAATCCTTCTTATCTGTTCCCTTCTCCACTACTGCCAACTCCAGACTTCGCGCCTTCTGTCTCGCTGCACCCTACGCCTGGAATAAACTTCCTGAGCCCCTACGTCTTGCCCCATCCTTGGCCACCTTTAAATCTAGACTGAAAGCTCACCTCTTTAACATTGCTTTTGACTCGTAACCACTTGTAACCACTCGCCTCCACCTACCCTCCTCTCTTCCTTCCCGTTCACATTAATTGATTTGATTTGCCTACTTTATTTATTTTTTGTCTATTAGATTGTAAGCTCTTTGAGCAGGGACTGTCTTTCTTCTATGTTTGTGCAGCGCTGCGGATCCCTTGTAGCGCTATAGAAATGCTAAATAGTAGTAGTAGTAGTAGTAGTATTGTGGAACTAACACACTTTACCAAACCTTGAGCCTGAAGTGGAAGGGAAAATGTGCCCTGGTATAGTTAGTTATTCCACTTACCATTGCTTCTCTGCGCCCTCAAACCCCTTCCAGAATAAAACGGAGCACCTCACCCTCCAGTTCCTTTGATAACCAGGTGTACATAGACGCGATTGGTGTTCCGAGGGGGGTACCAGATGAATTTAAAGCACGCAACCAAATTGCTGCCGGATTTGAGTCAGTTTTCTTTTGGTGGGCCACAATAAACAAAAACGTAGATTGGATAAATTACATTTGCTATAACCAACAGAGATTTGTGAATTATACCAGAGATGCTATCAAAGGGATAGCAACATAGTTAGATGCCACCAGCAGAATGACACTTGAAAATCGATTAGCACTTGACCAATTTCTGGCAGCGGAAGGGGACGTGTGTAAAAAGATAGGTACCCAGTGTTGTACCTTTATCCCCAATAATACGGCTCCAGATGGATCAATCACCAGAGCTCTGGAGGGTCTCACCTCACTTTCTGAAGAACTTGCTGAGAACTCTGGTGTTGATCCGTCTTGGACAAGTTGGAAGGATAAAGCCTTTGGTAAATGGAAGACATTTATCATTTCGGCAGCAACCACCATCATAGTAGTAGTAGCAATATTCATATTAGTTGGATGCTGTATAATCCCATGTGCTAGAGGATTAGTGGAACGCTTAATTGAAACTGCTATAAGCAAGAAAGAGCCTGCAGGACAATATGTCATGTATGAAAACCTCCTCCCCAACACCACTGGAGAGAATACATTAGATTTTCTCCCCATGCAGTGGACCAATCGCTATGCAAACGCAAGAGAGCCAGTAGAAGTATCTAGCACTATTTAGTAGAATGTCTTACATGGGAACATTGCTTGTATGATGGTCGTAAGCAATAGTTATTCAATATTTAACCCAAAGCTTATCAATATATATATTCAATGCATAGCTTAGATAATCAACATATAATCAACGCATAGAGAAGAGATAAGAGATATATAATCATATGATTAGCTTAAGGAAATGAATTAGCTACAATTATTAAAATACTAATATTAAGATATTTTTGTATACATATGATTAAACTTATAGTTGCACTTCCAAACTCGCTAAACCACCGCTTTACCGTACCCCTTTTTTTGATCCACACCTTGACCACTTTGATCCACACATTGAGGCAATGTAATGAAATATTCTCCCCTGTGATAGCTTGACATCTTCTGGAAAGGATGATGACGCTTTGTGTCACCCCAGCAGATGGGGTGACAAGAGGGGAATGATAAGATATAAAACAGCCAGAGGCCCCCACTGGACCAGTGGAGGGCTAGGAGCTTGCTGGAAAAGCATGGCCTGGTTTTTAGGTTTTGATTAAGACCTAAATGGCCTGAACTGGAAATGTTAGGTCAAGAGATATGAAACAAAATGGAGGATCAGAAAACAAAATGGAAACTTTAATATCAGTTACAAAGTGGAATTTCATCTAATTTCCCATCTAAGTTAGAAAAACAAGTTAGAGAAACGTCATGCCAGGTGCAGAGTGGGGAAATTTTCTGTTGAAATAGGGGCGGTACCGGAGGTTGCGGTTGAGCGACTTTGAAATAAACAAGATTTAACATTAGAGTCAATGTAAATGCATTAGCTTTCTATGTACTCAAAATTGTATATAAGAAAGGGCAAAATCTGGCTGGAGTTGGAGATGCTCCAGATTCCTCCCGAAATGCTGTCAGTCAGACCACTGAAGTCAGATTGATGTACCTGATTGCCTTGTACTGCATTGGTAAGAATCAATAAATCTATATATCTTTGCTACCTGTCTTTTCTCCTTCTTAAATAATGCCTGATAGAATGCCCGATCTCTTGAGACTAAATTAGATATGGATAGGACCCTTACTCACTTACTGATATTCACGGATATCAGGAGTCAGATAAAAGAGGTCATACTAGAAGAATATATATTAAGCCTTCTGGAAAGCTCCCCTCATCCATCTGGACATATGTCCACTATGGAAGAGGGGAGATAAAAACAGTACATATATAGAAAACTCCCAGACCCTCATACATTCATACCACTGATACACACTTACACATGCACTCAATCCCAAATATCCCTCAATTTTCAACCTCCCCCCCCCCCCTCCCCACACCCCTGCTTACTTACTAGAGCACTGAAGGGGACCTGTTCCTGGCCCTCGCCACCTTGGGAAATATGGTGTTATATGGGCCTATCTGAATTTTACCTCCTGGGACCCATTCAACCTTGGCTATACCTCTGTAGCAGAATGTGTCTGAGTACCATGAAAAACAGTCTGTATTGGCTTAGGGAGAACTATGAAGCTGAGAAGAGGCTCAGTCCTCAGCCCATAAACCGGGTGACTGTATGCTGCCCAGCAGGTTCTCTTCTCTGGATGTTGCATGCATTTGTTTATGTGGTGACCTTAAGAGTCCTATCATGAAAAGAATAATGGAAGCAAGAAGCTAAGCTAAGGTTGAATGTCTTTGTACTTACTAAGTTTATTGAAGTTCTAAGACCGCAGTAGCTATACTAGTTCATACTTTTATTCAGGAGCCACACGCCCACAATGTGGCAGAGTTCAGTTTCTGTGCATTGATTTCTAAGATGCAAGACCTTATATTGGGTACAGGTTGCCTTGGGGTATAGTAAGTCTCAGCTTTCATACAGTTCAGCGATCATAGAATCAGTTATGAAAAAGGCAAAAAAAAAAAATACAGAAATCATGTCCATACTCTACCTGGTAAAACCACCAGGTTACTAGATCACTTTGGAAAGAAAGTATTTCACAGTTCTATGCTCTCTACAAGAATTGCTAACTAATAGTTGTATATCTTGCAGTGTACAGTACCTTATTGTAAAAGATTCAAGGTATGCCAGTCCACCCTTCCAGTCAGGGTAGACACAGGCTGAACTCATTTCAGTTCTAGCTGAAGCTGATGAATGCAGTACTTGTCTCATTTGTTGTGCTTATGTTTTTGACACGGCTTCCTGGCTCTCTGTCTCAGTTGTTTCTGCTAGGTGACTTTTCATGTTTTGTTTGCATTTTTCAACAAATTTCAAATTTCTAAAGAAATACAAAGGAAAAGGTAACCAAGAATATGTCCACAAAGAGAAAAACAAAATTACTGGAACATTAATATAATTGTCAGATACCATAGAGGGGCAAAATCGAACATCGATCTATTTTTGCGGCGGTGCAACAGCTGCCCGGAACCGTATTATCGAAAAAAATGGCCGGCCATCTTTTTTTTTTGATAATATGGTTTAGGCTGGCCAAATGCCAGAGTTCGCCGGGTTTGAGATTGCCGGTTTTGTTTTTCTGCGATAATGGAAAAAATTGCCGGCCATCCTGAACCCGGCGAAATCCAAGGCATTTGGTCGTGGGAGGAGCCAGCATTTGTAGTGCACTGGTCCCCCTGACATGCCAGGACACCAACTGGGCACCCTAGGTGGCACTTCTAAAAAATTTTTTTAAATACAAACCCCCCCAAACCCACTCCCCACAACTCTACACCATTATCATAGCCCTTATGGCTGAAGGGGGGCACCTACATGTGAGTACAGTGGGGTTTTTTTTTTGGGGGGGGGGGGGGGTTTGAGGGCTCAACACTTAGCACCACAAGTGTAACAGTTAGGGGGGAGATGGACCTGGGTCTGCCTGCCTGAAGTGCACTGCACCCATTAAAAACTGCTCCAGGGACCTGCACACTGCTGTCAGGTAGCTGGGTATGACATTTCAGGCTGGCATAGAGGCTGGCAAAGAAAGTCTTTTATTTTTATTTTTTTAGTGTGGGAGGGGATTGGTGACCACTGAGGGAGTATGGGGAGGTCATCCCCCATTCCCTCTGGTGGTCATCTGGTCAATTGGGGCACCTTTTTGAGGCTTGGTTGTGAAAATTAAAGGACCAAGTAAACCCGGTGAAATACTGCTTAACACTGCTTTTTTTTCCATTATCCGCGAAAGCTGGCCATCTGGTAGCCACGCCCATGCCTGCCCATGTCCCGCCTGAGCTTCGCCGCCAACGCCCCCTTGCACTTTCGCCGGCGCGACGACGGGAAAGCAGCGATGGTGTAAAAAACGTGGCTTTTGAATATACCGATTTTGCCGCTTTTGTGAATTCGCCGGCCATCTCCCAATTTATGTCGGAAGATGGCTGGCAATCACTTTCGAAAATAAGCGTGATAATTATACAACTGAGAGAGAGACCATCGTAACAAGATGTAAAGCAGGAAAACAGAGAAATATCCACATTGATAGTTCATCTCTGTTATGATTGGGGTCAGAACCCCTCTCAAACTTACCTCTTTCCTGGGGGTCAGCTTCTTAGCTGGCTTCTGTTTCTCTGTGCTGGCAGCTTCCAGCAGCATGGGGTTAATTGTTTTACTTTACTACAGCTGTGTGGGTGGACTGAGTTAACTCTACCTCTCTTTGGGTGTACTGGCTTCAAGTGCTTTACGGTGTTGCATTGGTGTGGGTTGGGCCTCTATGGGTTTCAGTGTGCTCTCTGTGTCAGTGTGCTGTTGCCTGGGTCTAGGGAGTGTGACATCATCAGGGAGGGCCTTGATAGGGAAGTGGTGGTGTTTCCTTCAGAGCCTTTGCAACGGTGGTGTTTGCTTTAGGTAGGGTGGTGCAGTGTGCACTTTTGACTGTGTCTAGTTTCCCTGCTTGCTTTTGCTAAGGTCCAGGTTAGTGTTAGTGCAGTGTGCACTGGTGTTTGTGTGTTTAGCTTTCCTGCTTTTCCCTCTTGGTTTTGGAAGCATTGCTATGTGTAGGGCTTTGGAAGCTCTGTTGCTGATAGAAGTACTTCAGGGTTTGGTGTTGTTAGGAACACTGCAGAGTTTGCTGTTAGAAATACTTCTGGTGTTTGTGCTATTAGGAGCATTGCAGTCTTTGCTGTTGGTGTTTGGTGGTTTAGAATCACTTTTGGCTTATGTGTTAGCTTCCCTGCTTTTTCCTTGTGCCTCCCCTGTCTTCCCTTTTAGTGCTAGGAGCTCTTCTGGTTGCTTGCCAGAGTAGTGCTTAGGAAGCACCTTGTTAGTTGTATCTAGCTTGCTAGAGCAGTGCTTAGGTAGCTTGTTAGTTTTGTGTTTAGCTTATTAGTGTAGAGCTGTGCTTGTAGCTTGGTGCGTAGTAGCACCTGTGTTAGCTTTGTGTTTAGTTCCCTGCTCTGTTAGTTTAGGGCTTAGGAAGTCCCTTTCTTGAGCAGGGCTTAGGAGCTCCTAGGGCTTAGGAAGTCCTTTTGTCAGTTTACTGTTAGGAACACTCCTGCTGGTTTAGGGCTTGGGAGCACGTAGATCAGTTTAGGTTTAGGAGCACTTCTGTTTCCAGTCCTGGTCCCTATGTCATCCGGTATTCAGTAAGTCCTGCCGGCTACTCGAACCCAGGAGCTCAACTCCTGGGGGGCTTAGTAGCTAAGTGTAGGTGAAGCTGTGTGGACCAGTCCGGTGTTCCAGTCCTGTATCCTCCAGTCCGGGGGATTCCAGTCCAGTGGTCCAGTCCGGGGGGGGGGGGGGGGGGGGGGTTCCAGTCCTGTGTCCTCCAGTCCGGGAAATTCCAGTCCAGGATTCCAGTCCATGTGTTCCGGTTCGCTGGGCAGTGCCTGCAGTCCCTGCCGGTGTGCTTGCCCAGTGTTGGTTGGTGGGTTTTGCCTGCTGCTGTCGCTCCTCAGCAGCAGCCCAAGGGCTCACGTTTGCTCCAGAGCCCGGCCCCGCGGGCTCTGAACCTGAGAACCTGACAATCTCCACCTTCAACACACAAATCTCAGATCCCATTCTAGATGACAATGGCATAGAAGGGTCATCCAATCTTAAGAATAAACTACTAAAGTTGAACTGGATCAGAAAAGACATACATTTCCCCTGAAATGTAATACATTCCTTAGGAATTTTAAGGAAAAATGCCATCCCAAAAGGTATGGCTTGGGGGTCAAAGGGACAAAGCCCATGTGTATATTTTAAGTAGCAAATGAAATATTAGGGAAGAGAAAGTCTAGTACCATATCCCTGCCTACTGATGCAACAAAAGGTGTGAACAGGGTTACTACTTTACCAGGGATAATTCAAACAAATCGGTCACCTTTAGCTTATTAGTAGAAAATTGATGCATCTCACCAGACCTTGTTCCATCTCTCTTTAAGAGAAAAAGGTGAGAGTGAGCCAGGTAAGATGTTGAAATTATTTTTTTTATTTATGCACGTTCAAATACACAAACAATAATATGAGCAATCGTATCATATCCAGAAAAAAAGAAACATTGATTCTTATCCAAAAAAGAAAAAATACATAACAATATGATGTTATGAGTCCCTTATTATAGAGGAGAAGCTAAAGATAAATGGTATTAAACCAAATAAGAAATGTATTCTTCAGGAAAGATATGGATGAGGATGGGCCAGAGATTCAATCAAATCAAAAGATGCTCATGCTCAGTCACTGAGGGGCCCTGGAATCCATTCCAGACCCATGAGAGAGAGATGCTGAAAGCTGTGCAGCTCAAAAAATATATATATATATCGAACTCCTGGCAGAGTAAGAACACATTGACACGGGTATCGAAGAACAAAAGAGGCCCCCATTTGCAACACCTGAGATCTGAACAGAAATTTTTTTCTCTTCCTTTGAGTAGCCCAGGGAGACATCTGGAAAATTTGAATCTTAATCCATAAACATCACATCTCTATTTTTGAAAATAACTTAATGAGCTATTCTGTATCTGAATTCAAGGCTAACTGGACCAGTGATATTGTAGGAGTCAACACCTCCACATCTGACCTCTCAAGATGATTGGCTAAGTCCAAACTATCCATAGACAGACACACCAGATGGCTGTGATGATGATGTTTTCTTAGCACTTGGAAGATAATAAAGCTTGTAGCATGGAGGGATGGAAGTCCGTGGAACCTTTAAGGATTCAAGGATGTATCTCCTAAACATATCATAAGCTGAGATTGATCAATTTCCCAAAGGTTTTTTCTGTCATAAATTTGAATGCCTGGCCATATTTCCAGTGTCTCCACCTTGTTTCTTAAGGTGATACTATCTTTCATCCAAATTTCTCCATGTGTTTCCAAGGCCTGCACATCACTTCAACATCTTCTGATTTTTTTCTCTGACTCAGAAACTTTCATCTTCAATATTAACACATCTCATAAGGAGAAAAGAAGTGTTAAAAAGGAAAAATTAAACCTAAGCTGACACTTTTTTAAAAATTTAGAATAGTCTTATTTTCAGCATCATTCCTACCCTCCCCTAATTTCTGACCAGCTGTATTCCTGTCCTCTCCCTCCCACACCCCAAGTTCATTCCTTGATTTCTTACCTGCTATACCAGTTAAGAAGACAAAATAGAAATTATGGCTATTTAAATAAAGTTTGTATTGTATTGGATTTATTGATTTTTATACAGTATACTTCTGCAGTGTGTTAAAATGGTTTACAAAGCAAAAAAAAAACATAGTACAAATTTCAAATACAAAATATAACAATCAATCTAAAAAATACAAATAAGGTGGGGATATTCCTCTCATCTACAGATTTACTGTTGTCCCTTTGTAGAGAAACTAACATAATATACACCACATAAACTGAAAGGACATTACATTAGATTAAGCAATCCTATTCTTTTAAGGGTCTTAAGTAACAGCTCATTCTCTGAGGACAAGCAGGCTGCTTGTTCTCACGACTGGGTTGACGTCCACGGCAGCCCCCACCAACCGGAACAAAACTTCGCGGGCGGTCCCGCACGCAGGGCACGCCCACCGCGCATGTGCGGCCGTCTTCCCGCCCGTGCGTGACCGTTCCCGCTCAGTCTTTTCTTTTCCGCGCTGGAGAGAGCCTTGTTCGTCTCGCTCTCTCTGTCAGCCCCGGAAACCGGATCGCGTTTTCGCGCGAATCTTCTTATTTTTTCGTTGTTCGCGTTCTCTTTAGTTTCTTTTACAAAAAAAAAAAAAACCGCTGAACTTGGTTTTTCCCTCGTCTCTTAGCGGGGGCGTCGCGTTGCGGCCTTGTGGCCACGCAGTCGATTTATTTTCGAGGTGTGATTTCTACCGCCACCATCGACGACTTTGATTTCGCTGATGCGATTTTTCCGTCGATGTCCTCGAAGGTCCCGAGTGGATTTAAAAAGTGTGGTCGGTGCGGCCGGCATATCTCGCAGACTGACACTCAAGCTTGGTGCCTAGGGCCGGAGCACGATACCAAGATGTGTACTTTGTGTCTCGGTCTCCGGAAACGGACACAAGTAGCGAGGCAAGTTCTTCGGGACCGTCTTTTTGGAAATTGCGCCTGCCCCTCGACGTCGACTTTGACGGCATCGGTATCGACGGCCGGTTCTTCGGTACCGGTATCGATGTCCACGAAATCGGCACCGATGGCATCGACCCCAGGAGCACAGGTCCCGTCGGCCCGCCGGTCCTCCGGTGAAGGCAGGGGTGAGAGGCCGCGTGGGCAATCGGCCCCGGTCACTCCCTCTACCCAGGGCCCTCGGGACCGAACTCTGTCGGACCCGGTCCCTCGAGGCCGAGGGGGATCGACCTCCTCCTCCTCAATTCCACCAAGCGCCGATGACGGGCACCGCAAGAAGGCGAAGAAACACCGTCATCGGTCGCCCTCGATGCATCCGGCTCCCGGCGCCGGAGATGAGTCGATGCCGAGGAAGCGGCAGCGTCGTGAGGAGAGGTCCCCCTCTGTAGTAGAGGTACGGCCGCGTCAGGGTCCCAGCACTTCGGTGCAGTCTCCTAGACCCGAACAGCTTCCGGCACCGACGCCTCTACCGGCCCCCTCGCCTTTCCCGACAGCGGGCCTGGACGAGTGCCTCCGAGCCATCCTTCCTGGGTTTCTGGAAGGGCTGATGCGCCAGACTGTGCCGGCGCCGGGGGTGCTTGCGCCCTCGGCGCCGTTGACTGTGGCGCCGGCGTGCTCTAGCTCGGTGCCGAGGCCTTCGACGCCGCTTGCGGTGCCGGTCTCGACCGCCACGCAGGTGGAGTCCCCGTCGACGTCGGTGGAGGGAGCTTCATCCCCGCCGGCGCGGGAGTCCACCGTTTGACGACACCACCGAGGCCTCGGTGCCTCGACGTCGAGCCGGGCCCGGTTGAGGACTGAGCTGCACGAGCTCATGTCCGACACCGAGGAGATTGGAGTATTTTCCGACTCTCATTTCGCAGAACGACGGAGCATTGCTGCACCCCAACCTTCAGTCTCTGGCTCTCACGGCCTGGATGTTGAGGGCGTAGACTTCACTGCGTTGGGTCTGTCTGAGGGTGTCTCCTGTGTCTTGCTTGCTTCTAGGAAGGATTCCACTAAAAAGAGTTACTTTTTCAAGTGGAGGAGGTTTGTCGTTTGGTGTGAGAGCAAGGCCCTAGAACCTCGTTCTTGCCCTGCACAGAACCTGCTTAAATACCTTCTGCACTTATCAGAGTCTGGCCTCAAAACCAACTCAGTAAGGAATCACCTTAGTGCGATTAGTGCTTACCATTATCGTGTGGAAGGTAAAGCCATCTCTGGAGATCCTTTAGTCGTTCGATTCATGAGAGGCTTGCTTTTGTCAAAGCCCCCTATCAAGCCTCCTACAGTGTCATGGGATCTCAACGTCGTCCTCACACAGCTGATGAAACCTCCTTTTGAGCCACTGAATACCTGCCATCTGAAGTACTTGACCTGGAAGGTCATTTTCTTGGTAGCAGTTACTTCAGCTCGTATGGTCAGTGAGCTTCAAGCCCTGGTAGCTCATGCTCCGTATACCAAATTTCATCACAACAGAGTAGTGCTCTGCACCCACCCAAAGTTCCTGCCGAAGGTGGTGTTGGAGTTCCATCTTAACCAGTCAATTGTCTTGCCAACATTCTTTCCCAGACCGCATACCCGCCCTGCTGAACGTCAGTTGCACACATTGGACTGCAAGAGGGCATTGGCCTTTTACTTGGAGCGGACACAGCCCCACAGACAGTCCACCCAATTGTTTGTTTCTTTCGACCCTAACAGGATAGGGGTCGCTGTCGGGAAACGCACCATCTCCAATTGGCTAGCAGATTGCATTTCCTTCACTTATGCCCAGGCTGGGCTGACTCTAGAGGGTCATGTCACGGCTCATAGTGTCAGAGCCATGGCAGCGTCGGTGGCTCACTTGAAGTCAGCCACTATTGAAGAGATTTGCAAGGCTGTGACGTGGTCATCTGTCTACACATTCACATCACATTACTGCCTCCAGCAGGATACCCGACGCGACAGTCGGTTCGGGCAGTCGGTGCTGCAGAATCTGTTTGAGGTGTAAATCGAACTCCACCCTCCAGGACCCGAATTTATTCTGGTCAGGCTGCACTCTCAGTTAGTTGTTCTTCGTAGGTCAATTTCTGTTATGTCCTCGCCGTTGCGAGGTTCAGTTGACCTGGGTTCTTGTTTTGAGTGAGCCTGAGAGCTAGGGATACCCCAGTCGTGAGAACAAGCAGCCTGCTTGTCCTCGGAGAAAGTGAATGATACATACCTGTAGCAGGTGTTCTCCGAGGACAGCAGGCTGATTGTTCTCACCTACCCTCCCTCCTCCCCTTTGGAGTTGCGTTTGATCATTTTTGCTTGTCATTCAACTGAGCGGGAACGGTCACGCACGGGCGGGAAGACGGCCGCGCATGCGCGGTGGGCGTGCCCTGCGTGTGGGACCGCCCGCGAAGTTTTGTTCCGGTTGGTGGGGGCTGCCGTGGACGTCAACCCAGTCGTGAGAACAATCAGCCTGCTGTCCTCGGAGAACACCTGCTACAGGTATGTATCATTCACTACAATATTAAGATGCAGAAAGCAGTCCAGCAGCTCCAAGGAGGCTCTAACATTTAAAACATATGAAATTTCATCATCAGCAAACAAGAGTTTTCAATGACTTAGTTCCTAATAGAATAAATATCTACTATTCTTTTTGGATTTCTGTATTGAATTTTCTAATGTCAGAATGAATAGAAATGGTTTTCAGGGAGCAGCCATGTCTGGTGCCCCTTCTCTATCTTAATTGAATGGAAAGTTATCTATTGAAGATTTGGACTGTCTGGTTTGGATATAGTATGTTAGAGAAGCCAAGTGCCATGATAATTTACTTCATAAAGTATCAAATGCCAGAGTGTTTCCAGGGATTTAGGAGTGCAGGAGTAGCCTAATGGTCAGTGCAGTGGACTTTTGATCCTGGGGATCCAGGTTTGATTCCCATTGTAGCTCTTTTTGACCCTGGGCAAGTCAGCTAGCTTTCTTTTGCCCCAGATACCAAACTTAGATTGAGCTCACTTGGGATAGAGAATGTACTTGCACATAATGTATAGAGTGCTACATATGTCTAGTAGTGCTATAGAAATGTATTTGTTGCATTTGTACCCCACATTTTCCCACCTCTTTGCAGGCTCAATGTGGCATACATAGTACCATGAGGTGTTAGCCACCTCCGGTGATGAAACAAATACAGAGTGATGTTGTTACAGAACATTAGAGAATCAAGAGAAGAAGAGTGATATATTGTTCATTGCAGGTTATGGCTTCGTTGTGTTGCTGAGTTCAGTTAACATCTAGAGCAATCAATACTTTCTGTACATTTAACACAAGCTTTACTTTCTTACACATCCCACTTAGTGGATTTAAAATTTGGCAGTCTTGCTAATATCTTACATTTGTTTTTCTCTTAATAGAGGTATGGGTCTATATGAATCCAGAATGTTTGAGTCTTTACTAGATTTTGAGCTTAGAGTAATAACTTGAATTTTTCATGCTTACAGGCATACTGTCATGGTGAATCATGTCTAGGAATAGATTTTATATGCTCTGCAATTTATGCCTTTAGAGTTAAGAACATAAGAATAGCCTTACTAGGTCAGACCAATGGTCCATCTAGCACAATATCCTGTTTCCCCACAGTGGCCGATCTAGGTCACAAGTACGTGGCAGAAACCCAAATAGTAGCAAGATTACATGCTACCAATCCCAGGGCAAGTAGTAGTTTACTCATGTTTATCTTAATAGCAGATATGGACTTTTCCTCCAGGAACTTATCCAAACCTTTTTTAATCCCAGATTCACTAACCACTGTTACCACATCTTCCAGAAATGAGTTCTAGATATTACTTATTGGTTGAGTGAAAAAATACTTCCTCTTATTTGTTTTAAAAGTATTTCCATGTAACTTCATTGAGTGCCCCCTAGTCTTTGTACTTTTTGAAAAAGTAAAAAATTGATTCACTTCTACTTGTTCTACACTACTCAGGATTTTGTAAACCTCAATCATATCTTAACTCAGCTGCCTCTTTTCCAAGCTGAGGGTGTAGAAAGTTCATTTAGAGATGCCATTAAGGCTTTATATTCAAACCCTTAGCCCACAATATAGGTGAATGGGATATAGTCACAGCCCTTTGAAATCCATAGGGGCACACGCCAAGGCTGCCCTTTGTCTCCTCTTTTATTTGTTTTATCTTTAGATCCTCTAATTAGAGACATACAGATTAATCCAGAGAGTAAAGGGGTGTATTTCCAATGTTCAGTTTTTCTGATTTTGGCCTTTGCTGATGATTTATTGGTACATTACTGATCCCCAAACTTCACTTTTGGCCTTGATGGAGTGTCTTAGTGATTTTGGTGATTCTTTCGGGATTTAAACTGAACCTATAAAAGTCCTTGCCGAGGTGGAGGTCAGGAGTCTGTAAGAGGTACCAGGAGACATGTGTACATAAGTACATAAGTAGTGCCATACTGGGAAAGACCAAAGGTCCATCTAGCCCAGCATCCTGTCACCGACAGTGGCCAATCCAGGTCAAGGGCACCTGGCACGCTCCCCAAACGTAAAAACATTCCAGACAAGTTATACCTAAAAATGCGGAATTTTTCCAAGTCCATTTAATAGCGGTCTATGGACTTGTCCTTTAGGAATCTATCTAACCCCTTTTTAAACTCCGTCAAGCTAACCGCCCGTACCACGTTCTCCGGCAACGAATTCCAGAGTCTAATTACACGTTGGGTGAAGAAAAATTTTCTCCGATTCGTTTTAAATTTACCACACTGTAGCTTCAACTCATGCCCTCTAGTCCTAGTATTTTTGGATAGCGGGAACAGTCGCTTCACATCCACCCGATCCATTCCACTCATTATTTTATACACTTCTATCATATCTCCCCTCAGCCGTCTCTTCTCCAAGCTGAAAAGCCCTAGCCTTCTCAGCCTCTCTTCATAGGAAAGTCGTCCCATCCCCACTATCATTTTCGTCGCCCTTCGCTGTACCTTTTCCAATTCTACTATATCTTTTTTGAGATACGGAGACCAGTACTGAACACAATACTCCAGGTGCGGTCGCACCATGGAGCGATACAACGGCATTATAACATCCGCACACCTGGACTCCATACCCTACTGGAAAGCTTTACCAGGGGTAGTAAGACTGGAGTATATGGAGGAGTCACCCTAAGTGTAAAGTCCCCAATCCAGGATACCCAGACTACTTGCTGCTGTAGAGGAGAGCTGTCTCCGAGCCCTTTCTTAGAAGCAAAGCTTTGGTTAGCCCTGGCAGGGAGCTTGTGGTATAGGCCATGAGCCACGAGGGGGCCCCATCATATAAAAGTACCTTAGGTGGAATGTGCTGAAGGCAACACACATAAACTGGCTACAGTCAGGTCTATTTAGTACCAGAGAACCCTCATCAAAGCTGCAACTGTCTGAAAAAGTGTTTAGAATCCAGACAGTCTCCAGTGAGAGAGGAGATTAGAGGTAGTGGGCCCTTGGCCACAAGGTGCCCATCACACTTGTAGCTTATAGTTAGAGTTATGGGGGGGGGGGGGGGGGGCTTGCTGCTATTGATGCCTCCCATCAGTCCTCCTACAATGTCATGGGAACTCAACATGGTGTTGCCTCTGCTGATGAATGCCCTTTTCAAGCAACTGAATACCTGTGAACTGAAGTTCATGACCTAAAAGGTCTTGTATTTTGTGGTAATGACTTTGGCCTGCAGAATAAGTGAATTCCAGGCTCTACGAATTGATCCAGGGGGAGATATGATAGAGACATGCCATAAATGCAGAGGAAACTATTCTCTTTCAGTTGAAAAGAAGCTCTGGAATGAGGGGTATAGGATGAAGGTGAAAAGGGATAGAATCAGAATTGAGGAAATACGTTTTCACGTAAGGGCTGGTGAATTAGTGGAACATCCTCCCGGTGGAGGTGGTGGAGATGAAAACTATATCTGAATTTAAGAAATCTTGGGACCAGTACATATTATCTCTAAGGGAGTGAAAGGGAGAATAGATGGTACGGATGGGCAGACTGGATAGGCCATATGGTCTTTATATGCCTTCATTTTTCTATGTTTCTCTACTAAGTTTGTCAATAATGGGATGGTTCTGTGCACTCATCCAAAGTTTAGTAAGTGGTTTCTGATTTCCACCTTAATCAGTCAGCAATATATTTTTAAGGCCTCATATCCACATTGCACACATAGAGGCATATTTTCAAAGCACTTAGCCTTCCGTAGGTTTCTATGGAACTTTGGAAGGCTAAGTGCTTTGAAAATGAGCCCCATTGAGGCATATTTTCAAAGCACTTAGCCTCCCAAAGTTCCACAGAAACCTATGGAACTTAGCCTCCCAAAGTGCTTTGAAAATATGCCTCATAGTATCCTAATAACCTAGGGCTGCTGCCAACAAATGCTTGACTATTGAAGGTCTTGTCATACTTATAATGTCATACTATGGCTGTGTCAATAGCCTATGAGATGAGTCTCTATGGAGAACATTTGCAGAGCTGTAACACAGACTTCAGTTTGTGACTTTATGTCTCCATACTGTTCAGCAAGAGAGTACCGGTGTAACTAGGTTTGGCCAGTCAGTCCTCTAGAATCTCTTTATTCCACCTTTTTGAAGAAATTCACCTAAGATAGTGTACAGTAAGAAAAAGCTGAACACAGGCAAAGACAATTACAGTAGTATGCATATTCACATAAACAGTATATATTATGCCATAGTATGCTACTTACAATTTGAACATGATACACAGTAAAATAGCATAGGGTGTAAGAGTAGGTAAAACGTACAGACAGGTAATATAGAGTACTATAGAATGACCAACTTAAGGAAAAATTGCACATGAAGTTGAAAAGGGGCAGGAAAACTTCAGCTAGAGTAGGAGTGTATAAGAAGTTCTGCTATAATATTTACACTTTGCGTTAGTTCTTGTGTGTGTGTGTGACTAGCTAGTTAGCTCATCTCTTGAGCCTTTAATGGAACAAGGAACTAAGTTTTAACCCGCTTTCTGAAGTAGAGTCGAGTTAAGTGAAACCTTTCTTGGAGTGTATTTCATAGTATGGAGGCTGCTCTGGAAAAAAGGTCACTACTTAGTGTCACATTGCGTGATTTCCTTTGGTGAGGATATGATTAGGGATTTTTTTTTCAAGAGGACCTTGGAGATGTGTAGAGGGAGATCCGGTTCTTCAAGCACTCTGGCCCATTTGCTTTAATGGCCTTGAAGATCAGACAGAGTTGTTAATTTGGTACTG
The DNA here is from genome assembly GCF_901765095.1 of Microcaecilia unicolor. Lineage (NCBI taxonomy): Eukaryota > Metazoa > Chordata > Amphibia > Gymnophiona > Siphonopidae > Microcaecilia > Microcaecilia unicolor. The sequence continues at coordinate 117,226,330 of NC_044032.1, forward strand.
CATTTTAGTGATAGCCAGTGACATTTTTGAAGGAATGGTATGATGTGATTACATTGCTTATAACCTTCTCTCAGTTGTGCTGTAGCATTCTAAATCAGTTGGAGCTAGTGCAAACTCTTTGAAGTCAAACCAATGTAGAGTAGCCCATTACAGTAATCCAGTCTTGGTATAATGACATGAACGACTGTGACTAGACTTGACCTCTGGGGACAAGTACGATAGTCACAGATAAGAGGCAGCTTTTGAAGTGAAGGTTGCTTTAATTTGGGGAATGAGGAGGCCTAGCTCCGAAAATGGATTTTAATGTCAACCATTTAGCCACTTGTGCTAGGGACACTCAGGAACTTAGCTTTGCTTGGGTTCAGGCAAAATTTGTAATTTTCAGTGGGTTATGTGGCTTATTTATACCACAAGGTAGAGAGACATTAACTGCATAATCCTGGAACATTTCAGCCTCAGGTATGGACTAATCACATCTTAAAAAAAAAAAATAAATGTTTATCAAGTGAAAAAAAAAGTAATTAGCCCCAGAAATCATTTTAAGCACTTGCAATTTTTAGGCAGTAGAACATAAAAAGCATCAAAGTTGTTAATAAAAATGGTATAGTCCCATTGTACTTACGCTATAGTAAACAAAACTCACAGTAACAACTTTCCCGAAGACAAGCAGGCCATTAATTCTCACAAGTGGGTAACGAAGCGCCGCATTGCCCGGTCCAGGCTTTAACAAGCTTTAAGAGCTTTGTGGAGTGCGAGTCATGCTCCACTGCAAGTGTGCGAGTGCCTTCCTGCTTGCTGCGAGGGTGCGATTATTGCAGTTGTTTTTCTACTGCAGTGAAGAGAGGACTGCGTCTGTAGTTTCTCTTCATGTCCGGTTTGAAAGAGCTTCTTTTTGGTGCCTTTTTGACTTCTTTTTGTGTGATTTTTGTGCTGTGCTTTGTCAAGCATTTCTCCCTTTTTCTTCACGTACATTTTTAGTTCTTTTTTTGCTGATTTTAAAGTTTCCTTTATTTTCTGCGCCTTAGGCTGCATCTAGGCCTACTCTATGGTTGGATCTTTCCTGTGAATTTTTCTGTGGTGCCTTGCCTTTTTTTTAGGTACCATTTTGTCTTTTGATTTTGCTTTGGAAGTTTTTCTTTCCATGTCCACAAAAGTTGCCAGTGGTTTTAAGCTTTTCCCGGTGCAATCAGAGGATCTCTGGCAAGACACCCATTCTTAGTGTCTTCAGCACTTAGGACCTGACCATAGCCCTACCAACTGTGTCCCTTGTCTTCGGATGAAGAAACAGACCCAGGGTGCCAGAGAGGCTTAGTGGAAGAGGAATTTTGGGCCTGGTCCAAGTCCTTGATATCGGCATCGAGTTCAGCAACATAAGCATTGATGTCGAAGACTGCATCAGGAGCATCAGTCCATATGTGTGCTTCAAGACCCATTTACACTGGGAGCAGTGGTGCGTTGAGTGGGTCTCCACCTGTCTCGACAGTGACTGCTAGACAGAGTCCCTGGGACTGACCAGTGTTGGACCTAACCCCGAGGTGACCTGAGGATTTGATGTCGTCCTTGGCACCGAGGTGTCTTGATGCTGAGCTTTGGCGAAAGTCAAGAAGCATCGACATCAGTCATCCTCGATGCATGTTGCCGGGAGCTCTGGGGAATCGAGAGATTCGGCACTTGAGAAGCATTGGCACTGGGAGGATCACTCCCTCTCTATCCAGGAGATGCTGATGCACCAATCTCCAGGCAGCCAGGACCTGGCTCCCATTAGCCCCATCAGTTCTGCAGCCTGTCTAAGAGCCGGTGCCACAGCCTTTCCTGGTGTCGGCCCTCGATGAGCGTATTTGGGCCTTGCTCCTTGACCTGCTGGATGGCATTCTGCATTTGTGTGCATCGGTATCGGGGGTGCTTGCTCCGGCCATACAGCCCATTGCAGCCCTGCTTGGCCCTCAGCCTATGGTGTGGCCTCCGAGCGTGTAGTAGCGGGACTCAGTGCACAAGCTTGATGGACTTGGCAGACTCTCTCCCATCGGGGCAGGCCAAGTCAGTGCGCCGGCCAAGCAGCAGAAGGCGTGTTGAAAGTTCTTGCCAGGGGCACCTATGGCACCTTCGACGTGGCTTCCAGGATCTCTGCTCAAAGTATAGCGATGTGCAGACTCTCATGGCTGTGTGTTTCTGATTTGGAGCAGTCGGTTCAGCAGAGGTTGACAGATTCCCCATGCCGGGGGGATAATATTTTTGGAGAGAAGGTTGAGGAGGTCACTGACCAATTCAAAATGCATACTGATACCATCTCTCTCCCGCTGGACGCATTCTGCATCAGCCTCCTCGGCTAGGAGGTGTTTGGCAAGTTGAAGAGGGGTGCCTACTACTCAAGGTACTCCACTTCATCTCGCCAGCCTGTTCAGACTCAACCCTAGCACGCTCGTTCTTGTCAACAGTGTGCGCCTAAGGTCCCTGCTGCTCCCCAGTCTAAGCAAGGGGCAAGCTTTTGACTGGCTCCAGAAGAGCATAGCCGCTGTCACAGTGTTCATGCCAGATGACTTGCTGGTTGGGGGGGACACATGAAAAGTGTCCCTTATAACCTCCGAATGGTGGGTTCTCCAAATAGTCCGTTTTGGACACGCACTAAATTTGCTTCAAAAACCTCCAAATTGCCCACCAAGAGCTCATTACTTTAGCTATCAGCACGAGCAGGTACTTGCAGAGGAACCATGCCATGTGAATAATACAACAAGTAAGATGTTCCATTCAATGTGGAAACTCAAGAGTTAAACCTTTCTTCCCAAGGGGTATTTTTCGCAACCTGGTACAATCAATGGTGCTAAGTCATCTAGACTACTGCAGTGCACTTTTTGCTGGCTGTAATGAACAAATCATCAAGAAACTTCAAACAGCCCAAAACACTGCAGCCAGACTCATATTTGGAAAAACAAAATATGAAAGTGCCAAACCCCTAAGAGAAAAGTTACACTGGCTTGCACTTAAAGAACATATTATGTTCAAGGTCTGCACTCTGGTTCATAAAATCATTCACGGAGATGCTCCTGCCTACATGTCAGACCTTATTGACTTGCCACCCAGGAATGCTAAAAGATCAGTACGCACATTCCTGAATCTTCACTTCCCCAGTTGTAAAGGACTAAAATACAAATTCCAGCTTTTCCTACATGAGCACGCAGTTGTGGAATGCATTGCCATTTGACCTGAAAACAGTTTACGACCTAATCAACTTTCGTAGATCACTCTTCAACAAGACATACCACAATGATCCATAATAGGAACTGCAACGCATCACCACTTAACTGATATTCTGAATGTTTTCTCTCTATACCTGATTGCTTAATTTTATTATGTTATCCATGTTCTTTATGTAATACCAATTGTATCTTTTACTCTGGAATGGCGAATGCCATGACGGAAAATTGTAAGCCACATTGAGTCTGCAAATAGGTGGGAAAATGTGGGATACAAATGCAGCAAATAAATAAACTCTCCGCCCTTCTACAGGCCCATACAGGTGAACCCATTCCACCAGTTGAAGAAAGGTAGGGATTCTGTTAAAGGTACTTCCTTGTACAAACGAAGACAGAGGGGATGTGTCCCATCCTAGACCTAAGGACCCTGAACAAATTCCTGGTGAAAGAAAAGTTTCAGGATGGTTTCCCTGGGCACCCTTCTTCCATTATTCAGGAAAACAATTGGCTATACTCTCTGGATTTGTAGGATGCATATACTTATATCCCAATACTCCCAGCCCACCGGAAGTATCTTTGATTTTGGCTGGAAACACATCACTACCAGTACTGTGTGTTGCCTTTTGGCCTCACGTCAGCTCCCAGGTTATTTACCAAATGTCTAGCGGAAGTTGCAGCGTCACCATGCAGATTGGGAGTCCATGTGTTCCCTTATCTCTTTGATTGGCTGCTGAAGAGCACTTCAAAGGACGGTGCTCAGCAGTTCATGTGGAGGACTATTCGGGTGCTGGAACTCCTAGGGTTCGTTACAAACCTGCCCCAAGTCCCTTCTTCACCATGCACAACAATTGGAATTCATTGGAGCCCTGCTCGATAGGTAAAAGGTTTGAGCTTTCCTCCCAGGACTGGGTTTGAACCTCTCAGCAGGTCACAGCTCAGCAGATGTTGAGGTGGTTAAGCCACATGGCCTCAACAGTTTATGTGACACCCATGACACGCCTTCACCTGAGATCAGCCCAATGGACCCTAGCCTCCCAGAGGTGCCAGACTACGGGAGAGCTGGAAGATGTCATCTGTGTGTCTCCAGACCTTGTTCATTCTCTGGTCCGGTGGACTGTTCATAAGTACATAAGTAATGCCACATTGGAAAAAGACCAAGGGTCCATCGAGCCCAGCATCCTGTCCGCGACAGCGGCCAATCCAGGCCAAGGGCACCTGGCGAGCTTCCCAAATGTACAAACATTCTATACGTGTTATTCCTGGAATTGTGGATTTTTCCCAAGTCCATTTAGTAGTGGTTTATGGACTTGTCCTTTAGGAAACCGTCTAACCCCTTTTAAAACTCTGCCAAGCTAACCGCCTTCACCACGTTCTCCGGCAACGAATTCCAGAGTTTAATTATGCGTTGGGTGAAGAAAACTGTTCTCCGATTTGTTTTAAATTGACTACACTGTAGTTTCATTGCATGCCCCCTAGTCCTAGTATTTTTGGAAAGCGTGAACAAATGCTTCACATTCACCTGCTCCACTCCACTCATTTTTTTATATACCTCTATCATGTCTCCCCTCAGCCGTCTCTTCTCCAAGCTGAAAAGCCCTAGCCTCCTTAGTCTTTCTTCATAGGGAGGTCGTCTCATCCCCGCTATCATTTTAGTTGCCCTTCACTGCACCTTTTCCAATTCTACTATATCTTTCTTGAGATGCAGCGACCAGAATTGAACACAATACTCAAGGTGCGGTCGCACCATGGAGCGATACAACGGCATTATAACATCCTCACACCTGTTTTCCATACCTTTCCTAATAATACCCAACATTCTATTCGCTTTCCTGGCCGCAGCAGCACATTGAGCAGAAGGTTTCAGTGTATTATCGACAACGACACCCAGATCCCTTTCTTGGTCCGTAACTCCTAACGTGGAACCTTGCATGACGTAGCCATAATTCGGGTTCTTTTTTCCCACATGCATCACCTTGCACTTGCTCACATTAAACGTCATCTGCCATTTAGCCGCCCAGTCTCCCAGTCTTGTAAGGTCCTTCTGTAATTTTTCACAATCCTCTTGCGAATTAACAACTTTGAATAACTTTGTGTCATCAGCATATTTAATTACCTCGCTGGTTACTCCCATCTTTTAATCATTTATAAATATATTAAAAAGCAGCGGTCCTAGCACAGACCCTTGAGGAACCCCACTAACTACCCTTCTCCATTGTGAGTACTGCCTTTTTAACCCCACTCTCTGTTTCCTATCCTTCAACCAGTTTTTAATCCACAATAGGACATTTCCTCCTATCACATGACCCTCCAATTTCCTTTCATGAGGTACCTTGTCAAACGCCTTTTGAAAATCCAGATACACAATATCAACTGGCTCCCCTTTGTTCACATGTTTGCTTACTCCTTCAAAGAATTGAAGTAAATTGGTCAGGCAAGATTTCCCCACACAAAAGCCGTGTCCTCGGATGTGCTCTGTAATTTTGTTTTTGATAATAGCCTCTACCATTTTCCCTGGCACCGACGTCAGACTCACCGGTCTATAATTTCCCGGATCTCCCCTGGAACCTTTTTTTAAAACTCTGTGTTACATTGGCCACCCTCCAATCTTCCAGTACCATGCTCGATTTTAAGGATAAATTGCATATCACTAGCAGTAGCTCTGCAAGCTCATTTTTCAGTTCTATCCGTACTCTAGGATGAATACCATCCGGTCCAGGAGATTTGCTACTCTTCAGTTTGCTGAACTGCCCCATTACGTCCTCCAGGTTTAGCGTGAAGTCATCAATAGAAATCAAACAAAATAAAACATGGAAAAGAAAATAAGATGATACCATTTTTATTGGACATAACTTAATACATTTCTTGATTAGCTTTCGAAGGTTGCCCTTCTAAGTTTCTCCGACTCGTCCGCTTGAAATACCATTTCCGACACCGGTATCCCACCCAAATCGTCCTCGGTGAAGACCGAAGCAAAGAGTTCATTCAATCTTTCCGCTACGTCTTTATCTTCCTTGATCGCCTCTTTTACCCCTCGGTCATCCAGCGGCCCGACCGATTCTTTTGCTGGCTTCCTGCTTTTCATATACCGAAAAAACATTTTTGCTATGTTTTTTTGCCTCTAATGCTATCTTTTTTTCGTAATCCCTCTTGGCCTTCTTTATCTGTGCCTTGCATTTGCTTTGACACTCCTTATGCTGCTTCTTGTTATTTTCAGACGGTTCCTTCTTCCATTTTCTGAAGGCGTTTCTTTTAGCCCTAATAGCTTCCTTCACCTCACTTTTCAACCACGCCGGCTGTCTTTTGGACTTCCGTCTTTCTTTTGTAATTCGTGGAATATGTTTGGCCTGGGCCTCTAGGATGGTATTTTTGAACAGCGTCCATGCCTGTTGTACAGTTTTTACACTCTCAGTTGCCGCCCCCCCCTGTTTTTTTTAAACCGTTCTTCTCATTTTATCATAGTCTCCTTTTTTAAAAATTAAACGCTAACGTATTTGACTTCCTGTATATCGTTACTTCAAGGTTGATATCAAAACTGATTATATTATGATCACTGTTATCAAGTGGCCCCAGTACCATAACTTCCCTCACCAGATCATGCACTCCACTAAGGACCAAGTCTAGAATTTTTCCTTCTCTCGTCGACTCCTGCACCAGCTACTCCATAAAGCTGTCCTTGATTTCTTCAAGGAATTGTACCTCTCTAGCGTGTCCTGATGTTATTATTTATTATTATTTATTGCATTTGTATCCCACATTTTCCCACCTTTTTGCGGGCTCAGTGTGGCTTACAATATGATATGAATGATGGAAGTACAATTTGTTACAACTTGGTTATGGATTACATTGTGAAGAGTTATGCGAGACAATCAAAGTATTGTTGCAGAATATAACAATGGATCAAAGCTTTGAAACATTGGAAGGAGACAGCGGGAAGCTAGAAGGGCATTATGTGTGGTATACATATATCTGTGGATAAAGGTATGAGTGAAGTTAGATTAAGGGGGTGAGAGTTCAGAAATGGATGTATTGAGCATTAGTGAACAGTGAGTGTGGACTTTGTTGGTTCTTTCCGCAAATTTTATCAAAAAGATGGGTTTTTAATAGTTTGTGGAAGGAGGCTTGCTCATAGATCATTCTCAGGTTGCGCGGCAGTGTGTTCCAGAACTGCGTGCTCATGTGAGAAAAGGTTGATGCGTGTAGCGTCTTGTATTTTACGCCCTTGCAATTAGGGTTACATTTACCCAGTCTATATTTGGATAATTGAAGTCACCCATTATTATCACATTGCCTATTTTGTTTGCCTCTCTGATTTCTTTTATCATTTCTGCGTCTACCTGCTCATCCTGGCGAGGCGGATGGTAGTACACTCCTATCACCGTCCTTTTCCCTTTTATACAAGGAATTTCAACCCACAATGATTCAAGGGTGTGATTTGTGTCCTGCTAAATTTGTAATCTATCTGAGTCAAGGCTCTCGTTAATATACAATGCTACCCCTCCACCAGTCCGGTCCACCCTCTCACTACGATATACTTTGTACCCCAGTATGACAGTGTCCCACTGGTTATCCTCCTTCCACCAGGTCTCAGTAATGCCTATTATATCCAATTTTTTATTTAGTGCAATATATTCCAACGCTCCCATCTTATTTCTTAGACTCCTAGTATTTGCATATAGAAAATCCAATTTGAACCTGGGACTTCCATTCCAAATTGCTTGGCCTCAAAAAGTGCATCTCTCCTCAGTTGAGGAGCTCATGTAGATAGACTGCACACTACTACTACTACTACTACTTAAAACTTCTATAGCACTACAAGGCATACGCAGCGCTGTACACCATACACATAAAGACCGTGCCTGCTCAAAGAGCTAACAATCTAAATAAGACAGGTAACAGACAGAACAACTAAGGGGTAAGGGGAATTAAAGAGGAGTGGATAAAAAGTACAGGCAAGTGAGCAGAGGTTAGGACTCAAAAGCGGCGTCAAAGAGGTGGGCTTTTAGCTTGGACTTGAAAACGGCCAAAGACGTGGCTAGATGTACATGCTCGGGAAGTCTATTCCAGGCGTGTGGTGCAGTGAGATAGAAGTAGCGAAGTCTGGAATTAGCAGTAGAGGAGAAGGGGACAGACGAGAGATTTGTCAACAGAACGGAATGCCCTGGGGGGGGGTGGTGTAGGGAGAGACGAGTGGAGAGGTACTGGGGAGCAGCAGAGTGAATACACTTATAGGTCAGTAAGAGAAGTTTGAATTGAATATGTAAACGGATAGAGAGCCAGTGAAGTGACTTGAGGAGAGGGCTAATGTGAGCATGTTGCACACTCAGTGAGCATGGACCCTCCAGGAAATTGGTTTTCAGATCAGTGTTCTAGAGCTCCTGGTGATCTGAAAAGCTCTAAAAGCTTTCAGAGATTGGCTGTCCAACCAAATTGTGCTCATTCATATAGACAACCGTGTTGCAATGTAACACACCAACAAGCAAGGGGGCGCTGGATCACACCCTCTGTGTCACGAGGCCGTCTGGATATGGTGCTGGGCTTGCCAACATGGCATGCACTTTGGGCTATTTATCTGGTGGTCAAAAACAGTCTAGCTGACAGACTGAGTAGGGTCATGCATCTCTCAATTTGGGCATTGCCCGCGATATCTTCTGAGCGTGGGACACCCCCTCGGTGGATCTCTTTGCCACTCAGCTGAATCATAAAGTCCCTCAGTTCTGTTCCAGATTTCTGGCCCATGACATACTAGCGTTAAATGCCTTCCTCCTGCATTGGGGTAGAGGTGTGCTGTATGCGTATCCTCCCATTCCTCTTGTGCGGAAGACTTCCATGAAACTTAAGCAAGACCACGGGACCATGATCTTAATTGTACCTTCCTGGCCTTGGCAAATCTGGTTCCCTCTTCTTCTGCAGTTATCCTCCGAAGTATCATGGAGATAGGAGTGTTTTCTGACCCTCATCACGCAGAACGAGGGATCTCTTCTACATATCCCAACCTTCAGTCTCTTGCCCTCATGGACTGGATGTTGAGAGCCTAGAATTTGCTTCTCTCGATCTGTCAGAGGGTGTCTCTTGGGTCTTTTTGGCTTCCAGGAAAGATTCCACTAAGAGGTGTTATTCTCTCAAATGGAGGAGGTTTGCTATCAGGATCAAGGGCCTTGCCCTCACACCAATTTACAGTATTACATAGAAAGGTGCAGAAGGTATTCAAGCATGGACTGAGTCTGGTCTTAAGACTAACTCCATAAGGGTTCACCTCAGTGCAATTAGTTCTTATTATCAACGTGTAGAGGGTTTGCCTATCTCTGGACAGCCTCAATGTCGTTCTTACCCAGCTGATGAGAGCTCCTTTCGATACACTAAATTCCTGCCACCTGAAGTACTTGATCTTGGAAGGTCATTTTCTTAGTGGCTGTTAATTGTCCTACACAGTTCCTGCGTGAGTATCTTCTACACTTGTCAGAGTCTGGCCTGAAGACCAGCTCTGTAAGGGTTCACCTTCGTGCAATTAGTGCTTATCATCAACGTGTAGAAGGTAAGCCTATATCTGAACATCCTTTAATTTTTTGCTGTCGGGAAACACATTATACCCAGTTGGCTAGCAGATTGCATTTCCTTTGCTTATAACCTTGGAGGGTCATGTTACGGCTCATAATGCACATAAGTATTGCCATACTGGGACAGACCAAAGTTCCATCAAGCCCAGCATCCTGTTTCCAACAGTGGCCAATCCAGGTCACAAATACCTGGCAAGATCCCAAAAAGTACAAAACATTTTATACTGCTTATCCCAGAAATAGTGGATTTTCCCCAATTCCATTTAATAATGGTCTATGGACTTTTCCTTTAGGAAGCCGTCCAAACCTTTTTTAAAATCTGCTAAGCTAACTGCCTTTACCACATTCTCTGGCAAAGAATTCCAGAGTTTAATTACACTTTGAGTGAAGAAAAATTTCTCCGAATCGTTTTAAATTTACTACATTGTAGCTTCATCGCGTAAACAGACGCTTCACATCTACCCGTTCAGCTCCACTCATTATTTTATAGACCTCTATCATATATATCTCTCCTCAGCCACCTTTTCTCCCAGCTATAGAGCCCTAGCCGCTTTAGTTGTCCCATCCCCTTTATCATTTTCGTCGCCCTTCTCTGCACCTCTCTCATGAATATTTTTATTTGGTTTTTGCTTTAGTGTTAAACTGAGGGAGTCGCATTCGCACGGCGGATGGGAAGTCACTCATTCATGCGCGGTGGAACATGGCTCGCTCTCCTTAAAGCTCTAGTTTTTTCTATGATAATGAATGCCAGACCGGTCGACGCGGATCGGCGTCTACCCACTTGTGAGAATAAGAAGCCTGCTGTCCTCGGAGAATACCTTCTACAGGTAAGTATCTTCTCTTTACTGAAGATGTTAAGATATTGATTTTGTTTTAGGTTTAGTCTCCTGATGACGCATATTGCAAACCACGCTGTTGTGTAGAGACTAATACAGTCCACTTTGGAATATAAAATCCTGTTTGGTAGTTGATGGTGAGGATGCTTCATCTGCATTAAAGCCAGTGCAAACTTTAATGGGCTTTTGATCTTTGTTATTGTTCTGGATGAAGATACATACTTACAGTATAACCAGTTCAAAGTGATTCAAGAGAAAAACTACAATATACTGAAGATATTTGAGATTTATCAGACTTGGGAGACTCTCCGAATGTATTATGCAGCTCAAATTATGAAACTTTTGCAAGCATGGTAATTAGACACTTGCAGAGCCTTCATTGTGTTTGCCATCAGGTTTTAATTTTAGTTATAATGTATAGGGTGGGAATATTTTTCTAATAATGATGTTAATAAAATATGTAGAAATGAATGAAGCACTTTACAATGGTTGTTTGTAATATACAGTGAATGTTCATGATAGAGATTTGCATGCAGTGGAGGCAGTGTGTATAAATCTCTCTCACGAATATTCATTGTGAGTATGCTAGAAACCTGACTGGCTGGGGTGCCTCCAGGACCAGGTTTGGGAACCACTGGCATATTGATAGTCCTTCACTTGCCAGCACTAGCAAACATGGTCATGCAAATTTAGAATGCTCTGATCTTTTTGAATGCTCTTTAACATGCGGAGTAAGGTCATTTTGAGTAGCTCATTTTTAACATTCACAAGAGCCTTAAAATTATTTTATTGCGTAGAATCCTAATTGTTTATATATCCTAAGGTTTGTGGTTAAAAAAAGTAAAAATCATGTGTACTGTATGTGTACTGTATGCGTACCACCTGTTTCTATATGTTGGATTACATCTTTCTTATATTTTCCTTTAGGATGAAATGCTTGGGGATGTTAGTAATGATCATTTCTATGAATCTGATGGAGAAGGTAAAGATAACGAGGAGAAAGTGAAGAAGCCTTATGTGATGGATCCTGACCATAGACTACTCCTGAGAAATACTAAACCTTTGCTGCAAAGCAGGAATGCTGCGGTAAAATAAAACTTTCCTTTGCTTGGGTATTTAAAGATGCACTGAATATTTTTAAAGAAGATTCTTAGGGACAAGAACAAGCAAACGTAGTGCAGTGCCTATTTGGTTACCATTTTACATGGTGAAAAAATTAGTATAATAGATATTTAGCTGTTAGTATTCAGTAGTGTGGATAACATGCAACTTCAGATATTTAAGTTATATGTTTAAAGTTGTATGTATTTTCAGTGGCTTTATCTGTGTAAGTGTCAGCATTGAACATATTTGTATAGCGGTAAATGGATAGCTATATATTTAAAGTTAAAGCCACTGTTTACATGTTTAGGGGAGAAGTTATCACGGTGTGGTAAAAGGCAACCTTATACCACACCTTGATTTACCACAGGATTGAGCAACTTGCAATATCTCAGTCCCACAGGTTTATTTATTATTTATTTATTTTACAGCTTTTATACCCCACAATTTCCCACCACTGGCAGGCTCAATGTGGTAAAAGCATAACAGTGTATGTGAGCCACCTTGCAAGAGGCATTATTCCAGCAGCCTGGAAGCATTGGGCCGCAAATCTACAGCCCGATGCTCTTGGCCCGGGAGAGCAGTCTCCCTCCTCTGGCTTAAGTCCACCCCCTTGCCTCTTTCACAAAATGCCTAAGCCCGCAAACTCCTCCCACCTTCAAAGGTCCCTAGACTACCAAAAAGGACATAACACATCAATCATTGTTGGTCCAGGGGGTCTTCAGGCAGGAGTGGTGACCAGTCACTTATTCCCAGTCTGGTGCCGTCCTTCAAAGTGATGCCCTTAGCAGTAGTCTCGCATGAATGTCACTAGGGTTCATATTTTCATAGTCATATTTTAACTGGGCAGGAGTGAATGTGCATTGCTCCTTCCCAAAGACCCCCCCCCCCGGACCACTAATGATTGATTTGGTATGCCCTTTTGGAGATCCAGGTCTTGTGAAAGTTGAGAATGTCTTGTGTATTTATGGTGGCTTGGGCCTTTTGGGGGTGAAATGAGTCAGGATATGGGGTGGGGGACTGCCTTGCTAGCCTATGAGCATTGAGCCGCAACTTTGTGGCCCAATGCATACCACTTCAACAAAAGGTACTTTTTGCTGAAGCAGTGTAACATGCACAGAATCTCTTCTCTGAAAGTTTGATAAAAAAAAATGGTGCCATGCCTTGATCCTCTGGTTTGTGTTTCTGTCTAGCTACTAACATAATCATCAACGAGATTTGGATAAATAAGGAGGGAATAGGCTTTTAGGCTGCTTGTTAGAGTTCAACATAATTGGTTGAAGTATTTTGTGCTTCTGGTGTGTTCCTTTTCGGAGTGGCTCTAATGTGTCTGCACGGTTGCACCTTTGCCCCCCCCCCCCCCCCCCCCCACACACACACACAAAAAAAGAAATGCATGGTGATTCATTTAAAATCATGGTCCTATTCACTCAGTTCATCAAAGATGAAACAAACCAAAAAATGCTTTTATTTGTTGCATTCTATCATTTGCTGAAAACAAATACACATTCATTCTCTCTCTCTGTCTCTCTCTCTGTCGCTTTGTTTGTCTCTCTCTCTCTCTCTCTCTCTTTGTGTCTCTCTCTCTCGTATTTATAGCCCATCATTTTTGGCAACTGACAAAAAAGATATAAAAATGGAGCAAGAGTTCTCCAAGGACAAACAGGCATCATAATCTCACATGTGGGTGATGTCATCGGCGGAGCCCAGTGCGGACACTGCCAACTGTGCCAAGTGCACTGTCACCTTAAATTTTTGATGCAATGCTCCCGCTGTGCATGTCCTCAGTGAGGTCATTATTTTAAGTGTAGAACCCTGACAAGATACCCAGGGCCACTTTTAAAGAATGATATTTGGGTTAATTTTAAAAGTAGGATATTTTGAATGTGTTCTTATTGAACTTTTCAGGTGGTAATGGCAGTTGCTCAGCTTTATTGGCATGTGGCACCGAAATCTGAGGCCAGCATTGTTGCCAAATCATTGGTGCGCTTACTTCGTAGTCACAGGTGGGTCAAATTTATTTGATTTGTTAGGTTTTTAATGGAATAGCTTTATTGTAACAGAGAAGAAATGTTAGTGTTCTGTGATTAATTGTAATAAAATATATGTACACACATGTGCATACAGTGATGAGAAAGTTCGTGAAATTCCTAGGATGGTCCATATGTTAGCACAATTTATATTCAAAACATGAATAGATTCTAATTTAAACCCTGAGAGGAAAGATAACTCCATTGGATAACTACTCAAACAGAAGAATGTATTTTTTTTTGCTGAAGAAATAAGTATTCGTCTGTGAAAAAGTATGTGAACACTTAGTTTCTTTAGAACACTTAAGTGAGGAAGTGACATCGTGGGATGAGGTGACTGCTTAAGCTATCTGCTCCTCGCCCACTGGCTAAAATCCCAGTATTATCTCTACCATCGTGTCCCGTAACAGCTAAAATTTTACCACTGACAGTAGCTGAAGCAAAGCTAGATCTGCCATGATGACTAGCAGAAAGAGACTGGTTGATCTAAATGATTTTTCCTATGTGAACACTATGATGTCCAAGTGCATTGTCGGTTCTGACATGGTTTGGTGATATCTTTATCTTATACCGAACCATGCGCTTTTGAGCAACTGTTGGCCTTCCCTCACTCTCTAGTTTAAAAGCTGCTCCATCTCCTTTTTAAATGCCGATGCCAGCAGCCTGGTCCCACTCTGGTTAAGGTAGAGCCCATCCTTTTGGAATAGGCTCCCTCTTCCCCAGAATGTTGCTCAGTTCCTAACAAATCTAAAAACCCTCCTCCCTGCACCATCGTCTCATCCACGCATTGAGACTCCGGAGCTCTGCCTGTCTCTTGGGCCCTGCGCATGGAACGGGTAGCACTTCAGAAAATGCTACCGTAGAGGTTCTGGATTTGAGCTTTCTACCTAAGAGCCTAAATTTGCTTCCAGAACCCCTTTCCCACATTTTCCTATGTCATTGGTACCCCCATGTACCAAAACAGCCAGCTCCTTCCCAGCACTTTCTAAAATCCTATCTAAGTGACACGTGAGGTCCGCCATCTTCGCACCAGGCAGGCATGTGACCAGGTGATCCTCACGTCCACCAGCCACCCAGCTATCTACATACCTAATAATCGAATCACCCACTACAACAGCTGTCCTAACCCTTCCCACCCATGCAGTAGCTCCTGGAGAGACATCCTCGGTGTGAGAGGATATTGCGTTCCTTGGTGTTCTGGTCCTGTCTAGAAGAGTCCTTTTTCTTCCAAGGCAGCACAGGGGCTGCTATATTGGAGGTGGGACTTCTCTACAACGTCCCTGTAGGCCTCCTCTATGTACCTCTATGTCTCCCTCAGCTCCTCCAAGTTTGCTACTCTAGACTCTAGAGAACGGACTCATTCTCTGAGAGCTAGGAGCTCTTTGCATCAAGCACACACATACGACATCTCACCAAATGGGAAAGAATCATACATGTGACACTCAGTAGTCCAGCAGGGAGAGGGGTGCTATCTAGTCTTTTACACTGTCTGCATCTTAATATTATGTGGTAGTTTAATTAAAACTTCTTAAGGCACTAGGGATATCAGATGAATATAATGATTTTTTTTTTTTACTAATTAAATGTAATTCAGACTAATCAAAATTGAAACTTCCCCTCTTGTCTTAATTGAAGTAATAAAGTATTATAACATCTATAAATTTGTACTTTTTTTTTTGTTTTTGTTATTGTGGTCGATGTGAAAGCGTTCCTATGTCAATGACCATGAAAAAAGCTGAATAAGATTGATGCTCATAGGATAGCTTGGAAGAAACTGTTGCTATTAAAAAACAAAAAGACATCAGTCTCTGCCTTAAGTTTGCTAGAAAGCATCTAGATGCAGGACAGGATTAAGGGATAGGCAAATGAAACATATTCCTTGGATGCAAAAGTTTAGGGACGGAACCCTCTCAGGTATGCTTTAGTCCAGCCCTGCCCAGACTCCATGTAGGAAACTGAAGATTCCATTCATTGCATTTTCTGCATTGGCACATAGTGGGCAGTTCTACACAGGGTACCTCCATTTAGGCATCCCAGTAACACAGAGCCTATTCTGTATGGACACTTGGATGCCTGAGTATCAAAGTGCATAAACCTGGTATCAACCTAACTACTTTTAGCACTGCCATAGAGCTGATGAAAATGTGGATATTGTGGAGGAGTAGCCTAGTGGTTAGAGCACCAACCTTGACATCCAGGGGTATCCGGTTCAAATCTCACTACTGCTCCTTGTGATCTTTGGCAAGTCACCTAACACTCCATTGCCTCCAGGGACAGGGAAATACCAAGTATACCTGAATGTAACTCACCTTGAGCTACTACTGTGAAAGGTTTGAGTATGCATGCAGGCATCTTAAAGTATTCTATAAGTTGGTCATCTAAATGAGAGAGCCATCTATAACCTGCTCATGTGAATGCCCCTCTTATGAATATGTTCTGTATCTTTTGAGTGCATACTTGTAGAATACCAATTAGGTGCCCTAATAGCATGTTCATGGGTAGATGTACATTTAAGTGCGGGCGGTGAGTGGCTCCATTACTGACGAGCGACTGCAGCCACCTGGAACTGGGGTCTGCGAGAGGCCCGCCAGTTATTGGGCTCTACTGTTTTCCGCAGTTCCGATGAGAACTGCAGTGACGAACGACCATCAGGGTCCAACGATGGCGCTACGCGCCCGCATCGCTTAAGACGGTTGCCAGTAAAAAGCACGTGAACCGAGTGGCCCACCCAACCTGAACTACCTCAACCTGATCGAAAACTGTCTCAACCTGATCGAAAACTGTCTCTCCTTAATACCTACCTCAAACCACGGATTCAACACTCAAAATTACGGAATCTCTGTGCCCTGGAGCTACACTCCTAAACATCTGACTATGAGCAAATACCGCTATCTAGTCAACAACAGAAATCTTCGCTAAGAAAGTGACGGGGGTGTCCCGATGCGTCACAGCCCACTCCAATAGCACTGTCTATTCACAGTGGAAGCTATTAACCGACAGGAGACAATTCAAAGAAGAACCCCACCCCTCCCTATTGAACACGGTCTACTAGCAGACCAACTGGATTGCTACCAAAATGAATACCGGCAAATCACTCCTAATAATCTACTCATCATTGATCCACCTAACGCTAACCACCCCACCTGCAAAAAACAACATAATCCCCATACTACACAATAATCAAAAACTGACCAGATACTCCACACCTCACCAAACTAATAATAACCAAAACATAAGAAGAATACCAACATGTGGACATCATCATCAAAACGGAAAGAAAGGTCATAACAAACACACACTTACAAAGACACGTCAACTAACAAAAATCCACACAACACCAAACACAGAAGCCCCATACCAAACAATTCAAGTGGGTTACATCAACGCCAGATCCGTTGTAAATAAAGCAACTACAGTAACAGACTGGATTACATCAGAAAACCTTGATCTAATTTTCATCAACGAAACCTGGATCCACGATCAAAGCGACCCCATAATCCTTGACCTCTGCCCCCCCCCCCCCCCAGGATATAAAATCACTCACTGGACCAGAAAGGAAAAGAGAGGCGGAGGTATAGCGCTAATCTACCGATACCACTTCACCACCGATACCACTGCCGAGCCCCTAACAACTGAACTTGAAATTGCCTCAATTAGAATCCTCAACAAATCCCTGCTTGATTACCTGAACTGTCTTGTTTTACAGACCACCAGGTAACTGGAACGAAAGCCAGTCAAACTTCATGGACTTCATCTCAAACACTTGTGCAACCAACTCTAACATACTAGTTTTAGGAGACATCAACCTTCACCTAGAAGACCCTAACTCCACCAACGCACGCAAATGTATGGAATTCCTTCACTCATGGGATCTCAAATGGCCACACATGCAAGCAACCCACGTTAAAGGGCACACACTTGACCTCATCTCATATAAATTGTCCATAGACCAAAACCTGATAATAACAGATACTAAATGGTCAGAAACACCTTGGACCGATCACTACAAACTAAATCTATCCCTAAACTGGAGAAAAAAAGGGCTCATACCGTATACAAGAACATACAACCTACGCCACAAGAGGCCAAATAGACCTGAATACATTCTGGCAACAGATATACAACAACCAATAGACAATACAAACGGACTCCACACACTATCTTTCTGAATGGGATAAAAGATGCACAATCATATTAGATGAAATAGCACCCTTACGAACAAGAACATCATGAAGACATAATTCAATACCATGGTTCAATGACGAACTGAAAAAACTAAAAATACAAACCAGGAAGCTTGAACAATCATGGAAAAAAATAAAAGACGATCACACACTTAACGCTTGGAAGCAACACGTGGAAGGACAGTGGTCCAAGCTGAAAGAAGTAATAAACAGGGCCACAGACCTTTATGTAAGGAGGGTAAATAAAAGCAAGAGAAAAAGGAAACCGATATGGTTTTCAAAGCAAGTGGCTGAGAAAATAAAGGCTAAAGAGTTAGCGTTCCAGAAATACAAAAAATCTCAAGTAGAGGAACACGGGGAGGAATACCGGATGAAACTGAAAAAAGCCAAGAGAGAGGTACGTCTGGCGAAGGCGCAAGCGGAAGAACAAATGGCTAGAAATGTTCGGAGGGTAGACAAAAACTTCTTCAGGTATATTAGTGAAAGGAGAAAGACTAAAAAGGGGATTGTGAGACTAAAAGATACAGCAAAACGCTATGTAGAAAATGATGAAGAAAAAGCCAATTTGCTAAATAGATACTTTTGTTCTGTTTTTACTGAAGAAAATCCTGGGGAAGGACCGAGAGGGACTGGCAAAAGTACACCTGAAAATGAAGTGGATAGAGCACCGTTCACGGAAGAGAGTGTGTATGAACAACTTGGAAAGCTAAAGGTGGACAAAGCCATGGGGCCGTACGGGATCCACCCCAGAATACTGAGAGAACTCAGAGAGGTTCTGGCGGGTCCTCTTAAAGATTTGTTTAATAAATCCTTGGAGACGGGAGAGGTTTCGAGGGATTGGAGAATGGCGGAGGTGGTCCCTCTTCACAAAAGTGGTGATAGGGAAGAAGCTGGAAACTACAGGCCGGTAAGCCTCACTTCGGTTATTGGAAAAGTAATGGAAGCCATGCTGAAGGAAAGGATAGTGAATTTCCTGGAAGCCAATAAGTTGCAAGATCCGAGACAACATGGTTTAACCAAAGGGAAATCGTGCCAAACGAATCTCATTGAATTCTTTGACTGGGTGACAGGAGAATTAAATCAAGGACGTGCTATGGACGTCATCTACTTAGATTTCAGCAAGGCTTTTGACACGGTTCCCCACAGGAGGCTCTTGAATAAACTAGAAGGGCTGAAGATAGGACCCGAAGTGGTGAACTGGATTAGGAACTGGTTGACGGGCAGACGCCAGAGGGTGGTGGTGAATGGAGTTCGCTCGGAGGAGGGAAAGGTGAGTAGTGGAGTGCCTCAGGGATCGGTGCTGGGGCCCATTCTGTTCAATATATTTGTGAGTGACATTGCCGAAGGGTTACAAGGTAAAGTTTGCCTTTTTGCGGATGACACCAAGATTTGCAACAGAGTGGACACCCCGGAGGGAGTGGAAAACATGAAAAAAGATCTGAAGAAGCTGGAAAAATGGTCTAACGTTTGGCAATTAAAATTCAATGCGAAGAAATGCAAAGTGATGCACTTAGGGAGTAGAAATCCAAGGGAGGCGTATGTGTTAGGTGGGGAGAGCCTGATAGACACGGACGGGGAGAGGGATCTTGGGGTGATAGTATCTGAGGACCTGAAAGCGATGAAACAGTGCGACAAGGCGGTGGCCGTAGCAAGAAGGTTGCTAGGCTGTATAGAGAGAGGTGTGACCAGCAGAAGAAAGGAGGTTTTAATGCCCCTGTATAAGACGTTGGTGAGGCCCCACCTGGAGTATTGTGTTCAGTTTTGGAGGCCGTACCTTGCGAAGGATGTTAAAAAAATGGAAGCGGTGCAAAGAAAAGCTACGAGGATGGTATGGGAGTTGCGTTCCAAGACGTATGAAGAGAGACTTGCTGACCTGAACATGTATACTCTGGAGGAAAGGAGGAACAGGGGTGATATGATACAGACGTTCAAATATTTGAAAGGTATTAATCCGCAAACGAATCTTTTCTGGAGATGGGAAGGCGGTAGAACGAGAGGACATGAAATGAGATTGAAGGGGGGCAGACTCAGGAAAGATGTCAGGAAGTATTTCTTCACAGAGAGGGTGGTGAACGCTTGGAATGCCCTCCCGCAGGAGGTGGTGGAGATGAAAACAGTAACGGAATTCAAACATGCGTGGGACAGGCATAAAGGAATCCTGTGCAGAAGGAATGGATCCACAGAAGCTTAGCTGAAATTGGGTGGCGGGGGGAAGAGGGGTTGGTGGTTGAGAGGCTAGGATGGGGGAGGGCAGACTTATACGGGGTCTGTGCCGGAGCCAGTGATGGGAGGCGGGACTGGTGGTTGGGAGGCGGGAAATACTGCTGGACAGACTTATACGGTCGGTGCCCTGAAAAAGACAGGTACAAATCAAGGTAAGGTATACACATATGAGTTTATCGTGGGCAGACTAGATGGACCGTGCAGGTTTTTTCTGCTGTCATCTACTATGTTACTATGTTATGTTACTATGAAATACAAATACGCAATAAGACAGACCAAAAGGTCATACTATAAAACTAAAATAGGACCAGATCACAAAGACACTAAGAAACTATACCAACTTGTACATAAACTACTAGACACTACCTCAGTCACCACAACTAACTCAGAAATCCCATCGACAGACAAACTTGCCAAATACTTTAATGAAAAAATTGTAAAACTACACAACAATCTTCCTCAGAACACCATTGATATCGAAAACTTCATCAACGGCCTGGATCCTGCCTTAGGAGAATACCCAGCGGACCGAAGCTGGTCAAAATTCGCTTTCCTCACACCAGAAACAATTGCCCAAGCGATTAATAGACTCTCCAACACTCACTGTAAGTTGGAGACCTGCCCCAGCTACCTAATAAAATCTGCCCCCGATCGCTTCACAACAGACCTCACATCCCACCTGAACTTCATGCTCCAACAAGGTCTCTTCCCTAAGGAAAATGGCAGCATCCTACTCACCCCCATACCAAAAGATACAACCCCCCCCCCCCCCCCAACTGAACTCACCAATTACCGCCCAGTAGCATCTATCCCACTAGCAGTCAAACTGATGAAAAGCATGGTGACCAAACAACTCACCGATTATATACACAAATTCTCAATACTACATGAATCACAGTCAAGATTCCGCCCCCACCACAGCACCGAAACAGTACTAACCACCCTTCTGGCCAAATTCAAGCAAGAACTAACAATAGGTAAAAGCATACTCCTCCTCCAATTCGACATGTGCAGTGCATTCGACATGGTAAACCATAATATACTACTAAGACTTCTAGAATACTTTGGGATTGGTGGAAATATACTCAGTTGGATCAAAGGTTTTCTAACCACCAGAACCTACCAAGTGAAATCAAACTCAAACATATCATCACTGTGGAAAGCAGACTGCGGAGTAGCTCAAGGATCACCACGATCACTGATCCTTTTCAGCCTAATGACCCCGTTAGCCAAGTCCTTATCCACCCAAGGCCTCAACCCACACATCTATGTAGACGACATTATAATATACATTCCTTTCAAACATGATCTGACAGAAATTACCAACG
The DNA here is from genome assembly GCF_901765095.1 of Microcaecilia unicolor. Taxonomy (NCBI): domain Eukaryota; kingdom Metazoa; phylum Chordata; class Amphibia; order Gymnophiona; family Siphonopidae; genus Microcaecilia; species Microcaecilia unicolor. The sequence goes on from NC_044032.1 coordinate 117,247,777, forward strand.
AAATCAAGCTCAGCTTGAATACCATGAACTCTTGGGCAAATGCATTCCAACTAAAACTCAATACAGAAAAAACACACTGTCTCATTCTCTCATCCCATTACAATACGAACATACCCACAATCTTAGATACCCCAGATTACACCCTTCCTATCTCAGACAGCTTGAAAATCCTCGGTGTTACAATCAACCGTCACCTTATACTTGAGAGCCAAGTCAACTCTACAGCCAAGAAAATGTTCCACTCAATGTGTAAACTCAAACGCCTGAAACCATTCTTCCCGAGAGCAACATTCCACAATCTGATACAATCAATGGTATTAAGCCATGCTGACTACTGCAATGGAATCTATGTGGGCTGCAAAGAGCAACTCGTAAAGAAACTTCAAACCGCTCAAAACACAGCAGCCAGGCTTATATTTGGAAAATCGCAATACGAAAGCGCCAAACCCCTTCGAGAAAAACTGCACTGGCTCCCAATCAAAGAACGGATTGCATTCAAAATCTGCACCCTAGTCCACAAAATCATCTATTTTATTTTTTATTTTTGTTACATTTGTACCCCGTACTTTCCCACTTATGGCAGGCTCAATGCGGCTTACATTGAGCAATGGAGGGTTAAGTGACTTGCCCAGAGTCACAAGGAGCTGCCTGTGCCTGAAGTGGGAATCGAACTCAGTTCCTCAGTTCCCCAGGACCAAAGTCCACCACCCTAACCACTAGGCCACTCCTCCACTCTATGGCAAAGCCCCAGGGTATATGACTGACCTCATAGACCTACCAACCAGAAACACAATCCGATCAACACGAACATACTTAAACCTTCATTACCCTAGCTGCAAAGGACTCAAGTACAAATCAACTTACACATCCAGCTTCTCCTATATAAGCACACAATTGTGGAATGCACTACCAAAAGCCGTGAAAACAATGTACGACCACCTCAACTTCTGTAAATCACTAAAGACCAACCTGTTTGAAAAGGCATACCCTACCGACCCAACCTAAGTGCCCGAATCAGGTAATACAGCGAAACCAAAGCCCGTAATGAACAATATAACTCCTCTTCTCTACGATTCCCTAATGTGTCTGTAACACATGAATCTTATTTGACCATAGCATCACTTTGTATTTGTTTCATCACCGGAGTTGGCTAACACCTCCACGGTACTATGTAGGCCACATTGAGCCTGCAAATAGGTGGGGAAATGTGGGATACAAATGTAACAAATAAATAAGTGACTTGTTATAGACTTCCCGTTTCACCGGACAAGAGGTGGAATCACCAGCTATCCATTTCTTTAGCATGTACAATGTATTGGCATGCTCCAGAATCATTAGTGTATCTGAGAACAGATGGCATTATTTGCTATCATTCGATCACTTTTTTCCTCTTACCTCCTGGCCCAGCTTGTCAGACCCATGTTAGCCACTGGAGTCTTCGGCCTTTTTGACAGGTGCTGGAAATCTTTGAAGATGGGGAGAGTACAGTGCTTGTAAAGCCTTGGATATAGAGAGGAGAATTCTTACTGGGATCTGAAGGGGCTGAAGAAAGGCCATCTTCCCTAAAATCAAAGATCCCAAACAATCCCCTACTGATTCTTTAAGCTATAGACCCATTGCTAATCTGCCTTTTCTTGCAAAGGTTGTTGAATCTACTATCAACTCACAGCTCACTACTTTCAAATCCAAAACCAATGTTCTATACCCAAAACAAACTGGCTTTCATCAAAACCACTGCACAGAAACATCTTTATTAGTAATTCTGAACATAATTCCTTATTTTCTTGATAAATCTTGCTCTGTATTACTTCTCTCACTAGACCTGCCTGCCACATTTGACGTTACTAAACATACGATTTTACTCTCTATAGGTATCACTGACTGCCTATCAATGGTTCAAATCTTACCTTGAAAACAGACAACATACAGTTCACTCTACTGGCACTAAGACCAAACCATTTCATCCTGCCTCTGGTACACCTCAGGGTTCTATTCTGTCCCCTATACTCTTTTAATATCTTCCTAGCACTCCTTGTTACTGGCATAATCTATAGATCTAACTATGTTCGTATACACTGATGACATCCAGATTCTTTGCCCATTAACCCAGTAGATCATGATGATATCTTCTCACTTAATTTGCGCATTAATCCATTACAACTTGGCTTTCTGATAATAAACTGGTTATTAATCCAGAGAAATCCAAAATGCTTCTATTTGCTCCTACTGGTTATCCATCTTTATCCTCTTCTATACTTCTAAATGGTTTTCCTATTCATCAAGTCCAATCCATAAGCATCCTGAGATTTATATTTGACTCCTCTCTTTCATTTCAAGACCAAATCTCCAACACTCTTAATTTAAACTCTGTTTTATCAAATCCATACATGCTTTATTAACTCCCTCTGCCCCGAATATCCTATTATTGGTTATCTCCCAGCTCGACTACTGTAATTCCATTTATTTAGGCCTTTGAATCAAAGATCAACATTGTTTTCAGTTAATTCAAAATACTGCTCCATCATCTAAAGAAATTTGACCTTGTCGCTCTTTCTTTCTTAGATCCGCTCATTGGCTCCCTATTTCTCATTGAATCACCTATAAAATACTTCTATTGATATTCAAAACTCTAGTTGCTTCTGAACCTCTTTATCTCCTAAGACATCTCACCCCGTATTTACAATCAAGAACGCTTAAATCAGCACAACTTCTAGCTATTCCATCACATCGAGAGCTCTACCACGAGCACAGCAAACATACTATTTTTTTCCTTTCAAGGTGCCTAAGTTATGGAATTCTCAGCCTTTTTATTTAATACAATACATCTCATTTCCCCTTTTCAAAAAAAGAGCTTTAAATTTCCTCCTTAGATGCCTTCACCTAACTGTTCCACTGATAAAGCCACGGGTACCTGGCATTTAGACTGTTTCGTTGTATCAGGAACTGGAGGGCTTCCCATTTTTCTTGGAACATGAATTCAGCTTATTGGAATAACCTAGGGCACAATGTCAGTTCTGCTGATGGTGACCTGGAGCTGAGCCAAAAGTGGGTAATATAGGAAGACAATAATACTAAACATTCAAATAAATCTTTTACATAATGGCTGAAGAAGAGATTTTGTGTTTTGGATTGGCCAGGTCAAAGCCCCAACCTAAACTCTATTGAAATGTAGCAAGACCTGGAACAATCAATTTGGAACAATCATTTGTGGAAGCCTACACATTCCAAAATGCTGAAACAGTTCTGTCTGGAAGAATGCAAAAATTCCTCAATGGTGATATAAGAGCCTGATCAATAGTCACAGGAAATGTTTATAGTTGACATTATTGCTGCTTAAGGAGGTGCCACCGCTTAATGAATAAAGGAATCACAAATGTTATCATACAAAGATATTTATTATTGATTACACAACAAAACATATATGTTCTGTCCCCATTTGCATGGAGGCAGGGAATAGGGTTATATAATCGGACTACAAGTCCTGTAGTCTTGTAGTTTTCTGTAATAGGCTCCTTCAGAGCACATATCCAGTTTGCTCTGTCCTATGGGGCTCTTTTCTGTTGGCTTGCCTTGTTTTCTAAGCATGCTGGACAGGTAGCCCCCTTCTCTCTCCATTGGATAGGATAAGCAGCAGGGCCGGTCTTAGTAAGTGCGGGGCCCTATGCAGACCAATTTGGTGGGGCCCCATCCTAGCCCTGCCCCACTGTAGCCCCGATTAATAAATCCTGAATAAAATAGTTTTTTCTACCTTTGTTGTCTGGTGACTTTGTTTTTCTGATCATGCTGGCTCAGTATCTGATTGTGCTGCTGCTATCTGTCCTCTTAACTCTGTTTCCAGGGCTTCCTTTCCATTTATTTCTTTACTTTTCGCCTTTTTTCTTCATTTCTTGCCCTACATCCGTAAGTAAAAGCTGGGTCCTCCGCAGACTTGACTGTCCAGTGGATCCAGCTTCTGCTTATTTTCTATATCCATGTGCACTTTTTCTCCTCTCTTCCTTTTCCCTCACCTCATCTCCTTCCTCACTCTTCCCTCGCCTCCATCCATGTCCAGCATTTCTTCTCTCTCCTCCATCCACCCATGTCCAGCGACCTTCATGTCCCCCCTGCCATCCATCTATGTCCAGCAACCCCCCCTGTCCACTCTGCCCTCCCCTGCCATCCACCTATGTCCAGAAACCACCCTCCCCTGCCATCCACCCATGTCCAGCGACCCTCCTGTCCTCCCTTGCCATCCACCTATGTCCAGAAACCCCCCTCCCCTCCATCCACCCATGTCCAGCAACCCTCCTGTCCCCCCTGCCCTCCCCTGCCAACTGCCATCCACCTATGTCTAGAAACCCCCCTTCCCTCCATCCACCCATGTCCAGCGACCCTCCTGTCCTCCCTTGCCATCCACCTATGTCCAGAAACCCCCCTCCCCTCCATCCACCCATGTCCAGCAACCCTCCTGTCCCTCCCCTGCCCTCCCCTGCCAACTGCCATCCACCTATGTCTAGAAACCCCTTCCCTCCATCCACCCATGTCCAGCGACCCTCCTGTCCCCCCTGCCCTCCCCTGCCAACTGCCATCCACCTATGTCTAGAAACCCCCCTTCCCTCCATCCACCCATGTCCAGCGACCCTCCTGTCCTCCCTTGCCATCCACCTATGTCCAGAAACCCCCCCTCCCCTCCATCCACCCATGTCCAGCAACCCTCCTGTCCCCCCCCTGCCCTCCCCTGCCCTCCCCTGCCAACTGCCATCCACCTATGTCTAGAAACCCCCTCCCCTGCCATCCATCCATGTCCAGCGACCCTCCTGTCCTCCCTTGCCATCCACCTATGTCCAGAAACCACCCTCCCCTGCCATCCACCCATGTCCAGCGACCCTCCTGTCCTCCCTTGCCATCCACCTATGTCCAGAAACCCCCCTCCCCTCCATCCACCCATGTCCAGCAACCCTCCTGTCCCCCCTGCCCTCCCCTGCCAACTGCCATCCACCTATGTCTAGAAACCCCCTTCCCTCCATCCACCCATGTCCAGCGACCCTCCTGTCCCCCCTGCCCTCCCCTGCCAACTGCCATCCACCTATGTCTAGAAACCCCCCTTCCCTCCATCCACCCATGTCCAGCGACCCTCCTGTCCTCCCTTGCCATCCACCTATGTCCAGAAACCCCCCTCCCCTCCATCCACCCATGTCCAGCAACCCTCCTGTCCCCCCCCTGCCCTCCCCTGCCCTCCCCTGCCAACTGCCATCCACCTATGTCTAGAAACCCCCTCCCCTGCCATCCATCCATGTCCAGCGACCCTCCTGTCCTCCCTTGCCATCCACCTATGTCCTGAAACCCCCCTCCCCTCCATCCACCCATGTCCAGCGACCCCCCTGCCCTCCCCTGCCATCCACCTATGTCCAGAAACCCCCCTCCCCTGCCATCTACCCATGTCCAGCGACCCTCCTGTCCTCCCTGCCCTCCCCTGCCATCCACCTATGTCCAGAAACCCCCCTCCCCTGCCATCTACCCATGTCCAGCGACCCTCCTTTCCTCCCTGCCCTCCCCTGCCATCCACCTATGTCCAGAAACCCCCTCCCCTGCCCTCCACCCATGTCCAGCGACGCGACTCTCCTCCCTCCCCTGCTCCCCTCCCTCCAACCACCTGAGCCCCCTCCTGTCTGAGCCCCCCCCCCCCCGACCTGCCAAACGACCCTCTTCTGCCACCCGACCCGGCCGGCACCTCACCAGACCCAGCATTTAAAAAAAAATCTCCAAGTGGCGGTACGTGCCTCTGAGTAAAAGAAGAAAAAACGCTTTGCAGTTAGTCCATCGGCCGGCCTTCCCTCATGTCCCGCTTTGCGGAAGTTACATCAGAGGGCGGGACACGAGGGAAGGCCGGCTGACGGACGAACTGCGAAGCGTTTTTTCTTCTTTTACTCAGACGCACGCACCGCCGCTTGGAGATTTTTAAAAAAATGCTGGGTCAGGTGAGGTGCCGGCCGGGTCGGGTGGCAGAAGAGGGTCGTTTGGCGGGTCTGGGAGGGGAGGGGCTCAGACGGGAGGGGGGCTCAGGTGGCTGGAGGGAGGGGGAGCAGGGGAACAAGGAGAGTCGCGCGTCGTTGGACATGGGTTGAAGGCAGGCGAGCAGCGGTGGTCTGGCGGCGAGGCAGAGTTGAGGTGCGCCGCGCGGGGCCCTATGCGGCCGCCTCGGTCGCCTCTGCCTAAGACCGGCCCTGATAAGCAGCATAAAATGTATTGTACTGTTTTGGGATCTTGCCAGGTACTTGTAACCTGGATTGGCCACTGTTAAAAACAGGATGCTGGGCTTGATGGACTTTGGTCTGTCCCAGTATAGCAACACTTATGTACTTATGGGTCTCTAAATCTTAGTCTGCAGCAAGTTTCCTCAGTGAACTGAAAGTGCCAATGTTGTATTTTTGCTGCATGATCCCTTCAAGCCATTGTGACTCTATCAAGATTTTACTAGTGTAAAAGTATAAACATTACTACTAGCATATTGATGAAATCCTCCCAGCTTGTGCATGGAGAGAGAGCTGGTTGAGAACAGACTCCCCAGTGTGCAGGGCAAAAACTCTGTTGCCCAGCATTTCTGAACTGTAAGTTATTTTTCCTTGTTTGAGTACTGCATTAAAGAAGATTTTGTCTCAAGAGTTCTGAGTCTTCTCATAATGATGTTCTAAACTCTGTTTTAAACCGATTGTCAAGCCAAGTAGTACTTTTCAAGGTCAGAACAATATATTTTGATAATCCCACTGAATAAATATCTAACATATTCTTTTTCTTTTAATGGTATTTAGAGTAGGATCTATCATGTCTGGAATATAAATTGTGCGAAAATACAGAAACTTGTATCATACTGCTTTTGGATTGACCTAGCCTCTTTTTTTTTTTTTTTTTTCCAAGTTTCAGATTGAGGTTCTTTCAATTCTTCTTTTGTAAAAACATGGGATTTTTTTTTTGTTTTACTCATGTTTATTTTTCTTTTACAATTAATACTTTTACTTTGGTTTCCAGGGAGGTACAATATATTGTTCTAGAGAATGTTGCAACTATGTCCATCCAAAGAAAGGTATGTAGATCTTTTTGTTAAAAACAGGATCATGAAATGACTGGTGTACTGTGAAACTAAGCTGTGGTATGTCTGTTTTTAGGGTATGTTTGAACCCTTCCTGAAGAGTTTCTATGTAAGGTCAACAGATCCAACTATGATCAAAACACTGAAGGTATGATTTTGGATTTGTGCAACCAACATACATATTAAGTTTTTTGTTTTTCTTTCCTTTTGTGGTCATTTGTAGTCCTCCAGTCCAAGAAATTATTAGTCAACCACTGTAGAACATGTTTCTTGTTGAATCTGAAGCTGTACTGATTTTGAATGATGATAAAATCTGTCCACTAAGTTGTACTGGAGATCATGTAACAGTTTATTTTTGTTTGATATATATATAAGGTGTAGATATATTTAGATTGTGTCCCAATATGATATATTATTGTGATAAAAGAAACCTAATCTAGTTTTGGGTGCTGAATTATTTCTTGTTTGACTAGCTGAAGGGATATGTGATTGAATCCAAAGCATCTTTATTTATCAAACTTTTTTATCTTAGTGTTTTTTCTTTTATGAATTTTATGATATGTTCTTTCCTTCAGCTTGAAATTCTGACAAATTTGGCTAATGAAGCAAACATATCAACTGTGCTTCGAGAATTTCAGGTTTGTGATAAGATTCTTCATTTCTAAAATTCACATAAGAGTACATACTGAAACACCACTTGTCTTGTCAAATCTTTAGATTTAGTAGTGTTCTTGGTATATGAGGGTTTGTTGCATGGTACATTGAGGTTATACAATATATATGTTCTTTTTAAACATTATTTTGCAAATAAGATTTGTAAAAATTTACAATAGCCTTGAAATCAGAACTAAAGTTTTTTCTTTAGTTCTGATTTCAAGGCTATTCAGTTTTTCAACTGTTTCATCAGAAAATTTTAGTACAATTTAGACCACATCATGAGAGTCATCCTCATCAGAAAACCATTAATTAAGAGAAAGAAAAACTATTACTGGAAAATATGAGCAAAGGTGGCAGACATAAATTATTTTTCCAGTTATGACTCCTATATCTCTTAATTGTACTTTCTTCCTGAAACATTACTGATGCACAGGTTTGTCCTTAAGAAATTTTTCCAATTGCAAGTAGTCTAGAAAAAACAAACTTATTGGTCCCATATGTGATCAGACATTTACATGGAAGTCAAAGAAAAAAGTGGCACCCACTGCTAGGACAATGGGCATATGTATCAGTATTTCTGGAACTGAGAAAACAGCAGAGTATCTTTAAGATACCGCGGTTGCAGGCTGTCAATCTTACCAAACATTTTCTATCAGACTTTTTAAACACTGTGGTGGAAAAGCCATCTTTTCCGTAATGCACTAACACTTCATTGGCTTCTTGTCAGTTATTGTATTTGATTTAAATTCTCTGTATTGTTTATAAGACTCTTCATACGAGCTCACCTTCTTATCTTTCTTCTTTAATTATTCCTTATACTCCTAGTTGGTCTGTTCGCTCTCTTGACTCGCATTGTTTAGTGCTCCCTTCCCCAACACAGGCATGTTATGAGTCTACCAGACATTTGGCCTTCTTGGAATGTTTTCTCCCCTTTTGTAAGATCTGAACTGTCAAGAATGAGTTTCGCTCTTATGCTCATATTGGATCTGATCTAAGTCTCTCCAAAGGCTCATTTTTCTTATTAAAATTGAGACAAGTGGGATGCTTTTTTGAAATTGACAAATTCAGACTTCTAGTCCAATCGCTGATATTGTCAAAGCTAGATTATTGTAATTTAATGTTTTGGGGGAGCGCAAAGTATAAATTAAGAAAGCTTCAGTTAGTACAGAAAACAGTGATACATTTAATCTTTACTTTACAAGTATCAGACAAGATTTTGGGGTATTCTGTAAAATTACACTGGTTCCCAATAGAGGCCAGGGGTTCGTTTGCTTGTTTTTTTTTTAATGTTTTTTATTTAAGGTTTTAGATGGAGCTATTCCAGCTTATATACTGGATAATTTTCAGTTCACATTTTTACTTAGATCCGGAAGAACCATAAACAATTCTCATAAGAGCCCAGTATTTTGCTTGCAGAAGTGGCCAATCCAGGTCACAAGTACCTGGCAGAAACACAATTAGTAGCACCAATCCACGCTACCAGACCCAGGGCAAGCAGTGTCTTCCCCCATGTCCATCTCAATAACAGGCTGTGGAATTTTTCTCCAGGAACTTGTCCAAACCTTTTTTAAAACCAGATATACTAACTGCTGTTACCACATCCTCTAGCAACGAGTTCCAGAGCTTAACTATTTTTTGAGTGAAAAAATATTTCCTTTTATTTGTTTTAAAAATATTCCCATGCAATTGCATTGAGGGTCCCCTGGTTTTCGTACTTTTTAAATGAGAGAAAAACTGATTCACCTCCACCCGTTCCACTCCACTCTGGATTTAGACCTCAATTGTATCCTCAGCTGTCTCTTTTCTAAGATGAAGAGCCCTAACCTCTTTAGCCTTTCCTCATATGGGAGCAGTCCCATCCCCTCTATCATTTTGGTTGCTCTTTGAACCTTTTCTATTTCTGCTATATTTTTTTGTTTGAGATACAGCGACCTGAATTGAACACAATAGTCAAGGTGAGGTCTCACCATGGAGCGATGCACAGGCATTAAATTTTGCATTCCTCTCCTAATAATGCCTAGCATCCTGTTTGCTTTTTTAGTTGCCACCGCACACTGGGCAGAAGATTTCAGCGTATTGTCTACAATGACACATAGGTCTTTTTCTTGAGTGCTGACTACTAAAGTGGACCCTAGCATTTGATAACTATGATTCAGATTATTCTTCCCAATGTGCATCACTTTCAATTTGTCTACATTAAATTTAATCTGTCATTTGGATGCCCAGTCTTCCAGTTTCCTAAGGTCTTTCTGCAATTCTTCACATTCCGCATGAATTTTGACAAATTTGAATAGTTTTGTGTCATCTGCAAATTTAATCACCTCACTCATCATTCCGATTTCCAGATCATTCATAAATGTGTTAAATAGCACCTGTCCCAGTACAGATCCCTGCAGCACTCCTATTTTCACCCTCCTCCATGAGAAAAATTACCATTTTTCCCTACCCTCTATTTTCTGTCCAATAACAAATTCCTAATCCACAACAGAACTTTGCCTCCTATCCCACGATTTCCTATTCTCAGGAGTCTCTAATGAGAGACGCTGTCAAAAGCTTTCTGATAATCTAGATACATTACATCAACTGGCTTACCTTTATCCACATGTTCATTCACACCTTTAAAGAGATTAAACAAATTGGTGAGGCAAGACCTCCCATGGTTGAATCCATGCTGACTCTGTCCCATTAAGCCATGTTTGTCTGCTTGTTCTGTAATATTATTCTTTATAATAGTTTCCATTAGTTTGCCTGGCACTGAAGTCAGGCTTACCAGTCTGAAATTACTCGGATCACCCCTGGAACCTTTTAAAAAAATCGGTGGCACATTGGCCATCCTCCAGTCTTCAGGTACGACAGACGACTTTAACGACAGGTTACAGATCACTAGCAGCAGATCAGCAATTTTGTGTTTGAGTTCTTCTAATACCCCGAGGTGTATACCATCTGGTCCGGGTGATTTATCACTCTTTAACTTGTCAATTTGTCTTAATACATCGTCCAAGTTCACCGAGATTTCTTTCAATTTCTGTGCATCGTCACCCTTGAAAACCATTTCTGGTACAGGTAGATCTCTTACATCTTCTTCTGTAAAGATCGAAGCAAAGAATTCATTCAAATTTACTGCTATATCCTTGTCTGCCCTGAGCGCTCCTTTTTCTCTTTTCTGATTTGTTGGTCCCACAGATTTCTTTCAGGGACATATAGAGGCTTATGCAACAGCTGTCACCTCTCAACACTCTGCTCCTTGTAGTACAATGGCTGAGCTATTAAGAGAACCTGGTTGCTTTGCAGTGTGGTACAGTGGTCAGGGAACTGAAAACTAAAGACAAAGATTTCAAATGAGGCAGGGATTTTATACGTCAGATTTTCCCTTTGAATGGTGTCTCCTTCCACCATTCCCTCACCGGTCAAGGGAGCCCTTTCTTTGTTCTAGAAACTGTAGGGCTCCAAACACAAGTATAATATTTTAGTAGAGCAACTAGAGGTCTTTGCCATCCTTACAAAGCAGATCCTTAGAGGTCTCTGTATATAAGAAAATGAGGAAGCTTTTGGAGACAAACGTACATTGTCCTACATACTGTAAGCAAGATTGTAAACACATTTGTTGCTTTCACATAGTGCTGGTCAAAAGGTTAAAATTTGTTTCTTCAGTTCATATATGGCTACTGTTTGAAGACAACATTAATGTTAAAGGTATTTCTACTGGTGCATTGCAATCTGTGTAAAATTAAGGTTTGCAGGTTTGAGTATTCCTTTGCTTTAAGTGCTGTATATATAGTAAGTATCTTCTGTTTTAGTGCTTGTTTATTTTCAGCTTTATAAGTACATAAGCATCACCATGCTGGGACAGACCAAGGGTCCATCGAGCCCAGCACCCTGTCACCGACAGCGGCCAAAAGAACAAGCAATTCCATAGCGTCCCCAGATCAGTCCAGAGACTTATGGGTTATGTCCCTCCACTAGCAGGTTAGATAGAGGGAACACCGAAGTTCACCCATAAGAGGGCATGTGCAGCCAGCCTCATTTCAGTATTCTCTCTATCTAGCAGGTGAAGAGACATGCTGTGCAGCTCTGAAGTGATTTGGCTCCTATTCCGTTCCCTCTGGGGTTGTTGAGCTTGATTTGGGGTTGAGGTGCTTTGCGCACATTGGGGTTGCACCTGGTGGTGCCAGGTCCCTACCTGTCTCCCCCCACCAGCAGCAAATTTGGGGTTGAGGTGCTTTGCGCACATTGGGGTTACACCTGGTGGTGCCAGGTCCCTACCCATCTCCCCCACCAGCCTACTGCTGCTTAGAGATTCGTCTGTCTGTGTTTCTCTCCTGCCTCTTAAAAAAAAATAAATAAATAAATAAAAAAACAAAAAAACTTCACAGACACAAACACAGATCCCTGCAGGCTAAGCAGTATTTTCTCAGTCCTCAGAGTTCCAGGTTTCAGAGGTACGTGAACGCTAGGCTGGGAGCTGGTCTTAGGGCCGGTGTCGGCGTCAGAGTCCGTCAAAAGGTGTTCGCGCTGCGGGGCGCGTTGGATGGTCATATCTGTGCAGCTCTGGATTGATTGGCTCCTGGCCTGGTCCCCTGGGTCTAGTTGAGTGACGGGGGTCTGAGGTGACCCGGTTATGGGACTTGGGTGCACACCTGGTAGTGCCAGGTCCCTCCCTTCCTCCCCCTTCAACTCCTCTTCTCTGCCTGACTGGGATTTGTGGTTCTCGCTCTCCTGACTTTAAAATGAGTCTGAGGTTTCTTTTGCTCCGGCGTCCTCTCCTACCTTTAAAAAAAAAAAAATAAAATAAAATAATCTCCTCAGTCTGAGATTTGTCCAGCATGGCAAGCTCATGCCGGCTTGCAGTACCGACTGGATAGTGTGAGGACCGACTTGGCATGTGACAGCAATTCCCGAGGGGGTGAGTACTCACTATCCTATCTGCGCCAGTGGGCAGAGCAAAAGCGGCTCCCAGTGTGGGAGTCACTGGGCTGCTGCAGTTTCCCATGCTGGAGTTCCACTGTACAGCCCAACTCCATGGAGTGGTGTGCTCCTTCCCTCCCAGCTCATTTTGGGGGGCGCAGGGTCAGTTGTTTTCTTGGGTGTGCGTGCGCACGTGATGGCACCATCTTTCTTGCCACTCCACATGGCAATGCTGAAGCCCCAGTGCTCCCCTGGGCCCTGATGTGCTTGCAATTCAGGCAGTTTTATATGTAGACTTTTCAGAAATGTGACTGGGGAACTGGTGTGGATCACTCCCAGTTTCTTCAGATTGGTTATTTAAGGGCTTCTGAGAAAGGAGGCCTGGGGAGTTTTGCAGACTCCTGTGGGAGTACTCAGGTCTCCCACAGCTTTCCAGGGGTGAGGTCGGAGACCCATTAGTACCCTGCAGCTGTGCTGTGGCAGTGAGAGCCTTTAGCTGCAGCTTGGAAAGTACTGACTATCTGAAAGTCTTCTGGTAGAGATGCCTGTGCTTCATTAGGTGATTATTATTATTTTCATTTGTATAGCGTTACCAGACACACGCAGCGCTGAACATCCAACATAGAGAGAGACAATCCCTGCTCAAAAGAGCTTACAATCTAAAAATTTACAGTAAGAATATTTCTAGACCCTCCTTAATGAGGTTCATGGTGTGTGTACATCATTAATGGAAGGGACAAAGGGATCAGGATTAGGGATCGTACTGTAGGGTTTTCACTCTTTTTCTCTTCCCCTTTCTCAGAGCATGGCAGTACAGCAGTGGCGTCGTGAGGGCAGATGACACCCGGGGCGGGTCGCTGCTGCGCACCCCCCCCCCCCGGGTGCAGCGCGGCGCAACCCCCCCCCCCCCCCCCCCCCGAGAACATACCTGGAAGGTGGTGAGGGGCGGGCGGGAGAGCCAATCCGCCGAGTGCACGCCGCTGGGGGGTGTCGGCGCCTCACTGGTTCCCTGCTCTCTCTGCCCCGGAACAGGAAGTAACCACCGCCCCCCCCTTCCTACGCCACTGGTACAGTTTGTTTAGTTAGTCAGGCTTAGGGCTGTTGACTCCATGTTTCTGTGAGAAATGTTACATTTTGAGGCTAGTGCAGGCCTCTCAGGTTTCTCTCTGTTTCCATGATAATCCTGCACTCTCTGTGCTCCCCTGGTGGCATTTGGTGTGTGTGTGTATTGTTTACATCAAACTAGTTTTATTGAGGAGGGTGGCTGGCCTTTCAGCCTGAAGGTTACAGGTTCAAGGCTGGTTTTATCCAACCTGTTAGAAACTGTGGGCTCAGCTAGATTTCCAGTGGGGCATATTTTATTTCATTCTCTCTTATTGCTTGCCTGGCCAAGTAGTTCTTACATGACTGGAACAGTTTTCAGAACTCTTCAGTACTAAAGATTGCCCTTCTCTCTCTCTCTCTCTCTTTCTCTCTTTGCACACTGATACTGGCTACACCTTTGCATATTAGCCTCAGCTACCTGGTATCTGTAGCGTACCCGGTACCTCTAATTGCTTCTATGGTGTTTTTGGCATCTTTTCATGGTATGGGGTACCTACATTTCATGGGGAGTGGTCCAGGAGCTACTTCAGTGTAGAGGTAGCTTAATAGTTGTTGCAATCAGCTGAGAATAAGCACAGAACTCTAGGGCTGCTTTTCACGACCCACTGCAGCTTGCTTTTTGTAGCATGCAATGGTGCAACAGCCATATTCTGCTACATCATCTGTCTCTGGTTCTCAGCCGTACTTGTTAGCTCCAATGCACAACAGTTATAGGGCACAGTCACACCAGCCAATTCTTGTCTCTATCTGTTAGCGCTGGCTTAGGCATCAGACCACTGATGTGGCTTCCAAGTCACATTTGGCAACCTGCCTTTTGGAAGTAATCTTGGGATAGGAGAAGATCTAGGGCAGTTTGGTAAAGACCTGATGGACTTCCAAGTCTCTGAGATTGCCAGGGGATGAGTTTAAGGCTGATTTTTAATCCGCTTGGTTTTGTCATAGGTTTTGTGGGGCCAGGAAAACCACTTTCAGGGTTTCCACTTCCACTACGACAAGCCACCTGGCTGCTGGTAGAATGAGCTCTGTTTCAACTCCAGGTCAGCCTATGCCTGCTGCATCTTCCAATGCTGGAGTCTCAGTTCACTCCTCAGGCAGGACTCCTGTACTGGTTTCAGGAGGAGTGGACCAAGATGACCTCAGCTCAGATGTGTCTTAGTTTTTCTATTGCACATTTACAACCTGGATTTCACTACAGATTTTTCTTGGAGTCTACATGCAAGCTCAAACGCTGTCAGGCAGTTCTTGCCACCTTGCCAACGTTTCTTCCTTTAGGTACAGTCGAGTCTGTCCCCAGTTGCAGTTGGGGAATGGGAATTTGTTCTCTTTGTTTTGTAGTTCCAACCTGCTTCATCAGAGTCCATCGGAGGCTCGGTTGTCAGTCAATCTTCTGGAATTGCGGGCGATTCGGCTGGCACTGCAAGCCTTTGAGACTTTGGTGCTGAACCAGTCGGTACGAGTCCTTTGTGACAATGTGACAGTGGTAGCTTATGTCAATCGCCAAGGGGGCACTCGGAACGCTCAGTGGTCAACGGAGGTGCTTGCCTTTTGCCGCTGGGCGGAAACACGGCTATTTATTTTGTCAGTGGCTCTCAGCGCGGGAGTCCTGAATGTGCAGGCGGATTTCCTCAGCCGGAACCAGTTGAATGTGGGGGAGTGGGAGCTCTCTCCAGTAGTGTTCGACCGGATCATATCTCGTTGGGGGATGCCAGTACTGGATCTAATGGCCCATTATTCCAATGCCAAAGTGCCTCGCTTTTTCAGGGTCCGAAGAAATAGTTGCGCTGTTGCAAAGGTGGCCGTAGGATCTCCTGTATGTCTTTCCTCCATGGCCCATGCTCGGTCGGGTGTTCGGCAGGATCGTGCAGCATTCAGGAGTGGTCATTCTGGTGGCTCCGGATTGGCCCAGGCGTCCTTGGTATGCAGATTTGGTGCGTCTGTTGATAGACGGCCCGTTGCAGCTGTCGGACGTTCCCGATCTTCTGATTCAGGGGTCAGTGATCATGCAGGATTCCATTCCGTTTGGTCTTACGGCTTGGCTATTGAGCGGTCGCAGCACAGACGCAGAGGGGTTTTGGAGTCAGTGATTGGGATGACGCTGCAAGCGCACAAGCAATCTGCTTCTTCGGCATACGCTAGAGTCTGGCGAACATTTGTTGCTTGGTGCTCGTCCTGAGCCATTTCGCCGGAGTCGGCTCCTCTCGAGTCCATCTTAGCCTTCTTGCATGAGGGGCTTGAGAAGGCCCTCTCTTTGAACTCTCCTAAGGTACAGGAGGCCTGTTTCCGAGGCCAGTTAGGTGGTCGATCATTGGCCGCTCATCTGGATGTGGTTCGTTTTCTCCGGGGCGTTAGTTATGTTTGATCCCCTCAGATGCCGGTGGTACCGGAATTGAACCTAGTACTGAGGGCGTTACAGTGGGCCCCATTTGAGCCTCTGAGTAAGACGTCTTTGAAGGATCTCATGTTGAAGACGGTGGTTTTGGTGGCCATGGCTTCGGCCAGAAGGGTATCAGAGCTGCAGACTCTGTCATGCAGGGATCCCTTTCTGCGTTTTTCGGAAGCTGGAGTCTTGGGTCCGTACGGTTCCGTCGTTTCTGCCGAAGGTGATTTCGTGTTTTCACCTTTAATCAGGTAGTGCATTTACCAACCTTCAAGCGGGAAGATTACCCGGAGGATTTTCGCCAGTTGCGTTGTTTGGATGTCAAAGGGCTCTTCTCGCATATTTAGAGGTTACTAATTCCTTCCGGAAGTCAGATCAGCTCTTTGTCCTGTTTGCGGGACACACAAAAGGGACAGGTAGCTTCTATGGCTACGGGAAGCGATTGGCTCTGCGTATCTTCCACGGGGAAGCCGGTTCCTCTTCAGATTTGCACGCATTCGACTAGAGCTCAGGCCACGTCCGTTGCAGAGTACCGGCTGGTGCCGTTGGACGAGATTTGTAGAGCGGCTACTTAGGCGTCTGTACACACTTTTGCTAGACATTTCCCACTTGATGTCGCGGCTTGTCGGGATGCGTTTTTCAGCGCTTCGGTGCCGTCTTCAGGGAGTATGCGGTCCCACACTTCTTGAGGACTGCTTTGGTACATCCCACAAGTCTCTGGATTGATCTGGGGATGCTATGGAAGGTAAAATTATGTCTTACCTGATAATTTTCTTTCCATTAGTCCCTCAGATCAATCCAGAGGCCCTCCCTGGGGTGCGCATTAGCTGATTCTGTATGATGTATATATGGCAGAGTTTGGTATAGTTCATGTGGTTTAGGTTCGCGTTCTTCTGTTGGTCTGGAAGTTTGGATTCAACAAGTTCTTGGAAAACAGTTGTTACTGTGAAGCAGCTGGAGGGTTTTCCTTCAGATTATTTGCTGTTTTTGAGAGGCAGGAGAGTGAACTATGGTTCAAATGTTTTCTTACTGCTTTGGTATCGTATACTGAAGTGAGACTGGCTGCACATGCCCTCTTGTGGGTGAACTTTGGTGTTCTCTCTATCTAACCTGCTAGTGGAGGGACATAACCCACAAGTCTCTGGATTGATGAGGGACTAATGGAAAGAAAATTATCAGGTAAGACATAATTTTACCTTTGTCTTGCCCATCCTAGAAATACTGTATTATTCCCTCGTCCATTCAATAACATTCTATGGCTTTTTCCTCCAGGAAGCCATCCAACCCTTTTTTGAAATCCGCTAAGTTAACCGCCTTAACCACCTTTTCCGGCAGCGAATTCCAGAGTTTAACTATGCGTTGAGTGAAGAAACATTTCCTCCGATTCGTTTTAAATTTAGCACACTGTGGCTTCATCGCATGCCCCCTTGTCCTAGTATTTTTTGGAACGCGTAAACAGACGCTCCACAGACCTCTATCATATCTCCCCTCAGCCGCCTTTTCTCCAAGCTGAAGAGCCCCAGCCTCTTCAGCCTATCCTGATAGGGAAGTCGTCCCATTCCCTGTATCATCTTTGTCGCCCTTCTTTGCACCTTTTCCAATCCCACTATGTCTTTTTTGAGGTGCGGCGACCAGAATTGTATGTTGAGTACAACTAAATGCAGGCCCAAAAAAATAGTGTATAAACAGCTTCCATTTCACAACAGAAGTCAAGCACTATATAAAGCATATGCTTTCTAAGCGAAAATGTAGATAAGGAGCATCGTTTGTGACTGGCTGTCTTGCATGGTGGTAGTAGTTAAAGTATACATTCTCAACATGATCTTGTAGATAGCTGAGGATGAGAAAAAACATATAGAGGGGCATAATCGAACGAAAACGTCTATCTCCATGGGCATTTATCTCCGAGAACGGGTCCGTGAAGGGGCGGACCGAACTGTATTTTCACAAAAAAATAGACGTCCATGTTTTATTCGACAATTTGTGAGCTGGGCGTTTTTGTTTTTCAGCGATAATGGAAAATGAAAGCGTACAGCTCAAAAACGAATAAATCCAAGGCATTTGTTCGTGGGAGGGGCCAGGATTCGTAGTGCACTGGTCCCCCTCACATGCCAGGACACCAACCGGGCACCCTAGGGGGCACTTTTACAAAAACAAAAAAAATGGTAAAAGAGCTCCCAGGTGCATAGCACCCTTCCCTTGTGTGTTGAGCCCTCCAAATCCCCCTCAAAACCCACTGCCCACAAGTGTACACCATTACTATAGCCCTAAGGGGTGAAGGGGGGCACCTACATGTGGGTACAGTGGGTTTGGGGGGTTGGACGACTAATAAGCATTAAGCAGCACAATTGTAACAGGTAGGGGGGGATGGGCCTGGGTCTACCTGCCTGAAGTCCACTGCACCCCCTAACAACTGCTCCAGGGACCTGCATACTGCTGCCAGGGAGAGGTGGGTATGACATTTGATGGTGAAAATAAAAAGTTGTGAAACATCATTTTTTTGTGGTGGGAGGGGGTTAGTGACCACTGGGGGAGTCAGGGGAGGTCATCCCCGATTCCCTCTGGGGGTAATCTGGTCATTTAGGGCACTTTTTGGGGCCTTATTCGTGAAAAAACAGGGTCCAGGAAAAGTGCCCTAAATTCTAGCTACAAACGCATACTTTTTTTCCATTATCGGCGAAAGGCGCCCATCTCTGTTCGGGTGATAACCACGCCCCAGTCCCGCCTTCACCACGCCTCCGACACGCCCCCATCAACTTGTACGCTTCCGCGATGGAGTGCTGTTGAAAACGTCCAAGTTCGGCTTTCGATTATACCGCGTTATTCGTTTTTGTGAGATAAACGTCCATCTCCCGATTTAGGTCGGAACTTGGGCGTTTTTCTCGTTCGATTATAATCAGGCAAGTATTCTGTTTTGAGGGTAGACAGCATGCCCATCGGCCTCTTGTTTGACAGTCATTCTCACTCTATCCTCTTAATATCATTTTCCTAGAAACTGAAGCCAGAAAATAATTTTCATAAAATGTAATCTGGTATCTTTTACTCATGTCCTTGAATTACAGAAGAATTGGTGTGTTCAGAATATGGAGTGCTCTTACTATTTTAGCTGATAATCCATTTTTTCTGTAGACCTATGTGAAAAGCCAAGACAAACAGTTTGCTGCAGCTACCATCCAAGCTATTGGACGATGTGCAACCAACATTTCAGAAGTGACTGACACATGCCTGAATGGCCTAGTGTGTTTGCTGTCCAACCGGGATGGTAAGCTTTCTGTTCCATTTTGGTTTTCTTTGAGTGATTTAATTTTCATGTTACTCTCTTGAGATGGAAGTAGATAGAAAAGGAGTAGGGTGTGCTGTGATATATGTTTTCAATCAATACACATGGCAAAATACAATAACAGCAGATGAATCTAAGCAGGAAGTACTTTTTCTAGTGTTTTTAGTGATCACTCACCTTGAAATAAAGCAAATTCTTAAATTGTCAAATGTTAACACTTGTTTTTGTCTGTATTTTCTTTAAATAATACCAAATTAGTCAGGTTTTAGAGATCAAGATTATTCTTTTTTCCCTTTTGAAACATGGCATATAAATATTTGACTGCAGTTAGTATACAATGATTATTTAAATGAGGGAATGCCTGTGTTTGGTGAGTTAATATTGAGGAGATGAGGATAAAGGACGACATAATTTTTATTGGTTGAAGTTTTTTGTTTTATAAAATGATTTTAGGCAAGAACTGAGTAATATAAGCAGAACTCTTCCTAACCCACATAAGTGCATCACCTTCATTTCTTTGACCTAAGTACTGACACTTTGTGAAAATGTACAAAATCTAAGAAGTGCAGAAATTTTCCACTGGTTTTTTTTCCAGGAAATTATTAGCACTTTGGTTTTATTAATACCATATCTAATACCAAAGGCCCAAGAGAAAATTAAATTTTTAAATATAATTTTTATTGAATGTAAAACTATACAAATCACAGTTGGTATTGTAATATCTGTAATCCCGGTAGCAAACCTTCAGGGGTGGTAGGCTCCCTTCAGCAGTCCACAAACAAAGTCCTTCCAGACAACACAGCTTTTAGTTCCAAACAGTTTATTTCCCCTCCTCCACAAAATCTCAGTTCAAGGGGGTTAAAGTCCCATTCAGTTTCCAAAATAAAGCAACCAGAAAAAACTTCCCTTTAAATCCAAGTTCTCCCCCAGTTCAACAGCCTGGGTTTCAGTTTTAAAAGTCTTTCCGCTTGGGTGGTTGCAGAATGGCAGTACACCGCCCACAACACAGCTAATTGACTCCTGTGACCACCCACTGCCTTCAGTCCCTGCAACTCTGCCCCAAAGTACAATTACAGTCCATGTCAACTGGCTCCTCCAAACCTGGTGTGTTGGTCTCTCCAGCCTCTCCTTCCTCCAAGCACTCCATTAACTCTGCTTCTCTGCTAGGCTGTTGGTTGGAGACCTCCTCCCCCTCCCAGGTGGAAGGAATCTTGTACTGATTTCTAACCCAAGGGTATTGAGCTTTGTCATCCCTGCTCCCCCTTCAGGCCCTCGCCTGCCATAGCAGCTGCTCTTTCCAGTCCTTTTCCCCCCTCCCTTCCACGTGGGGGCCATACCGGGTTTTGGGACCTACCACTCCGATCCCTTCTCTCAGGGCCTTGTAGGGAATGTAGTCTGGCCCCATACCGCCTCCTGAGCTGCTTAGACCCTTCAACCTCCTTACAGTATACAACCTTTTACACACCAACCTTGTTAGAAGGGGTTATAATAACTGACTAGTTTTTCTCTTATCTGCTATCTCTTTCCTCTCCCTCCCCTCCCCCTGCTTCCCTCATCTTTTTTTTTAAATCTTGTTTATTAACATCAATCTTAAATTAAGCCTTTACAGTAGCAATGGTTACAGCATTTTCTATAAAACAAGTAACAAGTATACCAGTGTACATATCCATTCTGTTTTTTTCTTTTCGCCCTCTCCTATTCCCCTCACCCCACCCCCCCCACACCCCCCCCCCCCCACACTTCAGGAGTTCAGCATTCTAGTCACTGCTGTCAAATTGTCCCAGAAAGGGGCCCATGTTTTACAATATTCATCCCCTTTTTTTTGAGGCCGTCTGTGATTTTCCTTCTTTCCAATGAACACGTGTATCATTAGGGAGCGCCACTGAGCCACCGTGGGGCTTTCTGAAGTAAGTCAGACTTGCAATATCGCTTTTTTTCCCCATCAGGATTGTCCTCTGCAGGTATTCTTCCATTCCAACCGGTTTTTGTCCTTGCAGAGTGAATCTGTTGAATAATTGCCTTGGGGAGTGGTGCCATTTTGTTCTCCATATATCCAACACCTGCACCGCTACATTATTCCAAAATCTATGTATCTTTTGACAGGTCTAGAACACGTGTCCCAGATGAGCATTTGCTAATCCACATTTTGGGCAAGAGTCTGTATCTCTTAACATCTTAAAAAGAGATGATAGAACCTCTGTCCACGTGGGTGTTGTCTACAGACCCCCGACACAATGAGAGGAACTAGATAAAGATCTGATCGCAGATATTCAAAAATTAGGAAAGAAAAAAGAGGTTCTGTTGATGGGAGATTTCAGTCTGCCAGATGTAGATTGAAGGTTCCGTCTGCCAAATCAGAAAGAAGTAGAGAGATCGTGGATGCTTTCCAAAGTGCTCTGCTCAGACAAATGGTGACGGAACCCACGAGGGAGGGAGCGACGCTGGATCTGGTGCTCACAAATGGGGATAGTGTGTCAAATGTCCGAGTGGGTGCACACCTGGGAAGCAGTGACCATCAAACGGTTTGGTTTGATAAAACGGCTGAAGTGGAGGGCGGCCACTCTAAACTCAAAGTCCTGGATTTCAAGCATGCTGACTTGAGTAAAATGGGGGAATACCGGAGGAAGGAGATGATGGGCTGGGAGGACGTACAAGAAGTGGAAGGGCAGTGTTCCAGGCTGAAAGAAGTAATAAATAGGGCCACAGACCTTTATGTAAGGAGAGTAAATAAAAGCAAGAGAAAAAGGAAACCGATATGGTTCTCCAAGCAATTGGCTTAGAAAATAAAGGTTAGAGTGATATGATACAGACGTTCAAATGCTTGAAAGGTATTAATCCGCAAACAAATCTTTTCCGGAGATGGGAAGGCGGTAGAACGAGAGGACATGAAATGAGATTGAAGGGGGGCAGACTCAAAAAAGATGTTGGTGGATGCTTGGAATTCCCTCCCACGGGAGGTGGTGGTGATGAAAACGGTAACTGAATTCAAACATGCGTGGGATATGCATAAAGGAATCCTGTGCAGTAGGAATGGATCCTCAGAAGCTTAGCCAAAATTGGGTGGTGGAGCAGGTGGGGGAAGAGAGGTTGGTGGTTGGGAGGCGAGGATAGTGGAGGGCAGACTTATACGGTCTGTGCCAGAGCCAGTGATGGGAGGCGGGACTGGTGGTTGGGAGGCGGGAAATACTGCTGGGCACACTTGTATGGTCTGTGCCTTGAAAAAGGCAGGTACAAATCAAGGTAAGGTATACACATATGAGTTTATCTTGTTGGGCAGACTGGATGGACCATGCAGGTCTTTTTCTGCCGTCATCTACTATGTTACTATTGCCCTGTAGGCTCTGCGTGGTGACATGTGTAGACGCAGTGTGAACTTGTATTGGGTCTCCCACCGACTCACATTTTCTGTCAGCTTATAAGTCCTCATAAGGCTGGTTTCCAGCTGTTCTGCTGTAACCTCCACTCCCAGTTCCACACTCCTCAGCCGAGCCTCTCCACTAGAGTCATATTTTTTGGTATGTTCTCGAAGGAAGGAGTGGTAGTATTTCAATGGTATCCGATATTGGGCATCCAAGCCAAGCATAGCGTTATATCTTTCCCACATTTCCGAGTCTAGTGACGATCTGGGCAAGGTCTGCACGTAATGTCGTAGTTGTAGGTATGCAAATGTATCTCTTTTGTTCAATTTAAACTCCTTACACAATTCTGGTAGAGATTTCATTGTTCCTTGTTCGGTGACCACATGGTACACGTAGGGAATTCCCTGTTTCTCCCAGTCCTTAAAAGTTCTGGATGTATTCCCCACTGGGAACGTGGGTTACCTCTAATGGGTACCAAGGGTGAGGCCGATTTGTTTAGGACAAGAAACTTGTTAAGCCACCGCCACGTTTGCTGTAATGGTCGAAATATGGGGGTCACCGCCCCCAAGCTCATCTTATTGTCTGATGTTGTATGGAGCCAACTAGCAAAGTGCTGGTTCTGGAACCACTGAGTCTCTGATTGCAAACTGGAGAAGTATTGTTTGTTCCGAAACCAGACCGAGAGGTGGCGCATAGAACTCGCTATTGAGAATAGCCACAGATCCAGGAGACCGAGACCCCCTTTGTCTCGGGGAAGCATAGTTCTTGTTATTGTCATTCTGGCTCGTTTACCTTGCCACAAAAATTTAAGCTGTTTATGTAGCCACCGCTCGACCTCTCCTCGCAGGTACATTGGCAGCATTTGAAATGTATAAATCCACATTGGGAACAGTATCGTATTGTATAATGCCACTCTCCCCATCAGAGATATGAGCAATGCCTGCCAGTTATGTAGGGCCGTCCCTACTCGATTCTTCATTTTATCCATGTTCAGGGAGTATATTTTTGATAAGTCAGCTGGTATTTGAACACCCAAGTATGTCACTGCGTCCTGAGCCCATTGCAATGGAAAAGGGCCCGTCCACTCTGTTTTTAACTCCAGATCGGAGGGAAGGGCCATTGATTTCTGGGTGTTCAATGTAAATCCTGAATGAAATCCAAACTCATCAATTACTGATAGTAACCTAGCAAGAGAGGCCTGTGGGTGCACTAGGGTTAGGAATAGGTCGTCGCCAAGACCTTCACTATTTGTCCCGGGAGTTGTACCCCCTCTATCTCAGGGTCTATCTCTATTGTGCGCAGCAGTGGCTCCAGATATAGTAGGAATAGTAAGGGGGAGAGTGGACA
This sequence comes from Microcaecilia unicolor, assembly GCF_901765095.1. Lineage (NCBI taxonomy): Eukaryota > Metazoa > Chordata > Amphibia > Gymnophiona > Siphonopidae > Microcaecilia > Microcaecilia unicolor. The sequence goes on from NC_044032.1 coordinate 117,271,872, forward strand.
GCCCTGCCTGGTGCCTGCCTGTACCCGAAACTTGGGGGACTTAACTCCATTTACCAAAATTCTTGCAGTTGGGGAATCATATAGTGTTTTGTTTTGCTTTTAAAAACCAGTCCTCTATGCCCACATACGATAATACTTGAAACAAGTAGTCCCACCTCACTTTTTCAAATGCTTTCTCTGCATCTAGGCTGGCCATCAGCAAATGTGTCTCAGTAGGTCGGCACTGTGCTATAGATAGAAGGACCTTACGGACGTTAATTACCGAGTGCCTGCCTCTTACAAATCCCTATCAAGTCCAACATTTGGGGCGCTAGTCGTGCCACCAGTACTCGGGCCAATATTTTTAGGTCTATGTTAATCAAAGAAATTGGTCTATATGACTACTTGATCTACAGGTTTGCCCGGTTTAGGTATCAATGTTATCAAGGCTTCATTTTCTCCAGGAGTAAGTGTGCCCCTTTGTACCACAGCTTCATAATACTCAATAAGTGGTGCACTAAACTGGGCTGGCAAGAGTTTGTAGTATTCAGCCAAGAACCCATCAGGTCCCGGTGCCAAGCCCAGAGGAAGGGATTTAAGCACCTTCTGTATCTCCTGTGCCTGCAGCGGCGCAGGTAGCCTTTCCCGCGCTAGTGGGGATAGTTTGGGGATTCCAGAGTCCTCCAGGTAATCGATAGCTAACTGCTCTTCTTGGCTTTCTCCCCTTGCATTCATCTGGGCAAAGTGCTTGTGGAAGGCCTCTATTCTCCGAGGACAAGCAGGCTGCTTGTTCTCACTGATGGGTGACGTCCACGGCAGCCCCTCCAATCGGAACACTTTTCTAGCCAAGTCCTTTGCTAGTCCTCGCGCGCCGATGCGCACCGCGCATGCGCGGCCGTCTTCCCGCCCGAACCGGCTCGTGCCGGCCAGTCTTCTTTTGTCCGCGCTCGGTACGGTCGTGTTTCGCCGTTCGCGCCCCAAAGTTGACCTCGCGCGTCGTTTATCGACTTCGTTCTTTTAAAAAAAAAAAAAGAAAAAGGTGTCGGAAGGAGACCTTTATGGTTTTCTCCCTTCCCGTACTTCTAGTTTTGCCCCGGTAAGTTTTCTTTCGTTGTCGGGGTAGGCCCTATTTAGGCCTCGGTCGAAGTTTTTCTTCCCCCTATTTTTGTGGTGCCATTTTCGCCATTTCGAGTTTTGATCTCGCCGGCGCGATTTTTCCGCCCATGACATCGAAGTCTTCCAGCGGCTTCAAGAAGTGCACCCAGTGCGCCCAGGTAATCTCGCTCACTGACAGGCACGCGTCGTGTCTTCAGTGTCTGGGGGCTGGGCACCGCCCTCAGGCCTGTAGTCTGTGTTCCCTTTTGCAAAAGCGGACCCAGGTAGCGAGATTAGCCCAGTGGAACATTTGGTTCTCGGGCTCTTCGTCGGCATCGGCACCGGGAGTATCGACTGCTTCGACGTCGTTGGCGCCCGGACCTTCATCCTCACCCCCGATTGCATCGAGTGCATCGAGGCATCGGCCCTCTGCATCGGGTCGGCGTCGGTGGTATCGAGACCTCCTCGTCTGCTGATGTCGTCGGACGGTGGTGCTTCGTCTGGAGTGCAGGTGAGGGCTGTCCATTCCCCTGCTGGTGGCGGTGAGCCTTCGGGTGGGTCTCCCCCTACCCTGAGGGCTCCTGCGGTACAGCCCCCCCGAGACCGACCCTCTTCGGCCTCGGCCCGAGGAAGAGACGGCTGGATTCTACGTCCTCCTCGTCGGTGCCGGGAAGCTCCGGTGACGTGCTTCGTTCCAAAAAATCGAAGAAGCATCGTCACCGGTCCCCTTCCCGTGTCGGCACTGAGAGCTCTGGGTCGCCGAGGGAGTCGGCACCCAGTAAGCATCGGCACCGAGAGGACCGCTCGCCCTCTGTTCAAGAGGTGTCGATGCGCTCCCCTTTGGACAGCCCGAAACAGCCTCCACGCCCGGAACAGGTTCTGACATCGACTCCTGCATCGGCTTCCATGTCTTTTTCCACAGCCGCTCTGCACGAGAGCCTCCGGGCCGTTCTCCCAGAGATCCTGGGAGAGCTGTTGCGCCCTACGCCTCCGGTACCGGGGGTGCTTGCGCCACCGGTACCGTCGAGCGAGGCGCCGGCTGGCCCATTGTCCGGGGTGAGGTCTCCGACATCGGTGCCGCTTGCGGTACCGAGTGCGGTAGCCTCCCAGGAAGGCTCCCCGACTACGTCGGCGGAGGGAGCTTCGCCGGTGCGGGCGAGGGAGTCTACCTCTCGACGCTCCCACCGTGGCCGTGGTTCCACAGAGTCGAGCCGGGCACGGTTGCAGACACAGGTCCATGAACTTGTGTCTGACACCGATGGTGAGGCCTCGTGGGAAGAGGAAGAAGACATCAGATATTTCTCTGACGAGGAGTCTGAGGGTCTTCCTTCTGATCCCACTCCCTCTCCTGAAAGACAGCTTTCACCTCCTGAGAGTCTGTCTTTCGCTTCCTTTGTCCGGGAGATGTCTACGGCCATCCCCTTCCCGGTGGTTGTGGAGGACGAGCCCAGGGCTGAAATGTTTGAGCTCCTGGACTATCCTTCTCCACCTAAGGAAGCGTCCACTGTTCCCTTGCACCATGTCCTGAAGAAGACATTGCTTGCGAACTGGACCAAGCCATTAACTAATCCCCACATTCCCAAGAAGATCGAGTCCCAGTACAGGATCCATGGGGACCCAGAGCTGATGCGCACTCAGTTGCCTCATGACTCTGGAGTTGTGGATTTGGCCCTAAAGAAGGCTAAGAGTTCTAGGGAACATGCTTCGGCGCCCCCGGGCAAGGACGCTAGAACCTTAGACTCCTTTGGGAGGAAGGCCTACCATTCCTCTATGCTCGTGTCCAAGATCCAGTCCTACCAGCTCTACACGAGCATACACATGCGGAACAATGTGCGGCAGTTGGCGGGCTTGGTTGATGCTCTTCCCCCTGAGCAAGCCAAGCCTTTTCAGGAGGTGGTCAGGCAGCTGAAGGCGTGCAGAAAATTCCTGGCCAGAGGAGTTTATGACACTTTTGATGTTGCGTCCAGGGCCGCTGCTCAAGGTGTGGTGATGCGCAGGCTCTCATGGCTGCGTGCCGCCGACCTGGAGAATAGAATCCAGCAGCGGATTGCGGACTCGCCTTGCCGTGCGGATAACATTTTTGGCGAAAAAGTCGAACAGGTGGTAGAGTCTCTCCACCAGCGGGACAAGTGCAAACCTGGTGGCGACAGGTCCCTCCTTTTCTCCCCCCTCCCGCTGGCTCCTTAAGGGCGTTTATTTCGACGTTTATTTAAACGTTTATTGCAGCTACTCACTGGGACACCAGGTCGTTACAGCTCGGAGCGAGAAGCAGGTAATTTTTACCTTTTTATAGCGGGCAGGGGGTTCCCCGATCGATCTCCACGTGGCCTATGGCGTCGGAGGGTGAGGGCGCGAAGAATCGCTCCCCGGACCGCGTGTGCGCTTCTAGCGGGGATGCGGGGGTCTTAAAGTCTGATTTGCCCTTGTTGGGTGTCAGTTCGGAGGCCGGTCAGTGTCCCGGATCTTCCTCCGGTGCGGCGGTTTTTCCCGCCATAAACGCCCATCCTCCGCTGCTCCCCTCCGACATCTTGGCTGGCCACTGCTCGGACGGCTTCTTCTTGGGCCGCCCTTGAGCTGGGAGACGTTAATGCCATGGCCGCCCTTGATTTGGGCGACGGCAAAAAAGCGGCTAAAGTTAAGCGCCATTCTTCCCGTGCGGCTCCTTCGCGGAGTGTCGCGCCGGACGCCATCTTGGATGCGCAGCATGTTTCTCCCCCGCTCTTGCGAGCGCCGGTTGAGGGTGCGTCTAGGGCTGTGGCCCAGGCTGCTGAAGTGCACAGTCTGCGGGGTTTCTCCCCCGAGTTCATTTTGCTGCTGCATCAGGCCTTCCTTATGCAAAACGCTGCCCCTTCTCCCTTGTCCGATAAAGGGGTTGAGGCCCCCGGAAGTAAACGCCCTCGGGTGGATTCCCAGGCCTTAGAGGACTCTGTTTCCTCTGATGTAGATGAGGGCAGCGTATCTGAGTTCTCCCAACGGTCCTTTGGGGATTCCTTGGAGGAGACGGATTCCCACTCGGATGGAGCGGATGACCCCTCTGCAGCGCGGATCTTTCGCTCAGAGGATTTGCCCAACCTGTTAGTGCAGGCCATGAGCATTTTGAAGATTTCCTCTCCAGAGGACGTCTCTCCCTCAGCCCCTGTTGGCTTCGCCATTATGCTGGGGACGAAGCGCCCGCCTAGAACCTTCCACGTGCATGATGCCATGCACACCTTAATTTCGGCTCAATGGGATGTCCCGGAAGCGAGCCTCAAAGTGGCTAGGGCTATGTCCCGCCTCTATCCTCTGCCTGACAGTGGCCTTTATTTGGCCTACCGTGGATTCTTTAATCACTGTGGTGACTAAGAAAACGGCGTTGCCGGTGGAAGGTGGCACGGCCCTAAAGGACGCCCAAGACAGAAGATTGGAGGCGGCCTTAAGGTCGTCCTTCGAGGCGGCTGCCTTAAGTTTGCAGGCCTCAGTTTGCGGCTCCTACGTGGCCAGGGCGTGCCTGACGATTGTGCAGCGGGCTTCCCCCTCGGATCCTTCCTTGAGGGCTGATTGGCCGGCCCTGGAATCGGGCTTGGCTTATTTGGCAGACTTACTGTATGATGTCTTGAGAGCCTCGGCTAAAGGTATGGCTCAGACAGTCTCTGCGCGGCGGTGGCTTTGGCTGAAACATTGGTCTGCGGACCACGCCTCTAAGTCCCGCCTGGCTAAGTTGCCTTTTAAAGGCAAGCTGCTCTTTGGGGTCGAGCTGGACAAAATTGTGACCGATCTCGGCACGTCTAAGGGCAAAAGGTTATCGCCCCGGTATCTCCAGAGGACGGTTTCAGGAAGCCCGTCGGTACCGCCCGGGCAAGTCGGGCTCCTCTGCCCCCTCTTCCTTCAAGAGGAACTTCTCCCCCAAGCAGCATTCCTTTCGCAGAGACCGCCGTCCCGGAGGTGCGCCCTCCGGTCCTCCCCCAGGGTCTCGTACCCAATGACGAGGTCCTGGTCCATGGCCCAGTGCAGATTGGAGGGCGAGTGGACCAGGGTAACTTCAGACGCTTGGGTGCTGGAAGTCATCAGAGACGGCTACAAGCTAGAGTTCTGCCGACCCTTAAGAGACGGGTTTGTACTCTCTCCCTGCAAGTCTCCGGTCAAAGCTGTGGCAGTGCAGCAGACCTTGGACAATCTGATCCGCCTGGGTGCGGTCGTTCCGGTGCCAGAAAATCAGCTTGGCAAGGGACGTTACTCCATTTACTTTGTGGTACCAAAGAAAGGAGGTTCTGTACGGCCTATCCTCAACCTCAAGGGGTCAATTGGGCCTTGAAAGTTCGGCACTTTCGCATGGAGACTCTCCGCTCTGTTATAGCGGCAGTGAAGGCAGGGGAGTTCCTGGCATCCTTGGACATCAAGGAAGCGTACTTGCATATTCCCATCTGGCCTCCTCATCAACGCTTTCTGCGTTTTGCAGTCCTGGGCCGACACTTCCAGTTCAGAGCCCTCCCGTTCGGGTTGGCTACTGCTCCACGGACCTTCTCCAAAGTAATGGTGGTCATCGCGGCCTTCCTGCGAAAGGAAGGAGTACAAGTCCATCCTTATCTGGACGACTGGTTGATCCGAGCCCCCTCTTATGCAGAGTGCGGCAAAGCTGTGGACCGGGTGATTGCTCTTTTGGGCTCCCTGGGGTGGATCATCAACTGGGAGAAAAGCCAGCTGCGCCCGACTCAGTCCCTGGAGTATCTGGGAGTTCGATTCGACACCCAAGTGGGCAGAGTGTTCCTGCCGGACAATCGGATTGTCAAACTTAAGGGTCAGGTGGACCAGTTCCTAGTAGCCTCTCCGCTTCGGGCTTGGGACTATGTGCAGCTGTTGGGCTCTATGACGGCCACGATGGAAGTAGTGCCCTGGGCCAGGGCTCATATGAGACCACTACAACACTCTGCTGCAGCGCTGGACTCCGGTGTCGGAGGATTATGCTGTGCGCCTTCCCTTGGACCCAGCAGTGCGCAAGGCGCTGAGCTGGTGGCTGAAGACAGACAAGTTGTCTGCAGGGATGCCTCTTGTGACCCCGGAGTGGATTGTCGTCACGACGGACGCCTCTTTGACGGGCTGGGGAGCCCACTGCATGGGAAGGACAGCGCAGGGGCTCTGGTCTCCTGCAGAGGCAAAGTGGTCTATCAACCTCCTGGAACTCAGAGCCATTCGGTTGGCGCTTTTGGAGTTCCTCCCGGTACTGGCGTTGAAGCCAGTACGGGTCCTGTCGGACAATGCCACGGCTGTGGCCTATGTCAACCGCCAGGGAGGTACCAAGAGCGCCCCTCTAGCCAAGGAAGCCATGAATCTATGCCAGTGGGCGGAAGCGAACCTGGAACAGCTGTCAGCGGCCCACATTGCCGGAGTCATGAATGTCAAGGCGGACTTTCTCAGTCGCCATACCTTGGATCTCGGAGAGTGGCAGTTATCGGCTCAGGCGTTCTTGGACATCACGAAGCGCTGGGGCCAGCCGAGCCTAGATCTGATGGCGTCATCGGCCAATTGCCAAGTGCCGCGCTTTTTCAGCAGAGGACGGGACCTTCGATCTCTGGGAGTGGATGCTCTTCTCCAACAGTGGCCGACACAGGAGCTTCTCTATGTGTTCCCGCCCTGGCCCATGTTGGGCAGGCTACTAGACCGGGTGGCAAAGCATCCGGGCCGAATAATCCTGGTGGGTCCGGACTGGCCCAGACGTCCCTGGTATGCGGACTTGATCAGGCTCTCAGTGGACGACCCTCTGCGGCTGCCAGTGGAGCAGGGCCTGTTGCATCAGGGTCCCGTGGTGATGGAGGATCCCTCCCCCTTTGGTCTTACGGCCTGGCTATTGAGCGGCAGCGTCTGAGGAAGAAGGGCTTCTCAGACAAGGTCATCGCCACTATGCTGAGAGCGAGGAAGCGCTCTACTTCTACTGCTTACGCCAGGGTTTGGCGTACCTTTGCAGCGTGGTGTGAAGCAGGCTCACTTTCTCCCTTCACTGCTCCAATTCCTTCAGTGCTGGCGTTCCTGCAAGAAGGTCTGGAGAAAGGCCTGTCGCTCAGTTCCCTTAAAGTCCAGGTAGCGGCTCTGGCTTGCTTCAGGGGCCGCCTGAAGGGTGCTTCCCTGGCTTCGCAGCCAGATGTGGTGCGTTTGTCAAGGGAGTTAATCACCTGCGCCCTCCTCTGCACTCAGTGGTGCCTGCGTGGAATCTCAACCTTGTACTAAGAGCCTTGCAGAAGCCGCCTTTTGAACCCTTGTCGAGGGCATCTCTGAAAGACCTGACGTTGAAAGCAGTCTTTTTGGTGGCTATCACTTCAGCCAGAAGAGTTTCCGAGCTCCAGGCACTCTCATGTCGAGAGCCTTTTCTGCAGTTCACTGAGGCAGGAGTGTCTATTCACACAGTGCCTTCCTTCCTGCCCAAGATTGTTTCTCGCTTCCATGTGAATCAGCAGCTCTGTCTCCCTTCCTTTCGTAGGGAGGACTACCCAGAGGAATACTCTGCTTTCAAATTTCTGGATGTGAGACGAGTCATCATCAGATACTTGGAAGTGACCAATGATTTCCGGAAGTCGGATCATCTGTTTGTCCTGTTTGCAGGTCCTCATAAGGGTCTGCAGGCTGCTAAGCCTACAGTGGCAAGATGGGTCAAGGAAGCCATTGCAGCGGCTTATGTGGCCGCGGGGAAGGTGCCGCCTATCCAGCTGAAGGCTCACTCCACTAGAGCTCAGGCGGCCTCGATGACAGAGGCCGGGTCCGTCTCCTTGGAAGAGATATGCAAGGCGGCAACTTGGGCATCGGCCCATACCTTCTCCAGGCATTACCGCTTGACTGTGGCTGCTCGGGCGGAGGCCCGGTTTGGAGCTTCAGTGTTGCGGTCAGGGATTTCAATGTCCCGCCCTGGGTGAGTACTGCTTCGGTACATCCCACCAGTCTATGGATTGATCAGCATGATGATATGGAAGGTAAAATTATGTATCATACCTGATAATTTTCTTTCCATTAATCATAGCTGATCAATCCATAGCCCCTCCCAGATATCTGTACTGTTTATATTCTGGTTGCATTTCAGGTTCAAGTTTAGTCTTCAGTTCCTGTTCAGGAGGACTTCGTGTTCAAGTTTTTTCAATTGGATTCTTCAAGAGTTGAGACGAGTTTGTGTTAGTGAGCTGTTGCATTCCTCTCCCCTCCGTTTTACGGGGCTGGATTGAGACATAAATTCTGCCGGCACTCCCTCCCGCTTCATGCGGCTGTAGGGCAGCTTTGTACCCCTCCCGCTTCGGCGGTGTTAGGGTCAGTCAGCTCCTCCTGCGGTTGCGGTTGCAGGATAAGCCAGATCCCCCCGCATCGGCGGGGTGGTGTCCCTCCCCCGCTCCGCGGGGATGAGCTGGACGGATTCCCCTCCCCCACTTGTGTGGGGATGAGCTGGGTTAATTCCCCTCCCCCGTTTCGGCGGTGGTGAGCTGGGCAGAGTGTCCCTTTGTGGGTGTAATTCTCTAAGTGCTGAGTCCTGCGGATGGAGCTTGGATATCGACATACTAAGGAGTTTCCGGCAGCACATGACCACATATAGGGAGGCAAAAGGATTGCTCTCTATCTCCACCTGCTGGTAGATGGACACAACCCACCAGTCTATGGATTGATCAGCTATGATTAATGGAAAGAAAATTATCAGGTATGATACATAATTTTACCTTTAATGGGACAGAGTCTGCATGTATTCAGCCAAAGAAGGTCTTGCCTCACCAATTTGCTTCATTTCCTTGAAGGCTTGAATAAACATGTTGATAAAGGTGAGCTGGTTGATGTAATATATCTAGATTTTCAGAAAGTTTTGACAAAGTTCCTCATGAGGGAGTCCTGAGAAAATTAAGGAGTCATGGGATAGGAGGCAGTGTCCTTCTGTGGATTGGACCAAAAACAAAGGGTAGGTTTAAATGACCATTTTTCTCAATGGAGGAGGGTGAGTGCCGCAGGGATCTGTACTGGGACTGGTGCTATTTAACACATTTATAAATGATCTGGAAATTGGAATGATGAGTGAGGTGATTAAATTTGCAGATGACACAAAACTATTCAAAGTTGTCAAAATGCATCCAGATTATGAAAATTTGCAGGAAGACCTTAGGAAATTGGAAGACTGGGCATCCAAATGGCAGATGAAATTTAATGTAGATAAATGCAAAGTGATGCACATTGGGAAGAATCCGAATCAGCACTCAAGAAAAAGACATATGTGTCATTTGTAGACAACATGCTGAAATCTTCTGACCAGTGTGTGGCAGTGGCTGATAAAGCAAACTGGATGCTAGGAATTATTAGGAAAGGGATGCAAAATAAGACCAAAAATATTATAATGCCTCTGTCGCTCCACGGTGAGACCTCACCTTGAGTATTGCATTCAGTGCTGGTCGCTATATCTCAAAAAAAGATATAGCAGAATTAGAAAAAGTTCAAAGAAGAGTGACCAGAATGATAGAGGGACTGAAAATGCTCTCATATGAGGAAAGGCTAAAGAGGCTCTTCAGCTTGGAAAAGAGATGGCTGAGAGGGGATATGATTGAAGTCTACAAAATCCTGAGTGGTGTAGAGCAGGTGGAGGTGAATCAATTTTTCACTCATTCAAAAAGTACACAGACCAGGGGACACTAAATGAAATTGCATGGAAATACTTTTAAAACAGATAAGAGGAAATATTTTTTCACTCAAAGAATAGCTGAGCTCTAGAACTCATTGCCGGAGGATGTGGTAAGAGCATATCTGGGTTTAAAAAAGGTTTGGACAAGTTCCTGGAGGAAAATTCCATAGACTGTTATTCAGATGGACATGGGGCAAGCCACTGCTTGCCCATAGATTGGTAGTATGGAATGGTGCTACAATCTGGGTTTCTGCCAGGTATTTGTGTCTTGGATTGGCCTCTTCTGGAAGCAGAATACTGGGCTACATGGACCATTAGTCTCAGCCAGTATGGCTATTCTTATGTACCTCTGGATTAATCAGCAGCTGCAGACATCAGTAAGAATTGAGAATCACCAGCAAGCATTAAGTTCTGATCCAAAGCTTTCGGGCTTCCGAAAAGAAGCTGCATAAGAGGTATCACTCGCTATATAGAGAAATTGGTGTAATTAAAATAAGCAGTTCCTGCTGGGCCCTGGAAGCTGTTTAGCAAACTGGAGAGCCTCAGTAGCCTTGGGGGAAAAAAGTGTAGCCAGCATGCTGAACCCAAAATTTAGCTGGGTACATTAAGGTGGAAGGCACTCTGTTTTGGTGCAGCAGGGAACATGCATGTATAAACTCTTTTCGGTGGGCCGCCACCACTGCAGTTAAATCTTGGAAGCATAAAACTTTGTTTTCAGAAGTTAGTTGGTTCGCCGTTCTCATCTCTTGCTTATGGACATAAATAATTTCAAGATATCTGTGCGTAGATGTAATTTTGCACAATCCTTTTGAGATTTAACAATTTTGAATAACTTTGTGTCGTCAGCAAATTTACCTCACTAGTTACTCCCATCTCTAGATCATTTATAAGTATGTTAAAAAGGAGCGGTCCCAACACAGACCCCTGGGGAACCCCACTGTTTATCTTTCTCCATTGAGAATATTGACCATTTAGCCCTACTTTCTGTTTTCTATATTTTAACCAGTTTTTAGTTCACAATAGGACTTTTCCTCCTATCCCATGACCCTCCAATTTCTTGTGGAGTCTTTCATGAGGTACTTTGTCAGACACCTTTTGAAAATCCAGATACACAATATCGACAAGCTCACCTTTTATCCACATGTTTGTTCACCCCTTCAAAGAAATGTAATAGATCAGTGAGGCAAGATTTCCCTTCACTAAATCCATGTTGGCTTTGTCTCATTAAACTACAGTGTAGTAAATTTAAAACAAATTGGAGAAAATGTTCCTTCATGCAACGCATAATTAAACTGTGGCATTTGTTGCCGGAGAACGTGGTGAAGGCAGTTAGCCTAGCAGAGTTTAAAAAGGGGTTAGACGGTTTCCTAAAGGACGTCCATAAACCAGTACTAAATGGACTTGGGAAAAATCCACAATTCCAGGAATAACATGTATAGAATGTTTGTACGTTTGGGAAGCTCGCCAGGTGCCCTTGGCCTGGATTGGCCGCTGTCGCGTACAGGATGCTGGGCTCGATGGACCTTTGGTCTTTTCCCAGTGTGGCATTACTTATGTACTTATTAATCCTTGCTTTTGAATATGCTTCGTAATTTTGTTCTTTTAAAGTTTGAGACAGATGAGTTATTGATTTGAAAATAAGGTCTGATTGTGATGATATGTATGTGTGGATGTGCTGTAGTTTGTTTTTATTGTGTTAATTTTGGGTGATCTGATGCTGTAAGTACATGTCTGCATTTTTGTGATTCCATTGTAAACTGCTTAGAGCTGTTAATAAAGGGCAACATAAAAGTAATCAATTAAATAACTAAAATAAAGTAAAGTAAGGCATTGGAATGCCAGTCAATAGCACTGCTCCATCCTTGCTTACCAGTCTAGGGTTGCCAACTAGATACAGATTTGCCTAGCAAGGTTGATCCAGTCCTGGGCTTACCCCAATGCATGCAATTACTTGTAGCCTTTCTTTTCTTAGGGAGTCCCATGGGGAAATCAAAACCACGTCCCTGCATGCATCCCTACTCATCACTGATGCACCATATTTTAGTGCAAATGAAAGAATTCATTAAACATAGGCTGAGGAGAAAGTTCTATGGACATCTCTTGTGCCTCTACATGGAAAATGGCAGTGATTCAAAGAGAACAAAATTTTCAGTTAAGCTAGTGCTGGTGAGAGATTATTAAATGAGAAAAGTATCAAACTACCTAACAGTTCAGGATGTAGCTGCCATCTTGCCACAAGGCCAAATATTTATTGCAAGTTATTTATTCCATTATAAAAATATTTTCTGTATTTTGTAAGTATCTAGTTTTCTTTTTCTCTTCACTTCCCTGCTTCAGTTATCTCTTCATAGTATTATTGTCATTCCTTTTTTTTTTTTCTTATCTTTCTTCTAACATTCCTCTGCCTCATCTTTTCTCATTGTCCTTTAGTTTCTCGTAACCTCCATTAATTGTTCTTCCCTCCTACTTCTTTACATAAATCTTTTCATCACTCACTCTTCTCTTCATCTCTCTTGTGTTTCTGTGCACTCTTACTCCAACCTTCTTCCCAGGCATGTTTTTCCTGTATTTTCCCCTTACATGCACTTTTCATTCCTCTTCTCAAATGTAGCCACACAACTTGCTCAACTTCTGTTGACTTAAAAAAATGAGAGATAACATGCCAAGGGGAAAAATATATTTCAAGTTTGTTTTATGTGTTGTTATATTTAATTTTGTTAAAATCTTTAGCAGTTTGAAATATACAGTATTTTTATTTTTTAATCAGAGGCAGTGGTAGCAGAGAGTGTGGTTGTTATAAAGAAACTGCTGCAGACGCAACCAGCACAGCATGGTGAAATAATTAAACACATGGCTAAACTCCTGGATGATATTAATGTAAGTATTTATTAACTTGTATATTTTCTTGGTTTAAATGTATTGTAACTTTTAGGTTGCATCTAAAGTAAAATTAGCATCAGGATATTTATGATTGTTTTCCCCATTGTAGAAATATGCCCATGCAGGTATATGCAGATGATTGGATGCTAAATAGGGAAAGGGAAATGGGACTTGATATACCACCTTTCTGAGGTTTTTGCAACTACATTCAAAGCGGTTTACATATATTCAGGTACTTATTTTGTAGCAGAGGCAATGGAGGGTTAAGTGACTTGCCCAGAGTCACAAGGAGCTGCAGTGGGAATCAAACTCAGTTCCCCAGGATCAAAGTCCACTGCACTAACCACTAGACTACTCCTCTACCAAATAGCATGCTTTTTGTACAAAATGGTGTTACTGATTTTGGAATATAAGTACCACGGATATTTAGAACATTTCAGTTTACAGCTAGTGTTAGTATAAAATGTGTGCATTCATTAGCGCTGATATGAAGTAATATAATCATAGACAAAAAATAAAAAATTTGTCTGACTTCATATAATGTGCATCGGTTTTTTGTCTTTTTTTTTCTTTTCTTTTCCTTGAAATGAATCAAATTTGGAATTATTGGCAAATATATATCTTTGTAATCACTTAGATATGGGATTTCCCAGGATTTGGCAATTTCAGGAAATCATTAATAAACATAAAAGAATACAGGATTTGTAAGAGTAAATGCTGATGCAGGTTGTATAACAGTATGAGACAATCTCAATTGGTAAGGTGCCAAAAGATATGTACAATAAAATTATACACGACTAGATTAATGAGAGAGTAATTGGAGCTCAAAGCAATAGGCAATTCTGTTGTAAACATGAATGATAGTCATAGGATGAATAATATTTAGCTGACATTTAATTAACAAATTTCCTACTTGTTTAAGAGGAGGTCTTTAAATCATGACAAGTATTTACATGTAAGCATTTTAGATGGCAGCACCTTTTGGTTAGAGGTCTGGAGAACTGACTGACATTCCTCTCTCGTACTTAACTGTAACCACTGGCAAATTTTAATATAAATTTATTTAGTCCATAGCATACGTGTAATATATATGCAAAAGAGCCCTTTATGAAAATCTTAATTATAAGAGACATATATTAAAAAAGAGAAAAACATGCCAAGGAGCTTTACCAATTATGCAGAATATATAGTAGCAGTGAATGATGTGCATGTTTCTTTTGGGGGAGTTCTGTGCAAGAAGTGTAATAATTCTGCACACACTGTGTTAGAATTCTGCAAACTTTTATGGACACTTAACTGTTAACACTGTATAATTACCACCTTTGAATAATGATTTATTGAAGTTACCTTGGGGGTCAGCACCTAAGATAAAGATCTAGGGGGTCTGTTTACTAAGGCACGTTAGTGTTTTTAGTTCGCCTTCAATTAGCGCATGCGCTAACTAGTTCACCCGTAGGAATATTATAGGCGCGTACACAGTTACCGTGCGTTAATGGTTAATGCGAGTTTAAAACGCTACTGCGCCTATGACGCGGTTTAGTAAACAGGGCCCTAGGTGGTGGTGTAGACAATATGCTGAAATCTTCTGCTCAATGTGCAGTGGCAGCCAAATAAGCAAACAGGATGCTAGGAATTTTTAGGAATGGGATGGTATAGAGAATACTATAATGCGTCTGTATCGTTCCATAGTGCGACCTCACCTTGAATATTACATTCAGTTCTGGTCACCGTATCACAAAAAAGATATAGCAGAATTAGAAAAGGTTCAGAGAAGAGTGAGCAAAATGATAGAGGATGGAACTCTTCTCATATGAGGAAAGGCTTCGAAAAGGGATGGCCGAGGGAAGATGTGATTGAGGTCTACAAAATCTTGAGTGGTATAGAACAAGTAGAAGTGAATTGATTTTTTTTTTTTTTTTTACTCTTTCAAAAAGTACAAAGACTTTGGGACACTCAATGAAGTTACATGGAAATACTTTTACAACAAATAGAATGAAATATTTTTTCACTCAACAAATAATTAAGCTCTGAAACTCTTTGCTGGGGGATATAGTAACAGCAGTTAATATATCTGGATTTTAAAAAAGGTTTGGACAAGCTCCTGGAGGAAAAGACCTTCGTCTTCTATTGAGACAGACATAGGGAAACCACTACTTGCCCTGAGTTTGGTAGCCTGGGTTGTTGCTACTATTTGGGTTTCTGCCAGGTACTTGTGATCTGAATTGGCCACTGTTGGAAACAGGATACTTGGCTAGATAGACCATTGGTCTGACCCAGTGTGTTCTTAAGATGCAATATAGAAAACTATCACTCAAAGATGTGGAATTTTAAAAAGTTTTTATGCAGAATTTCCTCATTATAAGTTCTGGCTGCTGGCTCCACCACTCCATTTTTGTCTTTCCCTTGGTTTGATCGCCTCTCTCATGCCTCTTCTACATTCAAAACCTTCCATCCCAGCATTCTTTCTTTCCCTGGAAGACCTTCAGCTCTCTCTCTACACCAGGGATGTCCATCCTCCAGGTCGTCTTATCAGGATTTCCACAATGAATATGCATGAGATCTATTTGCATACAGTGGAGGCAGTTTTTGCAAATGGATCACATGCATATTCATTTGGGGAATCCTGAAAACTCAACTGGGTTGTGGCCCTTGAGGATAGGGGTTTGGACACCCCTGCTCTACACTCTTCCTTTCAAAGGCTTGGACCCCAGGTCTATTTTTTTTCCAGCCCTTAGCAAAAACCCTGACTTGCTCTGCATTGGCCTCGGTGCTTCTCTGGCTCTTGTTTTCCCTCCATCCTTCTCTTCTCTCTCCCAACCAGCTACCAGATTTTAAATTTAAATTAAGGCGGACTTCCGGTTGGGACATGAGCTGAGCAGCAGCGTGTGGCTTGAGCTCTGAGACCCCTGCCAAATCTTAAACTAATCGGAAGGTGCCTGAAGTCAGATTTCGCGGAAGGCGGAGTAATTTATGGACAATTACCTTAGCAGGTCTCCATTAGCGATGGCACAAAAATCTGTGAAGAAAGAGAAAATAAAGACGAGCGCGCAGGAGACCAAGATGGCGGAAACGCCCGCTCCGCAAACAGAAGGCTTTTCGGAAGCGCAACTCCAGCCAATCACGATGGCGGTGGCGAAGGCATGGGACCCGAAATGGGTGGCAGTAGAGCACAAGTTGGAAGAGCTTAACACAAGGCTGGACGGAGTGGGCATTCGAATGGGGGACCTCGAAACCCGGGTGTCGGCCCTAGAAGATGAAGGACGCGGATATGGCCCAGACATAGCCACCCTCACAAAACAGCTCCACGAATGCCACAACAAATTAGAGGACCTAGAAAATCGCTCCCGGAGGAGCAATATACGGTTGGTGGGGATACCAGAAACAATCCCTGAAAAGAATTTAACCACCTGGCTTGAAACATGGCTAGCCAAGGAACTAGCACTAACAGACACCATGGGGCCGTTCGTGGTAGAGCGAGCTCACCGCGTGGGACGCAAGGCGGAAGAACAAACGCGCCCGCGAGTAATAATTGCCAAGATATTAAACTACAGGCATCGGATGGAGATTTTGCAGGGATTCAGGATGCAGAGAGACTCTTTGACATTTGATGGGCACAGGGTACTAATCTTTCAAGATTTCTCGACAGAAGTGCAACTGCGGAGGCGACAGTACCATCCGTTATGCTCCGCATTGGTGAACAAAGGCATAAGGTTTTCCCTCCAGTTTCCTGCAACTCTGCGGATGTTAATCCAGGGACAGTGGAAATCATTTAAAACGGTGACGGAAGCAAAGAAAGCAGCGCTGGAAGGACTACTAGAAAAAATCTAAAGTCAACATGATTCAGTAAAGGCACCAGAGGATAAAAGGTACATTTGGCAGAGTGGGCAGGGGCCTCATGTGCCTAGGGGGTCACTTCTCCACAGACAGGCCAGACCTGGAGCGAGAGAAGGGGGGTTTAATAGAGAGGGGGGGAGAAAAGCGGGAAGGGGAGGGAGGAGAAATTAGGAGGGTAGAGGATATGGGGGTAAAAGGAATAGTAGGGATAGATAAGGGTAAAAAGATAGGGGTAGAAAACGGGTTAAGCGGGCTCCCAAACAGAACATATGGGGGAAAAACATGGGTAGAGGTACATTGGGCTGAAAGTAGCAGAACTAACAGACAAACTAGCCACAAGAGATCACAATGCCGGTCAGATTAACAACCTGGAATGTCGGGGGGATTAACTCCCCGATCAAACGAGCTAAAATCCTAACGGCCCTAAAGCGTCATAAAGCGGACATAGCGTGTCTGCAAGAAACACATTTGTCAGGCCTAGAACATGCCAAATTGAAAAGGAGTTGGGTGGGCGAGGTGTTTTCCTTAGAGGCCAACGGGAAGAAAGGAGGGATTGCAATTTTATTTAGGAAAGGATTAACATATAAAGCCTCCCGGGAGGACTCTGGGGAAGACGGGAGATACTTAATTCTAAAAATCTGGCTATCCGGTATGGAACTCATACTGGTAACAGTCTATGGGCCGAACATACATGACCCCTCGTTCCTGAGGTCCCTGACGGCCAAATGTGCTAAATATAATAACAAAAGATTGGTGGTGGTGGGAGATTTTAATTTAGTGTTTAACTCTCAAATGGACTGCTCAAACAGAGTCTCTTCTCATCACATAGGCACAAGGGCTAGGGAAGTGTTTTCTAAAACACTTAATTTGGTGGACGCATGGAGAACATTGCACCCGACTGAAAGAGAATATACTCATAGGTCCAGAGCCCATGAAACATTAAGTAGGTTGGATTATATCTTGTTAGACCGTTTAACACTACCACATTTAATAGGGGCAACCATTGGCCCGGAAGAAATATCAGATCATGCGGCCGTATGGATAGATTTAGAGCTGCAGGTAGATAACCAAGGTGGGAGAGGGTGGAGATTCCCGGCATACTTATATACTGATGAGAAATTTATCAAGTATTTTCACAAGAAATGGAAAGACTACGCCCAGAACAATAGACTACACGCTCAGATGCAACCAGTCCTCTTCTGGGAAGCGTCCAAGTCGGTCTTGAGGGGTGAAATTTTGGCATATTGCAGCAAAAAGAATAAATGTAGAGCAGCTGGAATCTTGTTACTAGAAACTAGACTGAAAAAGGCCCAGAAGAGATATACTCAGAATTCAACAAAAATAAATCTAGACACAGTGAAGTCGTTGCAAATTACCTTAAACACGAAACTACATGAAATTGAAAATAGATCGGCTCTATACTATAAATACAGACTCCTTAGATTCGGGAACAAATCGGGACGCTTGTTGGCAGGGGTAATTAAAGGATGGGGGGGTTCTAGGACAGTGGCCACAATTAGGAATAGTCAAGGTAGGTTAACCAGCAACCCTAAAGAAATTGCCCAAGTCTTCACTGAATATTTTCAGACCTTGTACACTAACCAAACACAATCAGAAACAGCTTTAAGTGATTACCTGAGAAACGTTAGGCTACCACAGATCACCCAGCAACAGCGGGAATGTTTAAATCTGCCACTAACACTAGTAGAATTACAGAAAGCAATAAGAGTTGAAATTAAGATCAGCCCCAGGCCCAGATGGGCTATCAGGGGAATATTATAAACTAATATCACCACAGGCACAAGCTCATCTGCTAACTTATTATGAAGAAGGGATTGAGATGGGAGAACTACCCTCGTACGCCAATTTAGCATATATAACATTGATACCAAAAGCGGGCAAGTCACCAGAGAGACCAGGGTCCTACAGGCCCATCTCGCTGCTGAACGTAGAAGTCAAATTACTAGCAAAAATTATGGCAGAACGCTTGGCGCAATGCTTGCCTGACCTGGTGGGCTAAGACCAGGTAGGGTTTATTCGGAAAAGAAGGGCAGTACATAATGTTCGAAAGCTACTGGTAGCCCTGTCGGTATGCAAGACAAAAGAAATACCGGCTTGGATACTAAGTCTGGATGCCGAAAAGGCGTTTGACCATGTTAATTGGGAATTCTTGGATCAAGTACTGACAAGCATGGGTTTCACGGGATGGTTTAGGGAGGTAATAAAATCACTATATAATAGCCCTAGAGCCAGTGTAATTGTTAATGGGGGGAGGGGCAATGAATTTCAGATTAGCAAAGGAACTAGACAGGGATGTCTACTCTCCCCGCTCCTTTTTGTACTGGCATTAGAACCACTACTGAGAACTATCGTGTCCAACCAAGGAATACAGGGAGTCACAGTGGCGGGCCGGCAAATAAAAATGCTGGCCTATGCAGATGACCTGTTATTGGTGTTAACGGACCCAGCACATTCTCTGGGCTGTTTATTGCAGGAAGTACAGAGGTTTGGGGGAATCGCGGGGTTTAAGCTAAACATCACGAAATCCTGTATTCTTCCGGTGGGTGCAGAAGGAGTAGGGAAGTGGACAGGTACACAGTCATTACAGTGGACGGAAGAACCTATAACATATCTAGGGGTAAAGATACCGGCAGATCTCAGACAGCTGTATAAAATAAATGTAGCTAAATTGCTAAAAGAGACAGGAGACAGACTGGGCATGTGGGGATCCCTGCCTATCTCACTACTAGGGCGGATAGCCTTATACAATATGTGTATAACCCCAAAGTGGTTGTACGTTTTTCAGACACTACCACTGTTTCTGAAGAGACAAGATGAACAGAAACTAAATCAGTTGATACAACGTTTCCTGTGGCGGGGGAGAAAGCCACACCTGCCAGTAACTACATTAACCATCCCGGTTGAATATGGCAGGCTAGGATTAAGTGTGAGACATTTGACAGTGGCCAGTGGAATGCGACACATCAACGACTGGTTCAGGGGGACGACAGAATTTTCTAACACAGATCTGGAGTTACAGCTGGAACCAAGGTGGCATTTCTCAAACTATCTACACGTAGGAGGGACAGTGACTCCAGAAATTTTGAAATATGCAATGATAATGCCCACTGCGAAAGCAGTGTGGCGATGGATATGCAGGCTACATAAATTTTCCACCAAAGTCACGCCCTTCCGATCTATATGTGGCAATATGGACTTTGAACCAGGACAAATATACGGGACATTTCAGAATTGGAAGCGACGAGGGGTGGTGTACCTCCTTCAAGTACTTACCAGAGAAGGCAAGATTAAGAACTTCTCGGACCTGCAAAGGGAATATGGATTGCCTGACAAAGACAGATTTCACTACCAGCAGCTAAAACATTATGTGCATTCTTTACCGTGGAAAGATTTCACGGAGGATGTACAAATAGAAATATCAGATGCATTTTCCCTGGCAGCTCAACAGGAGGTACCGCTTACATTTCACCACAGGCATATCAGAGATACGGCCGCAGAACTGGATTACAAAAAACTAGCACAGCAATGGAGTGCAGATCTGATGCAGACAGTAACAGAGGCACAGATAAAAACACACAACCTGACCATGAGGCGCTCCACTTCAGCCGCACTACACTGGGAACAGCAATACAGGCTGGTTGTGCGGACATATATTGCGCCCAGACAAGCTTTCCATATGGGTGTGTCACCCTGGGGAACATGCGCCCCAGATGTGATTGTGCTGGAGCAACCTTGGGTCACATGATATGGAAATGCTCAGCAGTGGTGAAATTTTGGAAAGGATTACTCGGTTATGTATCACAATTGTGGAAATCGCCTTGGATTTATGATGTGGCGATTCTCTTTGGTCAATTCAGACTGAATAAACCAACACGGAGAGGATATACAGAATTTGCCTCAAAGACGGTTATAATTGCTAAGCAAGTTATTCTGGCCGAATGGCTCTCGTCCAGGCCACCATTCAGACAACAGTGGAGAACACGAATGTTGATGTTGATGAGGGTAGAACGGATAGGTGTAAAGAACTGGGAATCGATAGAAGGGAAGAAATTTGAAGCGTGTTGGAGTCCCCTTTTGAACACGCTCCCGCAAGCAGCCCGCAGTTATCTGATAAATTTCTAAATGGGGAGGTTTCAAAAGAAGGTGGAACAGGGAGCATGAACAGACAGAGTTGGGAGGAGGAAAGAGGGGAAGTTTGGGGAAGGGGGGTTTAGACTCTTTGGTTAAGGATTAAGCAAGCCCAATAGATCAAGAAGAGGGGGAGGGAAGGGGTAACAAGGGAGAGGGGGGAAAGGGAAAAGGGAGGGGGGAGAAAAAAAGAAAATAAATGACAGAGGTTCATACATATAGATGAAGTAGATCTTAAAGGTTGTGCACATATGAATAAAAGGAAACGCTAATTAAGGTTAAACTGGTTATATTGATATCAATGGGTTGAATAAATTAAGTAGAATTGGTGACAGAGACAGGGTAGGAGTCACAGAGAGGTTCAGCATAAAGTTTGGATTCAGACCTACGCTTACCTGAAAAAGCTAATGTAGCTGACGTAGGACACATGATCCTGTAGCAGAAGACAAAATAGACTAAGACAGAAATAAAGGCTTCAGTATAAACAAGAGAGTCTAGAATTATGAACAGGATTACTTTGACCTGTCACAGACCATGTGTAGTATGAATATATGTGTTCCAATGTTGAATATTGTATGCTTGAACATTTAATAAAAAAGATTTGAACGTAGTTTACCTCCGTTCCAGTGGCCGCGTCGTTTGGGGGCCCTGCCCCGTCTCTGGCCTTCCCTCCCTTTGTGGGTTTGTTCCGGGGTCCCGCCCTTGAGGAAATGACATCGGGGGGGCGGGGCTGCGGGGTAGGCTCACGGGGGGGGGGGCTGGAGGCGGGGCGGGGCTTTCGGGTGGTGCCGCTGCTGGAGCGGAGGTAAATTAAAGATTTAAAGCACCAAGAGCGGCGCCCTTGAAAGCAGGCGCCCCCCTGCGGCGCTTACCCCGCTTACTGGGTTTGACCGGCCCTGATAGCTGCTGCTGATTTTTAGTAATGCTATTACAGCTGGTTCATTAGTTGTTTTCTGTGAGATATTTTGCCTTCATTCTAGTTCTTGTTTTATGCATGACTTACCTTGATGATGTTTTGTTGCCTTGATTCTTTGCTGTTCGTTTGATTAATGTTTAAATTGGTTACTTTAATTATTGATGTACACCATTCGGCTGATTTTCCCTTTGAAAGGCAATTGTATAGTTTAACTTATTATTCTTAAAAAAAAAAAAAAAAATTAAATTAAGGCTGTTGTGAGGCTCAAGAGGTGAACAGTTGCATCTTAATGTTAAACATCCAGCTGGAGAAAGAATCAGCCTACTTAAAGGATATGATGGGTGGGGCCACTTTCGGGCTTGTGTTGAGCACACTGATTCAGTCTCCTGCCAGCTTTGTTCAACTCCCATTGATTATGAAACCGCAAAAGCACGCTTAAATGGAAAAACAAAGGTATGGGAAGTCTCCTTTAGTTTGCTGTACTCTTTCGCATTTAGCTGCACACATGCTATAGCAGCATCGGACCATGCAGCTGATGTAACTATGATACTGGGGTGATGTTACTTATTCAGGCATGGGATAAGCATTCTGTGCAAATTTTGCATTGCACAGTTGAGGAGGACTCTCCCACAAGTACCAGAAGCTGCATGAGAGAAATAAAGCCTGGGAAAACATTTTTGGCATTCAGTTGCTGGTCAAAGCTTTGAAATTGAATGGAAAATATTTAATACAATTCATTGTCGGGGAATTTTAGGAATGGAAAATAAACTTGATATCTGTTGTACATTTACTTCAGGTTAGCCTTGCCATAGTTGCCATTGGGCAGGTTTTAAGAACTGTTGAAACTGCATGGGGAAGGTTTCTTTTTCCTTGTTTTTGTTTGTTTGAATGAGAAAAATTTGCTAAAATTATGTTAAATGTCCTTTTATTTTTTTTTCCCATCTTTTTATGCAACAATCTAGCCTACCTATTCAAGTTTTCAGCTTCACATTTAGATGGTGATTTGTTTTCGCAGAGAGGGTCACACTTAATAAAGTTTTCATTGTGTCCCAAGGTTCAGTCCAGACAAATGGGTTGTGACCATTCGCCAGCAGGTGGAGATAGAGAACTCTAATGAGTTGTGCCTCATAAGCTCCTGTGCTTAGCAACCAAGCCAGTATTCTCTATCCCCAGCAAGTGGTATAGCAGTTCCTGTGCGCTGTGGTGACTTCTGTGTGGCCTCCTGTCCTGTTTGAAGATTCAGTTGTTTGGGGTTGAGAATATCCTGTGCCTCAGGTGTAAACCTAGTAGTCTAGGTCCCCTCCCTGCTCCCGCATTGACAATTTCTACGTTTTTATCTCGGTCTTCCCTTATCTTTTTCTGATGACTCTTATATAAAAAAAAAAAAAAAAAAGCCAAACACTGCATTTCTTTGTGAGAGCGCTTCTGCTGTGGGAAGATTGTGGGGCTTCAGTGCCTTGGAGGTCACGAGACTGGCTGTTTTATGTAAGTAAATTTCTCTAAGGACAAGCAGGCTGAACATTCTCACAGATGGGTTGTTGTCCGTGATGGCCAGGAGACCTGAACAATTTAGAAAAATCTTGAAGTCTTCAGAATGCTCCGTCGTGCGGGCCGAGCGCACTGCGCATGCGCAAATGGCTTCCCGCCCGTGACGCGAGCGTGTCCCACTCAGTTTCATTTTGTCCGTGCCTTGGCAGTCACGATTTTTCCGCCGCTGCTCGGGATTTTGGCCAGGAGACTCGCTACAGTGTTTTTTTGCTCCCTTCTGTTTCTTCTCTTTTAGTCTTAAAATTAAAAAAAAAATTTCCTTTTCTTTTCGTGGCGGCCGCCTTTAGGCTGCTTGGCCGGGTCTTCCCCCCCCCCCCCCCCTTTTTTTTGTGCCTTTTTATTTGGCACCATCGAGCCTTTTAATTTTGCGGCTGCTATTTTTCCGTCCATGTCATCGAGGACTCTCAGCGGCTTCAAGCGTTGTACTTGCTGCAACCGGACCATCTTGGGTACCGACCCCCACGCGTGGTGTCTTCAGTGCCTTGGGCCCGACCATCTGCCCGATGCCTGTAAGCTGTGTAAATTGATGAAAATACGGACCCATGTGGCTCGGAAGGCTCAACGTGAGTAACTTTTTTCTGATAGGCCCAGTCCTTCGATGTCAGCATTGACATCGGTACCGATGTCGGTGTCGAGGGAAGCAGCGACATCGAGGGTGCAGGTAATGGCTGCCAATTGACCACATTGTGCTGGGAGCAGTGAGGCATCGAGTGGCTATCTCGAGGCCTCCTGCTGTGCGGGCCCCCCGAAACCGACCTTCGTTGGACCCGGCCCTGAGGAGGCGTGAGGATTCCACGTCTTCCTCTTTGGTACCGAGGAGTCTCGATGACGGCGTCGAGCGAAGGCTAAGAAGCACCGTCATCGATCTGCTACCATGCACGGTATGGAGACTCCAGGGAGCCAAAGGAGTCGGCACCTGAGAAGCATCGGGAGGGGACCACTCACCCTCCATTTAAGAGGTACTGATGCGTCGGTCATCTGGCAGCCTGGTACCGGCTCTCAAGCCCCCTCAGATTCTGGCACTGATTCCTGCACTGACCCCCCAGCCTTTTCCGATGGAAGCTCTTGACGAGCAAATCAGGGCCCTTCTTCCAGAGCTCCTGGAAGGCTTGCTGCGCCAATCTGCCTCGGTGTCGGGGGTGCTTGCGTCTTCTGTACCAACTGCAGAGGCGGCATCTGGGCCATCGCCTGTGGTGAGGTCTCCGTCCTCGGTGCCGCTTGCTGTACTGATGCTGGCTGCCACCCAGGTCGATTCCCTCTCGACGTTGGTGGAGGTAGCTTTGCCGGAGTCTAGGCGTGGTCGACTTCTCAACATCCCCCACGAGGATGCCGATCCTCGATGTCGAGTCAGGCTCGGGTTCGAGCTGCTCTTAGAAAGCTTTTGTCCGATACCGAGGATGAGCGCTCGTGGGAAGAGGAGGAGGACCCCAGGTACTTTTCGGAGCAAGAGTCATGTGGTGTACCCTCTGATCCCACTCCGCCTATTGAAAGTCTCTTTCTTTCTCATCTTCTGTTCGGGAAATGTCTAAGGACATTCCATTTCCTGTGGAGGTTGTGGATGAGCCCAGGGCCAAGATGCTCGAGGTCTTGGATTATCCTTCTCCGCCTGCTGAGTTTGCAATGGCCCCCTTGCTTAATACACTGAGGGAAGTGCTTATGCGAAATTGGTCGTGCCCTCTTTCTAATCCTATGGTCCCCAAAAACTCCGAGTCCCAGTACAGAGTCCATGGAGAGCCTGTGATGGGGAAGGCCCAACTTCCTCACGATTCCATAGTGGTGGACTCTGCTCTCAGAAGAGCCAAGAGTACTAGAGACTATGCCTCTGCACCCCCAGGCAGAGAGTCTAGGACCTTGGATTCTTTTGGGAGGTGAACGTATCAGGCCGCTATTCTCGCCACCAAAATCCAAATGTACCAGCTGTACACGAACATTCACTTGCGGAACTCGGTGAGGCAACTGTCTAGTTTGGTTGAAGCACTCCCTCTGGAGCTCGCCGAACCTTTTCACCAGGTGGTCAGGCAGCAGAAGGCGTGTCGCAAATTCTGGCCAGGGGGACTTACACTTTTGATGTAGCATCCCGAGTAGCTGCTCAGGGTATAGTGATGTGCAGACTCTCATGGCTGTGTGTCTCTGACCTGGATCATAAGACCCAGCAGCGAATGGTGGATGTTCCTTTCCGGGGGGATAATCTTTTTGGATAGAAGGTAGAGGACATGATCGATCAGATCAAAAAGCACCATGATGCTATGGATTCTTTCTCCCGCCGGGCGTCTTCTGCTACCATGTCCTCATCCAGAAGGTTTTTTGGAGGGAGGAGAAGTGCTCCCTATTCCTATAATAGGTGTAGGTACACTCCTGCTTCTCGGCAGCCGGTTCAGGCTCAGTCCCAGCATGTGCGTTCCCGTCAACGCCGTGCGCCGAAGGCCCCTAGGGCTCCCCAGCAAAAGCCAGGGACAGGCTTTTGACCGGCTCCACAGCAGCATAGCCTTAGAAAAAGTGTCCGTGCCAGACGTCTTGCCTGTTGGGGGGAGGTTGATATTTTTTCACCAAAGGTGGCCTCTTATAACCTCCGACAGGTGGGTTCTTCAAATAGTCCGGTCAGGATACACTCTAAATCAGATATCCAAGCCTCCAAATTGCCCACCAGGAGCTCAGTCCTTCAGCTCCCAGCACAAGCAGGTACTTGCAGAGGAGCTCTCCGCCCTTCTGAAGGCCAATGCAGTCGAACCCGTTCCATCAGGGGAAGAGGGGCTGGGATTCTATTCCAGGTATTTCCTTGTGCAAAAGAAAACAGGGGGGATGCGTCCCATCCTAGACCTAAGGGCCCTGAACAAATTCCTAGTCCGAGAAAAGTTCAGGGTGGTTTCCATGGGCACCCTTCTTCCCATGATTCAGGAAAACAATTGGCTATGCTCTCTGGACTTAAAGGACACCTATACTCACATCTGGATACTCCCAGCTCACAGGATGTATTTTCAATTTTGCTTGGGAACTTGGCACTTTCAGTACTGCGTGCTACCCTTTGGCCTTCTTTCTGCGCCCAGGGTCTTCACAAAGTGCTTGGCAGTTGTCGCAGCATCGTTACGCAGACTGGGAGTGCATGTGTTGCATTATCTCGACGATTGGCTGGTGAAGAGCACCTCGGAGGTAGGGGCTGTCCATGCGGATGACTATTCGACTGCTGGAACTACTGGGGTTTGTAATCAATTATCCCAAGTCCCACCTTGTCCCTATACAGAAATTGGAGTTCATTGGAGCTGTGTTGGACACACGGATGTCTCGAGCTTATCTTGCCCAGGCAAGGGCAGACAATCTCCTCACCTTCGTGTCCATGGCTCGAGTGTCTCAACAGATCACAGCTCAGCAGATGTTGAGACTATTAGGACACATGACCTCCACAGTTCATGTAACTCCCATGGCACACCTACATATGAGATCAGCTCAGTTGACCCTAGCGTCTCAGTGGTGTCAGGCCACAGGGGATCTAGAGGATGTAATCCATCTCTCCACAGAGTTTCGCAGATCCCTTCAGTGGTGGACCATTTGATCCAATTTGACCTTGGGACGTCCATTCCAAATTCTTCAGCCGCAAAAAGTGTTGACGACGGATGCATCCCTCCTGGGGTGGGGAGCTCATGTAGATGGGCTTCACACTCAAAGAGCTTGGTCCTTTCAGGAAAAGGATCTTCAGATCAACCTCCTGGAATTTACGAGCGATCTGGAACACTCCACCAAATCATCTTAATTCAGACAGACAATCAGGTTGCTATGTATTACACCAACAAGCAGGGGGGCACTGGATCTTGCCTTGTGTGTCAGGAAGCTGTCAGGATGTGGCTTTGGGCGCACCATCACGGCATGCTTCTCTAGGCCACGTATCTGGCAGGCATAAATAACAGTCTGGCCGACAGGTTGAGCAGGATTATGCAACCTCAAGAGTGGCCCCTGAACATCAAGGTTGTTCACCAGATCTTCCGAGCATGGGGCACCCCCTCGGTGGACCTTTTTGCCACTCAGATCAATCACAAAGTCCCTCAATTCTGTTCCAGACTTCAGGCCCATGACAGACTAGCGTCAGGTGCTTTTCTCCTTCATTGGGGGACAGGCCTTCTGTATGTGTATCCTTCCGTACCTCTAGTAGGGAAGACTCTGAAACTCAAGCAAGACCATGGAACCATGATTCTGATTGCGCCCTTTTGGCCTCGTCAGATCTGGTTCCCTCTTCTTCTGGACTTGTCCTCCGAAGAACTGTGGAGATTGGAGTGTTTTCTGACCCTCATCACCCAGAACGAGGGGTCACTTCTACATCCCAACCTCCAGGCTCTGGCTCTCACGGCCTGGATGTTGAGAGCTTAGAAGTTGCCTCCTTGGGTCTTTCAGAGGGTGTCTCCCGAGTCTTGCTTGCTTCCAGGAAAGATTCCACGAAAAGGTGTTACTCTTTCAAATGGAGGAGGTTTGCTGTCTGGTGTGACAGCAGAGCCCTAGATCCTTTTTCTTGTCCTACACGGACCCTGTTTGAATAACTTCTACACCTATCAGAGTCTGGTCTCAAGACCAACTCCATAAGGGTTCGCCTTAGTGCAATTAGTGCTTATCATCAATGTGTAGAAGGTAAGCCTATCTCTGGTCAGCCTTTAGTTGTTTGCTTCATGTGAGGTTTGCTTTTGTCAAAGACCCCTATCAAACCTCCACCAGTGTCATGGGATCTCAATGTCGTTCTCACCCAGCTGATGAAAGCTCCTTTTGAGCCACTGAATTCCTGCCATCTGAAGTATCTGACCTGGAAGGTCATTTTCTTGGTGGCAGTTACTTCAGCTCGTAGAGTCAGTGAGCTCCAAGCCCTTGTAGTGCATGCACCTTATATCAAGTTGCATCATAACAGAGTAGTTCTCCGCACTCACCCTAAGTTCTTGCCGAAGGTGGTGTCGGAGTTACATCTGAATGTCTTGCCAACATTCTTTCCCCGTCCTCATACCCGCCCTGGTGAAGACAAGTTGCACACCTTGGACTGAAAGAGAGCATTGGCCTTTTAGGTGGAGCGGACAAAGCCCTACAGACAGTCCGCCCAGTTGTTTGTTTCTTTCGATCCCAAGAGGAGGGGAGTCGCCATCGGAAATGCACCATCTCTTAATTGGCTAGCAGATTGCATTTCCTTCACTTATGCTCATGCTGGGCTGTCTTTAGAGGGCCATGTCACGGCTCATAATGTCAGAGCCATGGTTGCGTCAGTGGCTCACTTGAAGTCAGCTTCTATTCAAGAGATTTGTAAGGCTGCAACGTGGTCATCAGTCCACACATTCACATCTCACTACTGCCTTCAGCAGGATACCCGACGTGACAGTCGGTTTGGGCAGTCGGTGCTGCAGAATTTGTTCGAGGTTTAGAATCCAACTCCACCCTCCTAGGCCCATTTCTGTTCTGTTCCAGACTGCACTCTCACTTAGTTGTGTTTCTTTTTATTTCAATCTTTGTTATGTCCTCGCCATTGCGAGGCCCAATTGACCAATGCTCTTTTTTTGAGTGAGCCTGGGGGCTAGGGATACCCCATCTGTGAGAATGTTCAGCCTGCTTGTCCTCGGAGAAAATGAAGATACATGCCTGTAGCGGGTTTTCTCTGAGGACAGCAAGCTGAACATTTTCACAATCCCTCCCTCCTCCCTTTGGAGTTGTCCTAGTTTTCACTTATGCTTTTTTATATAACTGAGCGAGACACGCTCGCGTCGCGGGTTGGAAGCCGTTTTCACATGCGTAGTGCGCTCGGCCCGCGCAACGGAGCATTCTCAAGACTTCGAGATTTTTCTAAATTGTTCCGGTCTCCTGGCGGTCACGGACGACGACCCATCTGTGAGAATGTTCAGCCTGCTGTCCTCAGAGAATACCTGCTATAGGTGTGTATCTTCATTTTATTCTTAATGTCTGAGCCTATTAAGTCTTATGCTCGCTGTGGGGGTAAGATCTCTTCTACCAGTTCATGATTGCTTTGCTTTACTTTACTTCTGTTGACATGCTGCTTTTGCCTAATTTGTCCCTTTCAATCTGGCCCTGCTCTGATGGTAGTTTTGGCGGGCTCAGTTCCAATGGCTCCTGTGCTCCGTGAGACTTCAGTGGCCATTTTGTCAGCAGGTTGTTGGTTTTGCTGGGGTGCAAGTCTCTGCCCTGCCATTTTTGCCTGAATTTGTTCTTTTATTACATTAGGTCTTTTTGTTGGTCAGTTCAAGCTGCCTCTCGTTCCCCTCATGTTGCTTTGAGGAGCAGCTTCGTAAGAAACAAAAACTTTCTGTTTCTCTGGATTTGGAGAATGCTCTTGTTGGGGCTCAGAGGAGGTTTTATCTTTGTATTCTTACTGGCCTAGTTCTGCTGATGGCCCTGACTTGGACATTTTAGAAGCTGATGGGGATGATGATCCTACTGTAGCTAGGCTGTTTTTGAAAGCGGAGTTGCGTCTCTTGGTCACAAAATCTATGGAGGCTTTAAACATTTCTTTCCCTGCATCTCAGTCCTCTGGTCCTGCTCAATCTATTATGTCAGGTATTAAAAGATCTCCTTTATCTTTACATATTCATGAGGCTATGCAGGCCCTTACTGTAGCTCAGTGGGAAACCCCTGATTCTAACCTTTGGATGGCTCCTGCTGTATCCAAATTATATCTCCTTCTACCATCTGATTCAGAGCAGTTTGCTCTGCCTAAGGTGGATGCCTTTGTTACGGTGATTGCCACTATCCCTGTTGAAGGTGGCACTGCATTAAAGGACATGCATGACCACAAGTTTGAGGCTTCCTTGAAACTTGCCTTTTAACTAGCTACATTACATTCTCAGGCATCAATTTCTTCTTTTGTAGCTAGGGGTTCTTTTTTATCGTGGATTCAACAATTGTCCATGTTGGACTTGCCTCCAGGCTTTCTCCCTACCCTAGAGGTGGGGTTGTCTTGTTTGTCAGATTCTCTTTATGATGTTCTCCCAGCGTCAGCTAAGGGTATGTCCTTGATCGTTTTGGCGTGACACTGGCTATGGTTAAGGCATTGGGCCACTGGTGTGGCATCCAAATCTCGTCTGGCCAAGTTGCCCTTTCGGGGAAAACTGCTCTTTAGTGCGGATTTGGAGAATATTGTTGAAGACCTTGGAGATACAAAGTCGACTACCCGAGGACAAGCCTAAGCCTCGTCTCTGGGCCTCTAAGTCTCGTTTTTGAGAAGCACGGAGGTATAGACCAGGGAAGGCCAGTGCTTCCGCTCAAAAACTTCGCTTCCTCGGTCTTCCTTTTGAGGAGGCAAGAAGCCTTTTTCTGTTTCCTAATGAACCTCTCCCTCTTCGTAGCCCTTGCAATGATGGGGTTGAGGTTCACTCATGGGTGTAGTTTCACTGTTTCATTTAGGGGGGGGGGGCAAAGGATGGTGCAGGGCATATTATCATATTAATTTGTATATATATGCAAATGAATATGCTAATATGGAGGAAAGGAGAAAGAGCTGGCATTTTTGGGAATAGCTATAATGAATATGTACGAGATATCTCATATTTATACATTATGGTTATTCCCAAAAAAGCCAGCTCTTTCTCCCTTCCTTCCTTCCTTCTTACCCAGCAGTCCATCTTCCTCTCCTGTAGTATTTCCCCACCCCCTTTCCCATACCATGCTAGTGTAGACCTTAGAAATGCATAAGTTAACATGTAAGACCTTACCACTAAGTCAATGGGTGGCGGTAAGGTCTCAGGCCCAAAATTGACGTGTACCACTTTTTATTTTGCCGTACATCCATTTTCGGCTAAAATAAAAAATATAACCTTTCATCTCCTCAACCCCCATTGTACCTGACACACATATACCTTATTCGATCACAATATCACCTTGTATTTGTTTCTCTACCAGACTTGGCGAATGCCTTTACGGTACTATGTAAGCCACATTGAGCCTGCAAATAGGTGGGAAAATGTGGGATACAAATGCAACAAATAAATAAATAAGCTCTATATGTAGATCCTTCAAGAGGTAGTGTGTCATGATTTAGGCTCTAAAACCCTTTCTGATGTTTTGGTGCCACCTCAGTAAGGCCAACACCCAATCTCTCCACTGTAAAACACTATACACAAACTTGTGCAAAAACACACTCATAAACTTACCAAACCATAACAGCACTAATTCCAAGGACAGGACAAGCTACAACCTTATGCGTGGAAAGGCAGCACTGTAATTACACTGGGCTCTAACAACACCAGTACACTACCTAGTGAAAAAACAAAACAAAACAACAAGGGCTGCAAATACTACACACTAGCAGAATGCTGCACCTTGAACACACATGAAAAACACATGGCACAACAGATATAACACAAGGAACTAGAAATAAAAAAAATATGAAGGCAAAATACTGAACTGGAAAGTTACCTCAAGAAGTTAGACTTGGCATGCAGCAATACTAGAAAAATTGAAACTTTCATACAAAATATCACAGATGCACATTTCCAAAAGCTGACATATTCCAATTAATAAATTCTGAATAAAATACTTTTTTCTACCTTTGTTGTCTGATTTAGTTTTTCTATTCGTTTTGGTCCCAGTGTCTTTTGTTTTATGCAGTGTTTTCTTTCCATTTGATATTTTCTTCACTTACCATGTTCACCATCCTTCTGTGTCCTCATGCGTCCTGTCCACCATCTGTAGCCCTGTCCCTATCCTTCCTCCAGTTTCAGCATCTGCCCTCAAAGTGTTCGATCCAGCCCTTATTCAGCAGTTTCCCCTCCATCCATATAAAGCATTTCTCCTCACTCCCCTCCCCTCCATCCATGTGCATCTGCTTCCTCTGTCTTCCCTCCACTCCATCCATGTGCATCTGCTTCCTCTGTCTTCCCTCCCCTCCCCTCCATCCATGTGCATTTGCTTCCTCTGTCTTCCCTCCCCTCCATCCATGTGCCTGCTTCCTCTGTCTTCCCTCCCCTCCATCCATGTGCCTGCTTCCTCTGTCTTCCCTCCCCTTCACCCATGTGCATCTGCTTCCTGACTTCCCTCCCCTCCATCCATCTATGTCCAGCAACTCTCCATTCTCCCCTGCCCTCTCCTCCATCCATCCATGTCCAGCAATTCTCCTCTCTCCCCTGCCCTCCCCTCCATGTCCAGCGATTTCTCTTCGCTCCCCTGCCCTCCCCTCCATCCATGTGTATCTCCCTCCTGTCTTCGCTCCCCTCCATCCATGTTCAGCAACTCTCCTCTCTCCCCTGCCCTCCCCTCCATCCATGCCCAGCAACTCTCCTCTCTCCCCTGCCCTCCCCTCCATCCATGCCCAGCAACTCTCCTCTCTCCCCTGCCCTCCCCTCCATCCATGCCCAGCAACTCTCCTCTCTTCCCTGCCCTCCCCTCCATCCATGCCCAGCAACTCTCCTCTCTCCCCCTGCCATCCCCTCCATCCATCCATCCATGTCCAGCAACTCTTCTCTCTCCCCCTGCCATCCCCTCCATCCATGTCCTGCAACTCTCCGCTCTCCCCTCTATCCATCTATCCATCCATCCATCCATGTCCAGCAACTCTCCTCTCTCCCCCTGCCCTCCCTGCATTTGGGGAGGCAACGTCCCCCTCACCCCCCCCCCCCCAAACTAAGCCCATGGGTTCACCTCTTGTATGTAGACATAGGTGGGCTGCTTTCCTGCTTTTATAAGGAGTAAACCACCATTAGGGCGGGATAAGAGTAGAGAGATACTGAGGAGAATCAGAGTGAATGCACTTGTAAGTCATTAAGAGGAGTTTGAACTGTATACGGAAACAAATAGGGAGCCAATGGAGTGACTTTAGGAGAGGGCTAATGTGAGCATAATGATACTGACAGAATATGTCATGCAGCAGAATTTTGAATAGATTGAAGGGGAAAGAGATGGTTTAGTAGGAGACCTTTGAGAAGGAAGTTGCAGTAATCTAAACGAAAGGTGATGAGAAAGTGGATAAGGGTTATGGTAGTGTGCTCAGAAAGGAAGGGAAGAATTTTGGTGATACAGGTTTTAGCAGTCTGTTGGATTTGTGCAGTGAAAGAGTGAGGAGTCAAAGATGACCCCAAGGTTACAAGCTGACGAGACAGGGAGGATAAATGTTATCCACTGAAATAGAGAATGGGGAAGGAGGAGAGAGGTAGGTTTAGGGGTAAAGTTAAGAAGCTCAGTCTTGGCCAGGTTCATGAAAATGTGCAGTAGTGAGAATAGGAAAAAAGGTGTTTTTTTTCTATCAGTTGCCATACTTTTATTTCAAAGGTCAACAGATCCATTCATTTTTGGTTAAGTTTAGAAAGCTGTATTCCCTTCATGAGGTGATAACTGTTTTTTTGTTTCATGTTCTATATTTTACTGAGAACTGTAATAATTTTGACAGTTGAGACACAAATTAATTTTTCTGTTTTAAAGAGAAGGCCTCATTTTTTTCTCAGCATATTATGTACTTTCAATCACACATATAATTTATCTTTTAATTTCTGCATTTTGCTTTTGTTTTGGTCTCTTTTTATCATGTTATAAATCATGTTTGACCGCAGTTGAGGCTGAGCTGTTCCCAGATATTTAGTGTTAGAATTAAAGGGTATTGTTGCATAGCATGCATAAGCATGAACTGTATTAGCAGATTTATAGAGGCAAATACTGCCATATGTTTTATCAACTTTAGAGACTTTCCTTTCTCAGTAGACACTTGTGGTTGTCTATTGTCTATATTATGTGATATATTTAATATCTGTTGATATATTAAAAGAATTAATGCTCTCTTCTCTTTCTTTTTTTTCAAATTTAAATGTTTTATTGAGTTTTATAATATAAAGCCAACACTGCAATGCAGTGCAATCAAACATACACCGGACCTGGGCCAGTTAGCTCATGAAATACATAGCTTATTAGTACTCTCCACCGTCACTTTGGCGATGATCTACTTACACTTTTTATGCTCCATGGGTTTTGTGTAATTCTTACATATAAAGTCAGATGCTTCAAACTTTGTCACTAGGCCCCGCATATCATCATGCACCCTTAAACTTACTATTTTACACACTCTAAGGTAACTCCCCCTTCCTGCCCCCCCTCCCTGCACCCATCCCCGTCACTATTTTATTCCCACCCCCCTCCACTGAACAAGCAGAAGCCATAACAAGTCATTTCAAAAGTTGGGCTAAGCAGTCCTGAAGTCGGGACCACCCCGTCTTGCGCCGTAACTCTCTTATCTCTACGATACGCTGCGAGGCGTTCCATGACTTTGAATTATCCCAGTTTATTTTTATTTTATTTTTTTATTTTTGTTACATTTGTACCCCGCGCTTTCCCACTTATGGCAGGCTCAAT
Source organism: Microcaecilia unicolor (assembly GCF_901765095.1). Taxonomy (NCBI): domain Eukaryota; kingdom Metazoa; phylum Chordata; class Amphibia; order Gymnophiona; family Siphonopidae; genus Microcaecilia; species Microcaecilia unicolor. The sequence continues at coordinate 117,306,185 of NC_044032.1, forward strand.
GCGGCTTACATGGGGCAATGGAGGGTTAAGTGACTTGCCCAGAGTAACAAGGAGCTGCCTGTGCCTGAAGTGGGAATCGAACTCAGTTCCTCAGTACCCTAGGACCAAAGTCCACCACCCTAACCACTAGGCCACTTACATTTCCAGTCCCCCATTGATGGGGGATCAGTAGTCCGCCATCTCTGCTCTATAAGACATTTTGCTGCCGCTAGCCCCCATCTCATCAATTTGCTCCTCTCCCAGGATTCACTCATTATGCAGTCCCAGCAAACACACCGATGGGCTGCACACCAGCGACTCCCCTATCATAGTTACTAAGGCTTTTATTACTGCATGCCAGAATAGGATCCGTTGTGGACAGGTCCACCAAATATGCACAAAGGAGCCCGTATGCAACCCACATCTCTAACAAAGATCAGAGGCATTAGGGTACATGCGCTTCAGTCTCTCAGGGGTATAGTACCACCTAGTGAGCATTTTGTAAGCATTTTTGTGCACTATTGCACATGTTGATGCCTTTTGGACCTCCCCGCAGATCCCTTCCCACTCCTGTTCATACTCCTGTTCATTAAAATAACAGTTGAAATCTACTTCCCATGCCCACTTAAAGCTAAAGGGGGAGGGATCAATTCCCCTAAAGAATTTATAGAGCATGGAGATGGGTCTGGGCACCCTCTGCAACAAGCCCCACTAATGCACATGTTGATGCCTTTTGGACCTCCCCACAGATCACCTCCCACTCCTGTTCATACTCCCGTTCATTAAAATAGCAATTGAGATCCGCTTCCCATGCCCCCTTAAAGCTGAAGGGGGAGGGATCACTTCCCCTAAAGAATTTATACAGCACGAAGATGGGTCTGGGCACCCTCTGCAACAAGCCCCACAAATTTTCCAAGCTTTTGTTCTCTTGTGGACCCTCTTCCTTCCACCCCATCATTCTCACAAAATGTTGGATTTGCAAGTAGGGGAAAATATCACCTTCAGGGAGTCCATACTTGGGCCTCAACTCCTCAAAACTCTTCATCTTTCCCCCCTGCAACAAATCTCGAAAACTCAAAAGGTCTACCTGATCCCATCTCACAAATGTGGCATTATCTCTCCCAGCCCCAAACTTTGGTTCCCATCTCATAGACACCCGGGTGGACACCTTTTCTTCCTGTCCCCAACTCTTCCGTAGATCCCCCCACATACCCATAAGAATGCCTAAAGAATGGCTTGTCTATTCCGGCCAGCGTCCCTCCCATTCCCTCAGTAGTCCACAAATAAGTTTTTAAAGCCCTTTGGGGCAGTATGCTTGCTCCATCTGACTCGCTGGCTTTAACTTCCTCCGTTCCCAATCCAAAACCATCTTAATTTGAGCAGCCATATAGTACCACTCAATCCTTGGCACCGCTCTACCACCCCTCTCCATCCCCGTATCACCTGCCCAGCTAGTCGAGGGTGCTTGCCTCCCCATATAAACTGCAGAATATATCTTTGCAGCTGTCGAAGTGTCTGTCTAGGAACCGCCACCGGCAAAGATTGAAACAAGAACAGCAGCCTGGGTAATACATTCATCTTTACCACAGCCATACGCCCCCACCAGGACAGCCACAACCCTTTCCATCTAGAAAGTTCTGTCCGGATTTGTCCTACTATCCTATATAATAATTTGCACCTCCAGCATTCTACGTCTGGAGGCCTGGGTTCGTAACACAATTCCCATTGGTCCACCCTCGCATCGGAACGTGATGACGTCAGAGGGTGGATCAGTGAGATGAAAGGGAAACCAGCACCAGCCACCAAAAGAACGTTGGCAGTGAGGATTCAGTCGACGAGAATCGCCCCCCCCCTCCCTCCCCTGCGAGTTCCATGCCCCCCTGTCTTCGGAGTTCCAATCCCCCCCCGCCTCCCTCCCGCTCTCTTTCAGTGGCAGCCCGACCTCTTCTCGCAGTCCTGCACCTTCCCCTCGCCTTCCTGCATGCCGGCTGTAATTTAAAAGTTCATACCTTGGTGTACGCAGGCAGCAGTGTAAGTCGAGCAGGCACGGCACTTCAGCCTGCCTTCCCTTCTGTTTCAGCTGTGCCTCTGGTCCCACCATTCCGGAAACATGAATTATGAAATATGAATTTCAGCCCTAATATCTTTTAGGGCATTTTGCACATCTTTCCTGATCCCCGCAAAGTCCGCTTTTAAGTTTTGAAACCAGCCCACCACATTAGCTTTTGTGATGCTGGTAGCGTCCTCCGTGCCATCAGAGGGCCTTTTCTATTTCTTGGTTAGTCTGCAGAGACACCATCTTTCTTTCTCTCTGCCCCGGCTCCGCTGTTTCTCCTTTCGATTTTTCGCACCTGTCCGGTGTGAAGCTGAACCGTTCCAAGGCTTTTTTCGGTGGCATAACCTGGGATCGTCACTCCCCTGCCTTTTCCGTGCTCAAATAGCCTGCTTAGATAGTGAAATTTGCTCAATAAAACATCAGCCCCAGTGGAGCCACACAATCAAGCAGCCATCTCGGACCGTGACGTCACTTCCTCCTCCCTCCCTCATCTCTTTCTTTATCATATTGTTATGTATCTTCTTGCATGTGTTGTGGTGGGGTCATTTTGTTCATCTTTCATTTGCTGTTTAGACTATACTTTTTTTTTTTAGGACTGATAATTATTAAAATACCTTAAAGTGTTCTCTGCCTTGTTATTAGTTACACTTTATTGAATTTACTATTCCGCTAGACTTTTTGTTTAAAATGATCACAGTACAAAGTCCTAAAAGCAAACAATATTTTTTTAAAATTTCAAACAAAATTTTTTTTTAAAATCCTGATACTGTGCAGTCCAGTGTGAAATTGGACTTCTGCTTGCTACTTTGTTGTATTGTACCTAAGCTCTAGTGCCAAAATTCCGTGGTACTGTTGTTTGTTATAGCTTTCTGAAAGACCATACAAATAGGATCATTGTTAAACTGTGCTAAAATACAATTTTATGATGTATAAATAACATGCCTAATGTTTTATGTGAAATAATTTACAGTATTGATGCAATCAACTTAGGGCCTCTTTATTAAACAACGCTAGCGATTCCTGGTGTGGCAAATGAGGAGAAGCTCATAGGAATTGAATGGGCTTCCTCTCTTTTGCCATGTGGGAATTGCTAGCGCAGTTTAGTAAAAAGACTGTTAGTGTTGAAAAACACCTCTCTGTTTAATAATTTTCTATGAATTAAAGTAACTAGCAATGTATGGAATATTAGTCAAAATTTCATTTAGCAAATGTCTTGAACATATATAAGTTAATTGTCTATGCTAACTAGATAAATTCTTAACATCTAGGTACCTATGGCTAGGGCCAGCATCTTGTGGCTGATTGGAGAATATTGTGAACGTGTCCCTAAGATTGCACCTGATGTTTTAAGAAAGATGGCTAAAAGTTTTATCAGTGAAGATGACCTTGTGAAACTGCAGATCTTAAATTTGGCTGCAAAACTATACTTAACTAATTCCAAACAGGTAAGATCAAATAAAATCTTGGTCCTTTTCAGTTAGAGTGCACGGAGTTCTTTAGTAACGTATAAATGTTGAAGTGTTCCACTCAGATTAACATTGTGATTTAACTTGTGCCTTTTCAATAATAGTTCAACGCATTTTACATACAGATACAGAAAGCATATCCCCATGCCTGGGAGGGCTTACATTCTTAAGTTTGTACCTGAGACAGTGGAGGCTTGTATGACTTCCCCAAGGTCACAAAACACGTCGGTGGGTTTTGAACTCTGGCTTCTCCGAGGACAAGCAGGCTTACATTCTCACAAGTGGGTAGACAATCCGTGTTGCCCGGGAATTGGCAAGTTAGCCAGCAAAGAAAAAATTCCAGAGCCTTCTGGGGACCGCACATACGCGGAGTGCCTTCCCGCCCGCATGTCTCTGTGTGTCTTCAGTTTTTTTTTCTTTTCGCGAGAGGAAGCAGCTGCGCTTTTTGTTGCTCCTCACATGCTTAGGAAGAGCCTTAACTGCGTTTCAGTGCCTTTTTCGTTATTGTAAAAAAAAAAAAAAAAAGTTCCTTTTATTTTCCCTGGTTTATCTTTGGCCTGCGTTTACGTTTTCTTTATTTTTTCATCGCAGGCCCCCATTTAGGCCTTCTCGGACGGGTCTCTTCTTTTTTGTGCCTTGCCATTTTCCCTTCCATGTCATCAAAGACTTCCAGTGGCTTCAAGCGTTGCTCCTGGTGCAACTGGACCATCTTGGGCACTGATACACATTCTTGGTGTATTCAGTGCCTAGGGCCAGACCATAGCCCGGCAAATTGTGTCCTTTGCCTTCGTATGAAGAAAAGGGCACAAATTTCCCGAGAAGCTCAACGAGAAACTGTTTGGAGCTCGGTCCGGTTCTTCGGCATCGACATCGAAAGAAGCATCAACATCAGGAGTCCAGGTAGGGATGGCTGCTGCGAGACCCTGAGACACTAGGAGCAGTGAGGTGTCAAGTGGGTCTCCACCTGCCTCGAGGCCTCCTGCTATGCAGGCCCCCCAGGACCGGCAATCGTCAGACTCGACACAGAGATGACGTAAGGATTCAACTTCATATTTATTTGCACCAAGGAGTTTGGATGAAGAGCATCGGGCAAAGGCTAAGAAATACTGACACTGAGCTCCGGGACGCCGAGGGACTCGGCACCCAAAAAGCATCAACGCCGGGAGGACTGCTCCCCCTCCATCCAAGAAGTGCCGATGCGTCTATTTCCCAGCATGAGAATCCTGCTCCGGCCGCACCCCAGGCGCTTTGGCAACCTGACCCCAATATGGCCCCTCATCCTTTACTGATGGCAGCTGTCGACGAGCGTATCCAGGCCCTGCTCCCTGAGCTCTTGGAGGGCTGAATGCAGTGAGGAGAGTCGCCATTGGTAAATGCACCATTTCCAATTGGCTGGCAGATTGCAAGATGGGCTCATAATGTTAGAGCCATGGCTGCATCAGTGCCCACTTAAAGTCAGCCTCCATTGAAGAGACTTGCAAGACTCCGATGTGGTCTTCAGTCCACACATTCACTTCTCATTACTGCCTTGAGCAGGATACACAACGCAATAGTAGGTTTGGGCAGTCATCGTGCAGAATCTGTTTGGGGTCTAGAATCCAACTCCACCCTCCTAGGCCCATTTTATTCTGTTCCAGGCTGCACCTTCATCTAGTTGCATTTGCTTTCAGGTTATTCTGTATTCAGTCCTTGCCATTGTGAGGCCCAATTGGCCATTGTTTTGGGTGAGCCTGGATGCTAGGGATTCTCCACTTGTAAGAATGTATGCCTGCTTGTCCTCGAAGATACTTACCTGTAGCAGGTATTCTCTGAGGACAGCAGGCTTCACATTCTCACAATCCCGCCCACTTCCCCTTGGAATTGTTTCTTCGTAATTTGTTTCTTTTTTATGCTACTGTATTAAACTGAAGAGAAGCAGAGACACTGCCGATGGGAAGGCACTCAGCGCATGCGCGGTGGGGCACGGCGCGCTCCCCAGAAGGCTCTGGAATTTTTTCTTTGCTGGCTAACTTGTTGATTCCCGGGTGACATGGATCGTCTACCCAATTGTAAGAATGTGAAGCCTGCTGTCCTCTGAGAATACCTGCTACAGGTAAGTATTTTTGCTTTCCCTGGTTCTCGGCCAACTGCTCTTACTACTTGGTTACTCATCTACTCCTTTCATTTATTGCTAAATGCATGCCAAGATAGTGAATTTTTGAAAACATATTATTTCTGTTGATGTTGTCACTGATAATATCTTAAAAACACTTTAGTATCTGTGGGGTTCTATTACTAAAGCTTGGTGTTTTAACAGCATTAGCACAGGTTAAATGTTGCATTTCCTATTTTATAACTATGGGCCATGTGGCACTTAGTGCAGGCTAAGCTTTAGTAAAAGGGCCCCTTGATATGCTTTCAATGATTTAAAATTTCATTGGTTTGATATTCAGAAGAACAAGGTAGATATTAAATAATTTTTTTCTGCAAAACAACAAATTGCACCACACTAAATTGTGAAAACTCATGTTTACTGATTGTTTTGTTGTATAGTTATGGTTTCACATTTCATCTTACACTCATTTGCACAGCAGTAAAGCAACAGTAGGTGGCACAGTATCCATTGTTTTAGCAGTATCATTTGTTTTTGTCTTGGCCATCTGCTATGGGCTGTCCCCTTAAATTCATGTTCATTGTCTCTGACCATTGCTTCATAAAATGAGAGAAGGATAACCACTGTTAGCCCTTTGTTGTTTCTATCAATGGTGTGTGATTAATACTGGGTGTTCCTAGTTCATTTCACCAAAGGAATTGCATTTATTTTAAACTGTAAGGTGATACTTAATGGTACGTCTTCATTTTGGTTGTACCTATATGACTTGTGTTAGTCATTCATTGTACCCTTACAGGGATGTCTGTCTTAACACATGTGGTAGAAACGTAAGTATTACACAGAATAACTGTAATACTAATGTACTTGTCAACTTCTCGGGGTGTCATAACATAAAGAACATAAGAGTTTGCCATACTGGGTCAGACTTGAGGTCCATCTAGCCCAGTATCCTGCTTCTAACAGTGTCCGATCCAGGTCATGAATACCTGGCTGAATCCCAAAAAGTAGCAAGATTTCATGCTACTTACTCCCAGGAATGAGGAGTGGCTTTCCCCAGGTCTACCTTTATAATAGTTTATGGACTTTACCTCCAGGAATTTGCTTAAACCTTTTTTTTTTTATTAGATCTATATTACCTTTTTTTACCACCATCCTGTAGCAACAAGTTCCAGAGATTAACTATGCATTGAGTGAAAAAAAAATATTTTCTCTGTGTTGTTTGAAATGTACTACTTAATAACTTCATGGTGTGTTCCCTAGTCTGTACATTTTGAAAGAGTAAATAATTTGTGGTTACCCATTTCACTGCACTCAGGATTTGTATATACCTGAATCATATCTGCTGTCCGCCATTTCCAAGTTGAAGATCCCTAATCTCTATAGCCTTTCTTCATATGAGAGGCATTCCGTCTGCTTTATCATTTTAGTGAGGGAGTGATTGGTATAGGGAAGAGTACTCCATCACTGTTGATACAGTGCAGCCATCCTGCAGTAGGTGGCACTAGTCTGCAAGGTGGAGACTGAGCCTGAGTCAGAAAGGTGGAGCTCAGGCCAGGGTGGTGTTAAATTCCCTGAGCCAGAGCAGTTAAGGGAGGCCCCGATACAAAGGCCCAGGCAAAAGGTTAAGGAGGCCCAGGAAGGAGTGTCTCCGCCCTGGAGTGTGTGTCTGCGCAGCATAGTGTGTAGAAGCTATCCGACCTGATACAAGGTAGGGTTAAGTGTAAGCCCCATAAGAATGCTGTTCTTTGAGTCTGACTGGAAGCAGACTTGTGTGTGGATACTGTGGACTTAAAGCTAATAGCTACAACCTGTGTAAAGGTTGCCTCTGAACCTAAGAGAGACCTTGAGAGTGAAAAGCCTGTGAGGGAATAGGCCTGTTTCCCTTTTGTTGTACAGAATAAAATTGTTGCCTTTTTGACAGTGCATTCCCTGTGTCTGTATTTTATGAGGACTCCATGCCTTGCTGTGGTTCATATTATCATAGTCATCTTTCTCTGTACCTTACTAACAAGTTTTTTGTTGTCATCAAGCAGATGAAACCATTACGTATGGGTTGTGTCCATCAACCAGCAGGGGGAGATAGAGAGCACTCAATTTTTCACAGTGCCTCATAGCCAGCTAGCTCCACTGCCTCTTCAGTATTCTCTATCTCCCCAAGCAGGGTTTCTCCTGGCTTGCCAGTTGTTAGCTGGGGTGTTAGAGGCTATAGCAGCTTCACTTTGAAGGCACATAGGTCAGCCCTTTCCCTGTCTTACCCGTGCCCCCGTGGATGTGGACATATTAGCTTGCTTTTCCCAGTCCTTTCCCACTCAGTGGATGCAGGCACATTGGATCGCCTTTCCCTGCCTTTCCCACTTATCTGAGCCTCCGGAGTGTTTTTATTTATCTCTTTTGCCTCTGCTTTCCTCACAGCATTAAAAAAAAATAATAATTAAAGTCGCGTTGCGCTTTAGCGCAGCGATCTTGGAAAAGAGGTTTTTTTCTTGAGATTCTTCTGCAGGACCGGAGCTGTGATACTCGGTCTAGTGAGGTAAGAGTGTTTTCTGACTCCTCCGGAGTGGGCCCGCGATCGGGACGTTTTTGGGGCGAACCGCCATTTTTCAATTTTACCGCCGTTTTCGGCGATGGCTGCAGAGACTGTAAAGCGCTGTTCTAAATGTGGCAAGCGCAAATCAGCAGTGGGGCTCTGTAATTCGTGCTGTACAGACGGTAGAGCCGGCCCGAGCATGGCGAGCATCGATCTTTTGCGCTCTGAGCTGGCAGCGGACGCCATTTTGGATTTTCCACATGGTGCGGCCTCCGTAGCGACGGATAGCCCTGAATCCGGGGGGGGGGGGGGGGGGGGGGGGGTCCTCTGAGTGAGGCTAATAATAGAGCTGATAGCCCTGGGCAGGATCCGGGCGGTCAGGGAGCGGTTTTCTCCCCTGATTTTGTTTTAATGCTGCATAGGGCATATATGCTTAAAAGAGCTCTTCCACAGGGATCTTCGGGCTCTCTGCCTGCCCCCCCCGGTGGATCCTGGCCTTTTGGAGTTGGCTTTGCCTGTTTCTTATTCTCCTAATAAACGCAGAAGGGCTAATTCCCCTTCTGAGTGTGGCGCACCCCCCCCCCCCCTCGTGGTCGGGCTATGAGGATTCTGAGGGGTCTGGCAGAACGTCTTGGGCTGAGGAGCCAGAGTCGGGTGCAGAATTGCCACAGGAGCTTGATGATCCGTCTGCGGTGAGGATTTTCCACCGCGAGGAGCTGCCGGCGCTTATTTCAGGTGCCTTACAAGCCCTCTCGATTGAAGATCCTGGGAGTGGCACAGCCTCCTCTGTTAATCCAAGGATGGCTAGTACCAGAAAGCCTGCTCGAGCCTTTCCTTTGCATGACTCCATCCAAGAGCTTATTTCGGCTCAATAGGCTGACCCCGAGAGACCTTTGAAGGTTGCCAGGGCTATGGGGCAATTATACCCTCTGAGTGAGGAACATTTGGCTCGCTTTGCAATGCCTAAAGTGGATGCCCTGGTCACGGCTGTGACAAAGAGAACTACCCTCCCTGTTGAAGGAGGTGTTGCCCTGAAGGATATTCAAGACGGCAGGCTTCATTCAGCTCTGAAGCGGTCCTTTGATTTGGCAGGTCTCACTGTTCGGGCGTCTGCATGCAGTTGTTATGCTGCTAGAGCCTGCCTGGCTTGGTTACAGCAGGCAGTGGAACAGCCCGGTGATGGAGCGGAGACCTTATCTGAAGTGGCTCCGCGGATGGAGTCGGCCTTGTTCTTTTTGGCTGACGCCCTTTATGATATGGTCAGAGCTTTGGCTAAACAAATGGCTGTAGCAGTGGCGGCTCGCCGCACTCTTTGGCTACGACATTGGGCGGCGGATGTGGCCTCTAAGCAAAGGTTGGTGAAGTTGCCCTTTCAAGGCCTTCTGTCTGGTGAGGAGCTGGAAAACATTGTTAAAGGCCTGGGGGATTCCAAACCTCAGCGCTTGCCCGAAGATAGGCCGAAGCCTTCCTCTAAGGGTCAGGCGGTCCGCTCCTCTTACAGACCTCGCTTCCGTGAAGCTAGAAGGTACCGCCTGGGGCGTGCTGCTGGGTTCACTTCGCGTGCCCGCTTTCAGCAGAGAAACTCCTTTCGCTCAGACAAATGTTCCGCAGCTGCCGGTTCAAGGCCTGGAGTTAAGAGGCGACCCTCTCAATGAGGGTGCGCCGGCCCCCTCTTCGTTTCCTGTCATCGGAGGAAGACTTTCCCTCTTTTTCGAGGAGTGGGCCAAAATCTCCGCAGATCAGTGGGTCTTGGACCTGTTCAGACGGATACCGAATAGAATTCGATGCCCTGGTGAGAGACGTGTTTGTGGAGTCCCGATGCGGTTCTGCCGCCAAGCGGGCGGCGGTAGAGGAGACTTTGCACAGTCTGTGCCGGATAGGGGCTGTGACCCCGGTGCCTCCTGCCGGACAAGGTCTAGGCCGCTACTCCATTTACTTTGTGATGCCACGAAAAGGCGGGTCTTTTCGCCCGATCCTGGACTTAAAAGAGCTAAACAAGTCCTTAAGAGTGCGGCATTTTCACTTAGAAACCCTGCACTCCGTCATTGCGGCGGTACAGCCAGGAGAGTTTCTTACATCTCTGGACCTGAAAGAAGCTTGCTTGCACATACCACTTTGGCCCCCGCACCAGAAGTTTCTGTGGTTTGCGGTGTTGGGAAAACATTTCCAGTTTCGGGCTTTGCCTTTTGGCCTCGCCACAGCTCCCCGAACCTTCTCCAAGGTAATGGTGGTAGTAGCTGCCTTTCTCAGGCGAGAGGGTATCCGGGTTCACCCGTACCTAGACGACTGGCTCATCAGAGCAGACTCGGAAAAAGAGAGTCATCTAGCTACAGCCAGAGTGATTTCAGTCCTTCAATCTCTGGGCTGGGTCGTCAATATGGCCAAAAGTTACCTGACCCCCTCGCAATCTCTAGAATATTTGGGGGCCAGGTTCAACACAGCCTCGGGCTATGTGTTTCTTCCCGAGCAAAGGCGGTGCAAGCTTCAGAATCAGGTCCGTCTGCTCTTGAGGATGCCCCGCCCGCGAGCTTGGGACATTGTCCAGCTGTTGGGATCGATGACGGCCACCTTGGAAGTGGTGCCATGGGCGAGAGCGCACCTGAGACCTCTACAGTATTCTCTACTTCAACGATGGTCTCCAGTATCTCAGGATTATCAGTGCAGACTTTCTTGGCTCCCTGCGGCCCGCCTCAGTATGGAGTGGTGGCTCTCGGACAGCATGTTGCGGTGGGGAATGCTGCTGGCGTTCCCCGATTGGTGCCTAGTGATGACAGATGCCAGCCTGAAGGGCTGGGGCGCACATTGCCAGGGGAAGCATGCCCCCAGGGTCTGTGGACGCCCGACGAGTCGGAGTGGTCTATCAACCACCTGAAGTTGAAAGCGGTGTTTCTGGCTCTTCTGGCCTTTCAAGTGACCCTGGAAGGATTGGCTGTCAGAGTGATGTCGGACAACACGACAGCAGTGGCCTACATAAATCGACAAGGTGGCACTCCAGTGCAGAGCTCTAGCTGCGCAGGCTGAACAAATTTGCCACTGGGCCGAGCTGCATCTACAGTCCCTGTCAGCAGCTCACATTGCAGGTCAGAGCAACGTGCAAGCTGACTATCTAAGCAGGCATCAGATCGATCCAGGGGAGTGGGAACTAGCAGACGATGTATTCCTGCAGATATGTGCCAAATGGGGCAAGCCAGTGATGGATCTTATGGCGACCAGTTCCAATGCCAAAGTCCCGTGTTTCTTCAGCAGACGGAGGAATTCTCGCTCTGCCAGGTTGGATGCCTTGGCTCAACCCTGGCCCCTGGGCTTGCTGTATGTCTTCCCTCTGTGGACCTTGATAGGGCGAGTGCTCCTGCGGATTCGGCTGCATCCAGGAGAAGTGGTGCTCATCGCCCCGGATTGTCACAGGGTCCGGTGGCCATGGAGGACGCCTGCCGCTTTGGTCTTATGGCATGGTGATTGAGAGGGCGCAATTGAGAGATAAAGGCTACTCAAATAAGGTAATTTCCACTCTCCTTCAGGCCCGTAAGTGCTCCACTTCTGTGGCTTATGCCAGGATTTGGCGCCAGTTTGAAGTCTGGTGTGTTTCAAGAGCGCTTTCTCCGTTGCGGGCTCCTGTCTCGCCGATTCTGGACTTTTTGCAGGGTGGTGTACACAAAGGCTTGGCCTATAATTCCCTGTGGGTGCAAGTGGCAGCATTGGCCTCCCTGCGTTGCAAGGTTGAAGGCGTGTCCTTAGCTGCTCATCCAGATGTGGCACGGTTTCTCAGAGGGTGCTTCGGCTCCGTCCTCCCGTGCGGACACCTTGTCCGGCTCGGAACCTGGGGTTAGTATTGAAGGCCCTTCAGGGGCCTCTATTTGAACCGCTTCGGCGTGCTTCAGAGAAAGATTTGACACTGAAGGCCGTCTTTTTAGTGGCCATTACCTCGGCGAGACGGGTGTCAGAGCTCCAGGCGCTGTCCTGTAGAGACCCTTTTCTGCAATTCTCAGAGTCAGGGGTCACGGTTCGGACCGTGCTTTCCTTCATGCCTAAGGTGGTTTCAGCGTTTCACCTAAACCAGCCTGTTTTTCTTCCCTCCTTTGTTGAGGAGGAGTTTCCAGATTCATTTGGGCAGTTGCACCTTTTGGATGTGCGCAGGACTCTGTTGCAGTATCTGCGAATTACAAATTCTTTCAGGACCTCTGATCATCTTTTTGTGCTGTTTGCAGGTCCTCGCAGAGGGTCTTCAGCGTCTAAAGCCACTATTGCTCGTTGGCTCAAAGAAGCTATCTTTTCAGCATATCTGCTGTCTGGCCGGGCTCCGCCTGAAGCCTTTAAGGCTCATTCCACAAGAGCGATTTCCTCTTCCTGGGCGGAAACTGGAGCACTATCTCTTCATGAGATTTGCAGTGCTGCAACATGGGCTTCTAAGCTCTCTTTCGCCCGACATTACAGGCTGGATGTGGCTGCCAGGAGGGATGCGTGTTTTGGAGCACAGGTGCTAGCGTGTGGTGTGTCTTGTTCCCACCCTATTTAGGGATTGCTTTGTTACATCCCATACGTAATGGATTCATCTGCTTGATGACAAGGAAGGGAAAATTAGGTTCTTACCATGATAATTTTCTTTCCTTTAGTCATAGCAGATGAAGCCAAAAGCCCTCCCTGTATGATTGTCTGTATTGCAGTGATTCTGATTTTAGGTGCTGTTCTTGTTTCCTGAAGTTATATTCCTTCCTTGGGGAGTCGGAAAACAGTCTTCAGGATTCTTGTTACAGTTATAGGAGGATGAGTTCATTCCCTCCAGTTCATGTTTTGGGAGGATGAGTTTATTCCCTCCAGGAGGATGCAAGTATTCCCTCCGTTTATACAAAGTGGAGGACGAGTTTATTCCCTCCAGGAGGATGAGTTCATTCCCTCCTTTTTTGGAGTTTATGCCCTTGTTAAGGGGCCATCGTTCGCTGTGAGGAAAGTTCATGTTATTCCCATTGCGGTTTGCCGTACTGCTTTGGAAGCTTCAAATACTGAAGAGGCAGTGGAGCTAGCTGGCCATGAAGCACTGTGAAAAGTTGAGTGCTCTCTATCTCCCCCTGCTGGTTGATGGACACAACCCATACGTAATGGCTTCATCTGCTATGACTAAAGGAAAGAAAATTATCTTTTTTCTATTTCTTAGAAAATTCAGTGTCTGTCTTAGTATATTTTTGCTGCACTAGTCAAATTTGTTGTGCTGCCCTTATTAGTGACTGTCTTTAGGGAAAACATGACTAAAGTCACCAGAAACAAACAAAAAAAATGTTGTAATGAATTTTGGGCCTCTTTTACCAAACTGTGCTAGCGATTCCCAGTGTGGCAATGCCGACAAAGCCCATTCACTTTGAATGGGTTTCATCGGCATTGCCATGCAGGAATTGCTGGCGCAGTTTGGTGAAAGAGGCCCTTTATGAGAGCAAACAGCTTGTAATACAACAGTCCAAAACCTATCTTTTTATGTGAAAAAATAAAAAAAAGTTACAGAAGTTCAAACATGTAATTTATTCAGACTGCTCATGGACCCATGACAGGCTAATTGCCTGTTCTCAAAATATTGGTTCTGCAACTTTAGTTATGTTTTCCTAGAGACGGTCACAATTCATATAGCCTGGATCGGACACTGTTAGAAGCAGGTATTCTCCGAGGACAGCAGGCTGATTATTCTCACAATCCCACCCACCGCCCCTTGGAGTTGTTTATTTGTTTATGCTTTTAGACTTAACTAAGGTACGAGCTTGCGCAGCGGGCGGGAAGTCAGTCTGCGTAAGTGTGGTGTGCGTTGCATGTGCGCCAGAAGGCTCTAGCAAAGTTTTTCTTTTTGCTATGGCAAATGGCAGTTCCTGGGCTGACGCGGACGTCAACCCAGTTGTGAGAGTAATCAGCCTGCTGTCCTCGGAGAATATCTGCTACAGGTAAGTATCTTCGCTTTTTCTGCTTCTATTACAGTTTTGGGAATATATCTTGGTTCTATTCTTTCTTTATAAACACAAGTAAACAGTTTGACTCAAAGGTCTTGTTTAATTGTGCATAATCTTCATCGCACAGGAAAATATTTTTATCAAGAGCATTTTCATTTGGTTGATCAATCATTATTATTAAGTCTCTTGGATTATTGCAACATTATTTATTTTTCTCCGAGGACAAGCAGGCTGCTTGTTCTACGACTGGGTTGACGTCCACGGCAACCCCCACCAACCGGAAGAAAACTTCGTGGGCGGTCCCGCACACAGGGCACGCCCACCGCGCATGCGCGACCGTCTTCCTGCCCGTGCGCGACCGTTCCCGCTCAGTTTTTTTCTATTCCGCGCTGGAGAGAGACGTGTTACCGTCTCTCTCTCTGTCAGCCCCGGAAACTGGATAGTTTTTTCCTCTTTACGAATGCGTTCGCGTATTTTTTCTTTCTTCTCTAAAAAAAAAAAAAAAGTTTGTCCCCTTGTCGTCTTTTAGCCGCGGGGGCGCCTCTTTGTGGCCTTGTGGCCGCGCGGTCGTTTTCTTTTTTCGGGTGTGCTTTTCACCGCCACCATCGACGACTTTGACTTCGCCGACGCAATTTTTCCGTCAATGTCCTCAGGTCCCGAGCGGATTCAAGAAGTGTGGTCGGTGCGGCCGGCAGATCTCGCAAACCGATACCCACGCTTGGTGCCTCCAGTGCCTTGGGCCGGAGCATAATACCAAGACGTGCACCTTGTGTCTCGGCTTGAGGAAGCGGACACAGGTGGCGAGGCAAGTTCTTCGGGACCGTCTTTTTGGAACTTGCGCCGGCCCCTCGACGTCGACGGCCGGATCTTCGGTACCGATGTCGACGAAATCGGCACCGACGATGGCATCGACCCCAGGAGTACAGGTACCGTTGGCCCGCCTACCAATCTTCCATGCTCGTGACCGCATCCAGTCATACCAGCTCTACATGAGCATTCACATGCGGAACAATGTGAAGCAACTGGCAGACCTGGTCGACAAGCTCCCTCCGGAGCAGTCCAGACCTTTTCAGGAGGTGGTCAGGCAGCTGAAGGCGTGCAGAAAGTTCCTGTCCAGGGGTATCTATGACACCTGTGATGTGGCATCTCGAGCTGCGGCCCAAGGTATAGTGATGCGCAGACTCTCCTCGCTGCGTGCCTCTGACCTGGACAACCGCACCCAGCAACGACTGGCGGATGTCCCTTGCCGGGGGGATAACATCTTTGGCGAGAAGGTTGAGCAGTTGGTGGACCAACTACACCAGCGGGAAACCGCTCTTGACAAACCCTCCCACCGGGCGCCTTCAGCATCCACCTCAGCAGGTGGACGTTTTTCCCGGGCCAGGCAGGCTGCGCCCTACGCCTACAACAAGCGTAGGTACACCCAGCCGGCCCGAAGGCCTCCTCAGGCACAGGGACAGTCCCAGCGCGCTCGTTCCGGTCAACAGCATGCGCCCAAGCAGCCCCCTGCACCTCCACAGCAAAAGCTGGGGACAGGCTTTTGACTGGATCCATGGGAACATAGCGGCCATCAAAGTATCCGTACCGGATGACCTGCCGGTCGGGGGGAGGTTGAAAGTTTTTCACCAAAGGTGGCCTCTGATAACCTCCGACCAGTGGGATCTCCAAATAGTGCGGTGCGGATACACCCTGAATTTGCGCCTCCACTCCACCAAATTGCCCACCGGGAGCCCAATCCTTCAGCTCCCACCACAGGCAGGTACTTGCAGAGGAACTCTCCGCCCTTCTCAGCACCAATGCGGTCGAGCCCATGCCACCCGGGCAGGAAGGGAAGGGATTCTATTCCAGGTACTTCCTTGTGGAAAAGAAAACGGGGGATGCGCCCCATCCTAGACCTGAGAGGCCTGAACAAATACCTGGTCAAAGAGAAGTTCAGGATGCTTTCCTTATGCACTCTTTTATCGATGATTCAGAAAGACGATTGGCTATGTTCCCTGGATTTAAAGTACGCTTACACTCGCATCCCGATACTGCCAGCTCACAGACAGTATCTCCGATTCCGTCTGGGGACACGGCACTTTCAGTATTGTGTGCTGCCCTTTGGGCTCGCCTGTGCCCCACGGGTGTTCATGAAGTGCCTCGTGGTGGTCGCGGCGTATCTACGCAAGCTGGGAGTGCACGTGTTCCCGTATCTCGACGATTGGCTGGTCAAGAACACCTCGGAGGCAGGGGCTCTCCGGTCCATGCAGTGCACTATTCTCCTCCTGGAGCTGCTGGGGTTTGTGATAAATTACCCAAAGTCCCATCTCCAGCCAGCCCAATCTCTGGAATTCATAGGAGCTCTTCTGAATTCACAGACGGCTCAGTCCTTGCTTCCCGAAGCGAGGGACCACAACCTCCTGTCCCTCACTTCCCAGACCAGAGCATCCCAGCAAGTTAGAGCTCGGCAGATGTTGAGACTCCTGGGTCATATGGCCTCCACGGTTCATGTGACTCCCATGGCTCGCCTTCACATGAGACCTGCTCAATGGACCCTAGCTTCCCAGTGGTGTCAAGCTACCGGGAATCTAGAAGATGTCATCCTCCTGTCCCGCAGTTGCCGCAATTCGCTGCACTGGTGGACCATTCGGACCAATTTGACTCTGGGACGTCCATTCCAAATTTCGCAGCCCACGAAGGTGCTGACGACGGATCCATCTCGCCTGGGGTGGGGAGCTCATGTCGATGGGCTCCACACCTAGGGGCTGTGGTCCCTCCAGGAACAAGATCTTCAGATCAACCTTCTGGAGCTCCGAGCGGTCTGGAACGCACTGAAGGCCTTCAGAGATCGGCTGTCCTGACAAATCATCCAAATTCGGACAGACAATCAGGTTGCAATGTATTACATCAACAAGCAGGGGGGCACTGGATCTCGCCCCCTGTGTCAGGAAGCCGTCGGGATGTGGCGTTGGGCCTGCCAGTTCGGCATGCTTCTCCAAGCCACATACCTGGCAGGCGTAAACAACAGTCTGGCTGACAGACTGAGCAGAGTCATGCAACCGCACGAGTGGTCGCTCCATTCCAGAGTGGTACGCAAGATCTTCCGAGAGTGGGGCACTCCCTCGATGGACCTTTTCGCCTCTCAGACCAACCACAAGCTGCCTCTGGTCTGTTCCAGACTACAGGCACACGGCAGACTAGCGTCTGATGCCTTTCTCCTCCATTGGGGGACCGGCCTCCTGTATGCTTATCCTCCCATACCTTTGGTGGGGAAGACCTTACTGAAGCTCAAGCAAGACCACGGCACCATGATTCTGATAGCGCCTTTTTGGCCCCGTCAGATCTGGTTCCCTCTACTTCTGGAGTTGTCCTCCGAAGAACCGTGGAGATTGGAGTGTTTCCGGACTCTCATTTCGCAGAACGACAGAGCGCTTCTGCATCCCAACCTTCAGTCTCTGGCTTTCACGGCCTGGATGTTGAGGTCGTAGATTTTGCTTTGTTGGGTTTGTATGAGGGTGTCTCCCGTGTCTTGCTTGCCTCTAGAAAGGATTCCACTAAAAAGAGTTACTTTTTCAAGTGGAGGAGGTTTGTCGTTTGGTGTAAGAGTAAGGCCCTAGAACCTCGTTCTTGTCCTGCACAGAACCTGCTTGACTACCTTCTGCACTTATCAGAGTCTGGCCTCAAGACCAACTCAGTAAGAAATCACCTTAGTGCGATTAGTGCTTACCCTCATCGTGTAGAAGGTAAAGCCATCTCTGGATAGCCTTTAGTCGTTCGATTCATGAGAGGCTTGCTTTTGTCAAGGCCCCCTGTCAAGCCTCCTGCAGTGTCATGGGATCTCAACGTCGTCCTCACCCAGCTGATGAAACCTCCTTTTGAGCCACTGAATTCCTGCCATCTGAAGTACTTGACCTGGAAGGTTATTTTCTTGGTGGCAGTTACTTCAGCTCGTAGAGTCAGTGAGCTGCAAGCCCTGGTAGCTCATGCCCCTTATACCAAATTTCATCATAACAGGGTAGTACTCCGCACTCATCCTAAGTTTCTGCCAAAGGTGGTGTCGGAGTTCCATCTTAACCAGTCAATTGTCTTGCCAACATTCTTTCCCAGACCGCATACCCGCCCTGCTGAACGTCAGTTGCACACATTGGACTGCAAGCGAGCGTTGGCCTTCTATCTGGAGCGGACACAGCTCCACAGACAGTCCGCCCAATTGTTTATTTCTTTCGACCCCAATAGGAAAGGGGTCACTGTCGGGAAGCGCACCATCTCCAATTGGCTAGCAGATTGCATTTCCTTCACTTACGCCCAGGCTGGGCTGGCTCTTGAGGGTCATGTCACGGCTCATAGTGTTAGAGCCATGGCAGCGTCAGTGGCCCACTTGAAGTCAGCCACTATTGAAGAGATTTGCAAGGCTGCGATGTGGTCATCTGTCCACACATTCACATCACATTACTGCCTCCAGCAGGATACCCGATGCGACAGTCGGTTCGGGCAGTCGGTGCTGCAGAATCTGTTTGGGGTTTGAATTCAACTCCACCCTCCAGGACTCGATTTTATTCTGTTCAGGCTGCACTCTCAGTTAGTTGTTCTTCGTAGGTCAATTTCTGTTACGCCCTCGCCTTTGTGAGGTTCCATTGACCTGGGTTCTTGTTTTGAGTGAGCCTGAGAGCTAGGGATACCCCAGTCGTGAGAACAAGCAGCCTGCTTGTCCTCGGAGAAAGCGAATGATACATACCTGTAGCAGGTGTTCTCCGAGGACAGCAGGCTGATTGTTCTCACCTACCCTCCCTCCTCCCCTTTGGAGTTGTGTTTTACTCATTCCTTTGCTTGTCATTCAACTGAGCGGGAACGGTCGCGCACGGGCGGGAAGACGGCCGCGCATGCGCGGTGGGCGTGCCCTGTGTGCGGGACCTCCCGTGAAGTTTTCTTCCGGTTGGTGGGGGCTGCTGTGGATGTCAACCCAGTCGTGAGAACAATCAACTTGCTGTCTTTGGAGAACATCTGCTACAGGTATGTATCATTCGCTATTTTGGCTGTTCTAAGCATCATTTGAAAAAACTCCAAACTATTCAAAATAAACTCTGTATTTGATTTATTCCCTGAAGAAAACTGACAGTATATTGTCCGCATATCTGAATACTCATTGGTTACCCATTTCTGCCAGGGTGCAAGTTGAATTTTTTTGATTATTTACAGGTATGTATGGGTTTGCTCCTTATTACTTGTTCAACCGTTTTGTATTTGTAACCCTGACTAGAGCTTAGAAAGCTTATCTCTCTATATAAAACGCACCTCCAACGTTCTAATGAAGCCGGAAGGACGCCTGAAACAGGAAGATGTAGTTGTGTAGATCGCTTTTTCCCCATGAATGTCTGCCCCACCCTCGCGTCACAACGTGATGATGTCGAGGGCGGAGCACTGACAGTCACCGAAAGCTTCATTACAATGCTGGAGGTGCAAGGAGGAGTGGCGAAAGGGCCAAGGCACAGGGGCGGAGGCAGAGCTAGACAGAAAAACAGAGTGTCACGACCAATACAACAACATGGGTACAGGCACAGGGGTGGAGGCGTAGGTTCAAAGAAAAACAGAGCGTCGTGAACAATAGAAGAACCGGGGTAAGAGCGCACGGCAAATGGGAATGTTTCACTGAAACTGGGAGGAAGCGAGGGAGGAAAGCAGCCTGAACGTTGGAGGGGGGGAGCGAGCCAGCCTGAACGTGAGAGGGAGGCAGGCAGGCAGCCTGAACGTGGGAGGGAGGGAGCCAGCCAGCCTGAACGTGGGAGTGGGAGGGAGGGACCCTGAATGAGGGAGGGAGGGAGGGGGGCCACGACCCTGAAAGACAGAGGGAGGGGGGGCCACGACCCTGAAGCTGGGGGGGTGGGAGGGGAAGACAGGGAAGGGGAAGGAGGGCGGGAGACGGAGGGGGGGGGGGGGGCCTCTGCGGCACACTCTCATTCTTTCTCACACACACACACTCTCACACAGACAGTCTCATCTGTCACACACACTCCGAGGAAAACCTTGCTAGCGCCCATTTCATTTGTCTCAGAAACGGGCCTTTTTTACTAGTCCATCTATAAAGAGCAAGAATAAGATCAAATTGCTGGACAACTTGCTCTCATTTCATTCTGCAGGAATTGGTAAAGTTGTTTTAAGCCATTTATGATCTTCCACAAATTATAGACATTTTAGAAGTCTGATAAAGCTTTTCTATTCAGGAAATTTGTATTAAGCGATAGTTAATGTTGACATTTGTTAGAATTTATTATATTTAGTATGTTTTGATTTGGATATTGTAATTCCTGGTAATGTCCAGACTCTTGTTGTAATCTGCGTAGAACCATAAGGTCAACGGTGGAATATAAGGCATATTATGTTAGTTATGGTAGGAAAAAAAAATGGAAAACAAAAATGAGAATGTTATAATGCCTTTGTGTCATTCCATGGTGCAACCACACCTCAAATACTATGTGCAGTTCTGGTCACCGCATCTCAGAGAAGGATGGAGAAAATCATAGAGGATGGGATGACTTCCCTATGAGGAAAGGCTAAAGCAGCTAGGGCTCTTCAGCTCGGAGAAGATGTTTGAGGGGAGATGTGATAGAGGTTTATAAAATAGTGACTGAAGCAGAATGGGTAGAGGTGAAGCTTGTTTACTCTTTCAAAAAATACTAGGACTAGGGGGCACATAATGAAGCTAGTAAGTTGTAAATTTAAAACAAACCATAGAAACTCTTTCTTCACTCAATGTGTATTTTGACTCTGGAATTCGTTGCTAGAGAATGTGGTAAAAGCAGTTAGCTTAGCAGGGTTTAAAAAAGGTTTGGATAATTTCCTTAAAAAAAAAGTCCATAAACCATTATTAAGATGGACTTGGGAAAATTCACTTCTTATTTCTAGGTTAAGCAGCATAAAATGTATTTACTGTTCTGGGATCTTGCCAGGTACTTATGACCTGGATTGGCCACTGTTGAAAACAGGATACTGGACTTGATGGACCTTCTGTCTGTCCCAGTATGTAACTATTCTCCCAAATAATGAAAATGAAATATTTATAGGTTTCCACTGGTGGTGTTACTTATTGATTTTAAAAACTTGATATACCTCTATTTTATAGATACAGTAGATCTCATTAGACAATTGCTTAAAACGTATAATAGTTCTATAGTTGATATGTCATTCACTAAGTGATGATGTAATTGAACTACCAGTAGATTGTAGTATGGTGTTCTTTTACAATTGTAGAAATGTAAACCATGCATTCTCTGTGCCCTTCATATTTATTGAATGGTATTCCATCTGAGATAGTTGATTGGCTCACTGTTTTGATTAGCAATTTTTTGAAAGAAAGATTGTTTCCTTTGGTATAGGGAGGGAGAAATTATCTTAACACCGATCCTAAAATCTCAGAGAGCAGATTTGATGTCAAATTTTTGACCAGTTGCCAGCATCCCTTGGATGGCAAAATTGATTGAATAAAATAGTAACCTCACAGATTACATCTTATTTGGAATATTCTCATTGCTTGCATAATTTTCAATTTGGATTCAGGGCTTTGCATCATACGGAATCATTACTATTGATTTTTGATATCTAAAGTTAGGGAATTTTTAAGTCAGGGAGTTCAGTTTGTTTTGCTCCAATTTGATATATCTGGAGCATTCAATAAAGTGGATCATGAAATTTTGTTGAGTAAATTGAGGGTGGAACCTCAGGTGCAGTCCAGGAATGGATAGAGGATTTAAAAAGTATAGATATTATTTTGTTAAGAATATTTTTTTTCATTTAGTTGCAGAATGGAGTTTGATGGCCCACTGTTATCCCTGATATTGTTTAATGTGTTTGAGTTCATTGAGATTTGTTTTAGATTCATTGGGATATTTTGGTTATTACTATGCAGATGATTTATTTGCATTAATTCCAGTGGTATCAGATTTTTTGACTACAGACTTTCATCTCTGATTGCATTTCTTTAATGCATTCTTGGGCTTATCAACATTAATTAAAGCTTAATGCAGCAGCCAAGACAAGACTATTATATTTTAGTAGTGATGCATCTTTGGTCCCACATAATGTAATAATTGCTTCAGGTGAACAGCTGCTTTTTGAAATATTCTCTTTAAGATTTTGGAGATCATTTTAGATACTCAATTTGTTATCAATGAAACCACAAATAAATAAGAAGATATATTTTTAAACTCTGTCAATTAAGAACAGTCAGATTTGTCTTCTTTTCAGATTTTTTGTATGCTGTTACAGGCTATTGTTTTGGCCGAGATGAACTATTGTAATGTCCTGTTTGCTGGACTAAATTCATGACTTGTTAATAGACTGTAGCTCTTACAGAAAACTGCAGATTGATTTATGATTGCTTTTGATATGATCATGTGACACCTTTTTTTAAAAGCTTACACTGGCTACCATTGTGTGCATAAATCAAATTTAAAATTACTTGTACGTTTAAAATCTTACATGGCGGGGGGATTGTTCTTTTCTTCCTCAATTAATTGCTTATCCAGCTCTTCAGAAAAATTCACATTTTTATTCTTCTCTGTTAATTGGGATAACCATCTGTGAAAAGATTTTGTTATAAAATATTTTTGATGGCTCTTATTTATCAAGCCAGTAATGGAATTCCATACTAGTACAAATTTGAATTTTTCCAGGTTCCAGGCTATGTACAGTTTTGTAAAGGAAGTCCTATCTTAGTAGTAAAATAATACCTGGAGAAAATAGTATAGTAGGGTTATTCTAATCTTTGGTTATGCGAGATTGCCTTTTGAAACCCATTTAGAATCTTTATTGATGGTAGCAGGATATAAATACATAGTACTTGCAATTCTATTCTATCTTGGTGGTTTGCAAACGTTAAAATCAGAAAGCAGAACAATAGTTATTTTATTTGTATCCCACATTTTTCCAATCAAATCGGGTTCAATGTGGTTTTCAGATTATTGTATTAACAATACAAATTGGGTTCAATATATCTAACATATTATTAAACAATACACATTAGTCAGTGAATCAGTATAAATGTAGGGTTGAACTAAACAATTATTAAATAGAATGTGATAGTTAATTTGAAAGAATAACATTATGAAGTGAAAAAGAATGGAGACAGACACTTTCTGTTAGGATTCTTCCTTATTTGAGGGAGGGGGTCCATCAGTTAAAAACAAAAAAAATCTTAAAAAAGGTTTTTAAAGGTTTCCGAACTTTCAAATAATTGTGCTCCCATCCAGTAAGACGACAATACTCATTAATCACACATGAAACAAAAGGAAAGGAATATAAGAATAGCTCAACAATAATTGCCAAAAAGACCATGTCGTAACTCAAGTTGGAGTATTACAAACGTGGCAATAATCATATAACACTTTTTTCAGAAAAATTTAATTAGAACTTGCAACCACTGAATCTTTAATTTTCAATTCTACAAGGAAATGTTTTAATTGTAGAAGAAAAAGTTTTAAAAAAAGACAAAAGAGGCATCAGACAGCTCACAAGGCAAGCTATGGTATCTCTTATAGCGCACATCTATTGCAAGTTCACACTGTTTCAGCAGTTTTCAATCATTTGCCTCTATATTCCTCATGCCCAATATTCCAGCAGTGGTGTCAGAGGTCAAGGTCTCACTCCTTAATATCCTTGATCCTGGAATGCTTTGTTAAATTTCTGCATAGTATGTTAGTATGCCAGTATATGTATGATATTCTGCAAAAGGAGAAAGGTCTGTAACTTCTCTCATACTTGAGAAAACTGATAACTTCCTTGCACTGGTGACCAAGAAAAGCGAGTGCTTAAAAGCAGTTGGACGGGTAAGCCTATGATCCTTTCAAGATGGTATTCAGAGCCTCTGCAGTTGGAATTGAAGCCTGTAAGGTCTAATGTCTGTAGGTTTCAGGTCTCAAGAGATTTGTCCTGCTGGAGAAAGAACCTTGGGATATAGTCAAGGAAGCAATATATGGAATAAAAGGCTACTAATCTCTTCAAGCCATGTCTACAGTCATTTCTAGTTCTCCCTCCTCCCCTTCCACATTAACAAGGAGCTTGGTTTGGATGCAGAGGAAACCATTGAAGAGGTGCTGTGCTTTGCTCAAATACAAAGGTCTATAGAGGAGACTTTCAGGAACATAGAAGAGAATTCCCACTTCCAGTCTGGCAACCTCTATGTTGCCATGGAGGAAAATGTTCACCTGAGGGGAGAGCATCACCTTGGTCTGGCAGAAAGTGATCCTGTAACCTGGATCTGTCTTCCAGGGGATGCAGCGTCCTCTCACGTTTGCCCAGGAGAAGGGTTAGAATGGCTGTTTAAGTTGAAAACTAATTTATTAGGCATATAGTTAGCTGAATGACTGGTGGACAGGAAGATCATTGATCACTTGCTTGCCTGGTGCAAAGGTGACAGACCTCGCACACCACCTAGATAAGGTTTTAGATGGTGCTGGGGAGGAGCCAGCTGTCATAGTACATGTGGGTAACAGCAACATAGGGAAATGTGATAGAGAGGTTCTGAAAACCAAGTTTAGGCTCCTAGGTAGAAAGTTGAAACCCAGAACCTCCAGAGTAGTGTTCTCAGAAGTGCTTCCAGTTCATACGCAAGACTTAAGAGGCAGGCAGAGTTCCGGAGTCTTTATTGGTAGATGAGACTATGGTGCAGGGATGAGGGATTTAGGTTTGTTAGAAACTGTGCAGCTTTCTAGGGGTGGGAGCCTATTCTTCAAAGATGAGCTCCACCTTAAACAGGAACCAAGCTGCTTTTGTTAACATTTGAATAGGTGATAGAGAAACTTAGCATATGAAGGAAAGCCAACAGTCACTCAGGAGTACATGGTTCGGAGTGAGGTATCTTTGAAGAACATTATCAAAACAAGGAAGTTAGAACATCCAGATAGAAAGATTGTAACAAAGGCAAAAATCAGTGAGGAACCTTTAAGGGGTGAGCAGAGTAAAGACTCTTCTTATCTGTGTACTGCATTGCAACGGTATGTGCCGCCAAGAGTACTGTGCTCAGCAAATGCATGTGTACTTTCAGTTCCAAATCTAAGACACCTGCAGTTGAATATTACAAGAACTGGTACTTTCTCTGTGGCTGTTCCTTCAGAGTGGAATAAACTGCCTTTAACGCTGAAGTCCCAACAGAATATTGTATCTTTTAAATTATGCAGAAATGGCATTTGCAAAGCCAGACTAGTGATTTGCCATGAACAACCAATTCTTCATGGACTCTATTGCTTTGCTGTATTTGTGAATGCCTGTTTATTGTTTGTATTTTAGATTATGTATGTTGTTTTGTTACCTGCTTTGGATAAGGGCATGCTATAAATAATAAACCATAAACCAGAATCCCTATCAACTGCTAAGCAGTTTGTAGATAAAAACAAGAAAATACTCTAATATATGTATACAAATGCTAGAAGTAAAAACAAAAAAAAGTGGGAATATAAAAGCCAGGCTATCCAAAGATTGGAACCACACTGAAATTAAAATAACCAGCGTTTAATAATTTTCAAACAAATATTAATAAAACAATTACACAAATATTGACTCGACACAACGTTGTGTTTCGGCCAGATAGGCCTACATCAGGAGTCTTATGATAAAATGCTGAAATGAGAACATCAACTGATATAATAATTGAATCTCAAAACATAAGTGAAGGATTCCAAAAGTAAAAGAACTGCAGACAGAACCTAACAAGTGGTCTTTAAAAAGACCGTTGTGCAAATGATCTGTCTGTCACAGCGAAACTTCACAAAAGCGTTACTTGTGTCGAGTCAATATTTATGTGTAATTGTTTTATTAATATTTGTTTGAAAATTATTAAACGCTGGTTATTTTAATTTCAGTTTGGTTCCAATCATTGGATAGCCTGGCTTTTATATTCCCACCTTTTTTTGTTTTTACTTTTACGCCTCGTGGGATCTATTGAGTTCTCCACTTTTGTGGATTCTCTCTATACAAATGCTAGAAGTCTAAAAAAAAAAAAATAAGATGGGAGAATTAGAGTACATAGCACTAATTGATGAAGAAGATGATAATAGGCATCTCGGAGACCTGGTGGAAGGAGGATAACCAATAGGACTGTGTTCTACCAGGGTACAAATTATATCACAATGATAAACTGTGTCAAATTGGGGGGAGGGGAGGTGATATATTTTAAAGAGGGAATTGAGTCTAACAGAATAACGTGGAATCCTTATGTACAGAAATTTCATGTATGAAGAGAGAGAGAATACAGGTAGGGCTATTCTGTCATTCACCAGGCCAGAACAAAGCGATGATAACAAGTTAACAGAAATTAGAGAATCTAACAAATTTGGCAACACTGTATTAATGAGTGATTTCAGTTATTCCAGTACTTGGAGGCCCTTTTACTGAGCGGTGGTAAGCCCATCTCAAGTTTACTGCACGCCAAACAGGAGCTACCGTCAGGCTACCACATCATCCTGGCGGTAGTTCCCATCCACAGTGCGCACCACTTCTGGCGCTACAAAAATATTTTCTATTTTTGTAGTGCTGCTGTTTACCTGGCGATAATTGGGCAGTGCCGTACGCTGCCTAGGTACCACCGAGTTAACGTAGGAGCCCTTATGGCGGTAAGTTCTTCCCCCTGAAATGGCTGTGTGGTAAGTGTTAAACTTAACCGCATGGCCATTTATTTTAGCGCAGGAGCCCTTACGCCACCTCAATGGGTGTCGGTAAGTGCTCCCCCCTGAAATGGCCGTGCGGTAAGTGTTTCACTCACTGCAAAGCTATTTCTTTAAAAAAAGACAGCCTTTTACCTGCTGTGGTAAAGGGGGGGTATCAACGCGCATCAAAAGCATGCACTGACACTAGCGCAGGCTCCCTTTTACAACAGCTTTGTAAATGGATCCCTTAATGCATAGATTTCATGTCAGGTGAAACCAGGATAGCATATTAGGTAAGATACAAAGGGGCTCATTTTCAAAGCACTTAACTTACAAAGTTCCATAGGTTACTGTGTGACTTTGTAAGTCTGTGCTTTGAACATATGCCTCAGAGTAAAATTTTAGTGATATGATTAAAATTCATTGCCTGACATGACCATGATTAGCCCAAAAAGGGCTGCTTCGTGGCAAATAAACTGTGCAAATAAATGCATTGATAAAAATGTTAGTACCACAAGAACCATCAATAAATAATAGTAATAAATTACCACGCAATTTGAAAGCGACCAACGAACTGGCCAACTTCCGTAAATTACTAAAGACTCATCTCTTTGAAAAGATATACCACAAGATCAAAACATGTAAAAATTTCTAAACATACCCAGAAACTCCTTAACGCGTCTAATGTCTTACAATGTCTTCTGCTATACCATTCCTAATGTTTGTTAATGTGTTCTGCAATACCACAATCTTATGTTTCATGATCATGTAACCCAAAATCCTTCTGTAAAGCCAAATGTACATCCTCTTCTCATTTCCAGTATCCATGATGTATTGTAAGCCACAATGAGCCTGCAAAGAGGTGGGAAAACGTGGGATACAAATGCAATAAAGAAATAATAAAAACTATACATAAATAATTTTACAGGAGTACCATGTTAAGACTTATAAAACAGTAGAATCCAAGCAAATGTCTCATTTACAGCTAAAACATAGTGACATAGAAATGTGAAAAACAGATAAATATAAAGCACTAACCCATTTGTGTTTGGCAATTCGGAATATATTGTGCAAATGGCATACATTTACATACCCCAAGTGATATGCTTAAAGGGATTCACCTCAAAGGCAAGCTTGAAAGTATGTAGGAGTCTAGTAAGGCACCTGAACCCAATGGGTTCAGCATGGATTATTACAGATCCTTTGCCTCTGATCTAACTCCATTACTACAAAACCTTTTACAATCTTTTCTCAAAGAAGGATATCATGACAGATTTGTCATGCAGGAGAAAGAATCTTTTGAGGGATATAGTCAAGGAATCAATGTATCAAATGAGACAACCAGTCCCTTTCTCAAGCCATATCTACAGTCATTTTTGATTCCCCATGGCTCGTTCACAGAAGCTAGATTTTTTCTACCTAAACCTGGAAGAGATTCTACTACTACTATTTAGCATTTCTATAGCGCTACAAGGCATACGCAGCGCTGCACAAACATAGAAGAAAGACAGTCCCTGCTCAAAGAGCTTACAATCTAATAGACAAAAAATAAATAAAGTAAACAAATCAAATCAATTAATGTGAACGGGAAGGAAGAGAGGAGGGTAGGTGGAGGCGAGTGGTTACAAGTGGTTACGAGTCAAAAGCAATGTTAAAGAGGTGGGCTTTCAGTCTAGATTTAAAGGTGGCCAAGGATGGGGCAAGACGTAGGGGCTCAGGAAGTTTATTCCAGGCGTAGGGTGCAGCGAGACAGAAGGCGCGAAGTTTGGAGTTGGCAGTAGTGGAGAAGGGAACAGATAAGAAGGATTTATCCATGGAGCGGAGTGCACAGGAAGGGGTGTAGGGAAGGACGAGTGTGGAGAGATACTGGAAAGCAGCAGAGTGAATACATTTATAGGTTAGTAGAAGAAGTTTGAACAGGATGAGAAAACGGATAGGGAGCCAGTGAAGGGTCTTGAGGAGAGGGGTAGTATGAGTAAAGCGACTCTGGCGGAAGATGAGACGGGCAGCAGAGTTTTGAACCGACTGGAGAGGGGAGAGGTGACTAAGTGGGAGGCCAGCAAGAAGCAGATTGCAGTAGTCTAAACGAGAGGTGACAAGGGTGTGGTTGAGGGTTTTGGTAGAGTGCTCGGAAAGAAAGGGGCGGATTTTACGGATGTTGTAAAGAAAGAAACGACAGGTCTTGGCGGTCTGCTGGATATGAGCAGAGAAGGAGAGAGAAGAGTCAAAGATGACCCCAAGGTTTCGAGCTGAGGAGACAGGGAGAATGAGAGAGCCATCAACAGAAATAGAAAACGGGGGGAGCGGGGAGGTGGGTTTGGGGGGGAAAATGAGAAGCTCGGTTTTGGTCATATTTAATTTCAGGTTGCGTTGAGACATCCAGGCAGCAATGTCAGACAAGCACGCTGAAACTTTTGGTTTGGATGCAAGGTGAGATATCAGGGGTAGAAAGGTAGATTTGGGAGTCATCAGCATAGAGATGGTAGGAAAAGCCATGGGATGAGATTAATGAACCAAGGGAAGAAGTGTAGATAGAAAAGAGGAGGGGACCAAGAACAGAACCCTGAGGTACGCCGACAGGCAGAGGGATAGTAGTAGAAGAGGATCCACCAGAGTGAACACTAAAGGTGCGGAGGGAGAGGTAGGAAGAGAACCAGGAAAGGACAGAGCCCTGGAATCCAAGTGAGGACAGGGTATCGAGAAGTATGCTGTGATCGACAGTGTCAAAAGCAGCGGAAAGATCAAGAAGAATGAGGATGGAATATTGACCTCTGGATTTAGCCAGTAATAGGTCATTGGAGACTTTAGTAAGCGCAGTTTCGGTTGAGTGGAGAGGGCGAAAACCAGATTGTAATGGGTCAAGAATAGCATGTGAGGAGAGAAAATCAAGGCAGCGGCGGTGAACAGCACGCTCAAGTAATTTGGAGAGAAAAGGAAGGAGGGAGATGGGTCGGTAATTAGAGGGACAAGTAGGGTCGAGTGAAGGCTTCTTAAGGAGAGGTGTGACCACAGCATGTTTAAAGGCAGCAGGGACAGTCGCAGTGGAAAGTGAGAGGTTGAGAATGTGACAGATAAAAGGAAAAGAGTAGGAGAGATGGCATTAAGAAGGTGGGTAACAAATTATAGAAATCTCTTTAATAAATGTAGACAGTAAAATTTATACTAAAACCTTGGCAAACTGTCTAGCACTTAGATACTATAATTCACTGAGCCCAGAATGGTTTTATGAAGCATAGATCCTCATCTAATAACTTCTGTATATATCTTGGCACAACCTCCCCCCCCCCCCCCCCCCCAATATCCTAAACCCTTTGTGATGTTGGTGCTGGACGCAGAGAAGGCCTTTGACCGGATAGAATGGCACTATCTTTTTCATGTTTTAAACTGGTTATTATTTTTATTATTATTACATCATACTTCTATACTACTAAAACCACAAGTTCTAAGTGGTTTACAAAATCAAAGAAGCCACAGTATAGTCCTTAGAATTACGTGGCATGTAAAATGACATAAGCATCATTAGTTGCAATTTTCTAAAAAGTACAGTCTTTATAATATGCATATAATCTGTTGTCGTATCCAAACCGGTCAGTGCATTTTTCCAAACTTTAGGAGCTTGGAAAGCCAACAGTCTTTCAAGCAGATTAAATCTTTTCACTCCCTTAGGGAATGGTAATGATAGTGGTTGATAGTTATGTAACCATCTATATCTACCAGCAGTAATGCAAACCAAATGGGCCAAAAGGTATCCCATTCATTCTCCATTTAAAATCTTATAGAATACACTTGAAATTTTAAACACCACCCTAGCCTCAATGGGCAACCAGTGAAGCTCTTCATAATATTTTAAAATTCGGTCAGATTTATGTAAAGAGAAAATTAACCTTACTGCAGTATTCTGAATAGACTGCAGCTTTTGAAAAGTTTGTTTAGAAGCTCCTAAATTTAGATTACTGTAATCTGATTTGGATATTAGTAATGATTGTACTAAAAGTCTAAATTTAAGCAGTTAAAAAATGTTTCTGATTCTTCTAAGATTGCTCAGCATGAAAAAGAACTCTTAATCAACGTATTAATGACAGGAAGTAGCGGATATTTTGTTTGCCCTAGTAAAATATGTTCTGCCAATAGATCTGAATTATAATCCAGTAACAAAAAAATGTAATTTTTTCGGCATTCAATTTTAATTTATATTGCCACATCCAGGCACTTATTAGCTCCAAACACTTATACTTGCATTAATGATGAAGAAAACTGAATCAAAACTGTAATGTTATCTGCATAACTGAAATTGACAAAACCCAAACCCAATGAAAGTTCATTTCCCAAAGAATGATGAAACGCATTAAACAATGTAGGTGACAGAGGAGTCCTGTGGGACTATACATGGATTACTCCTTTGGCCCTACAGGGCTTCTCTCTGCTTAATTCTATAAGAGTGCGAAGTCAAAAAGCTTTTAAAACATTGGGGGGGGGGGGGGGGGAGTCAGTTTTAAAACTTTATTTCAACAAAAAAAAGTAAACAAGATACAGAACTAGGGCCTCAAGGGCCACTGAGAATAACACAAACAGACTAAAAATCCCATACCACAAACCCATACCCTCCCAAAAGAGAGCCTTAAGGGTCTCTCCTCCTGAAGCCCAGGTGTGATATCACCCAAATGTCTTAAGGTAGCAGAAGAGTTCACCTAACAGATGTGCAAGTAATATTCAGTCTTTATTACTAGATCTCCAGGTCTGATATCAGTCCCAATTCCTATGAAATGTGGTAATATGCCAAATTTTAAGAGTTGTCAGTTGCAACATTAAACAGAAGTAGTCCATTTGGTGAAACAGCACTGTCATATCAGGGGCCATCGGTTGCTTCCAGGCTGCTGCCAAAGCCAAATGATCAGCGGTAAACAGGTGGATAGCCAGTCTGTTTTGTGGAGGCTTAACTCCCACAGGGTTTTTGATGAAGTAAGCAAAGTTCTACCCTCAGCAGGTACTGGATCTACAGTATTTGCTGCACCAAATCAATAACAGCCCCCCCCCCCCCCCAATAAATTTAGGTAAGAGGACAGGTCTACCAAATAGGAAACGTATCCCCTTCTATGCCACAATTATACCAGCAGAAGCCTGTACCATATGTGTAAATACTTAAGTCTTTGTGGAGTGTAGTACCAATGATGTATACAACATTTTATGACCATTTTCAAACAATGCACTAGCCATTGATAGTTTTAGCACATATTTAAAACTGATTTCCCATTTTCGCCTCTCATAGGTCACCCCAGATCCCGTTCCCAGAGTTATACATAATAGTCGGGGGAATAGGCCAACACCAGCACTTGATAAAGCCGGGAGATACAATCCCTGCCTCCTCCCCCTCTCATAACCCTCTCCAAGAAAGTTTCTTCCAGACTAATATCTCCCTGTGCTGTGTGAGAAATATAGTCTATATTGAAAGGCCTGATGAGGGGGCAAACCATACTCTTCCCTAAGGTCTTAGTAAGAGAGAATTTCCCCTTCCTCCCATATCTGACCCAATACTGATAGCCCCTTGCTCTCCTATTGTCAGAACACCCAATCAATTCAACCAGGTGCAAACCCAGGAGCATATTGTATGGCCGTTTGTAGGAAGCAGTTCCTCTCTGAGAAGAATATTTTCCTAATGTCATACCAGGTCCTGAGAAGGGCCCCCAATGCTCAGTGGTACCCTTTTTATACTCTCCAAGATCTCGGGAAATGAAAGCATGGGACCTCCTACACTGGGTGAGAACCCACCCAATACTGCTTCATCCTTACCCATATCTTAGAGGAGCCTGCAAGCCACTCTGTCAATATCCAAACTTGTACTGTTTAGTAATGGTGAAAAAAGTGTGGTACAGCCATGCCTCCCTGTTTTTTAGGGTGATGGAGAGCCCTAGCCCGAACCCTAGTGTCACGCTGGTGAGGGAAAGGGAGCCCTTGGGCCACTGCCGAGGAGCGGCAGCGGCAGGCAAATCACCCAAACAGGAGGCAAGGCAGACCACAGACAGACAGGCACAGGCCGGACTGGAGCAGAAGCACTAAGCAGAAGCAGGAGAATAGTCCATGAATCGCGCAGAGTCTTACCGGCAGGCAGCAAAGTAGCAGGGAAACCAGGAACCACACAGAGTCTGTAGGCTGGCGGCAATCAATAGTAAATCAGGAATCAAGCAGAGTCTTGGGCAGGCGGCAGACAGTAGAACAAACCAGGAAACAAGCAGAGTCTTGGGCAGGCAGCAGACAGTAGAATAAACCAGGAAACAAGCAGAGTCTTGGTCGGGCAGCAGACAGTAGAATAAACCAGCAAGGTCAAAAACAGGCAAAACAAGCTTTCAGGGCAGGAATCGCAACAGACCAACAAGGACAAGAACAGGACTGAAGACCTCTGTTGCCCAGGCAAAGTCTGAACGTTCCCAGGTGCTTAATAAAGGCCACATACAAGGGAGTTCACCAGGTAAGGGTGCTGCTAAGTTCCAAAAATCCCAAGCCAGTCTGGAAGGCTGGAAGATCCGGACCGGCATGACTTCTGGAACATGAGAAACAGCAAACAGACAGTC
This sequence comes from Microcaecilia unicolor, assembly GCF_901765095.1. Lineage (NCBI taxonomy): Eukaryota > Metazoa > Chordata > Amphibia > Gymnophiona > Siphonopidae > Microcaecilia > Microcaecilia unicolor. The sequence goes on from NC_044032.1 coordinate 117,339,406, forward strand.
CATCGCAGCCACCAGGTCTGATAACCAGGTGGCGAGATGAATGAGAGCATGAAACAGGGGCACAACCATGACACCTAGGAGGACATTGATGCCAAATATAACTATATAACTTACTTAGCTTTACAAAAAAAAGTTTTTGGTATCAGAAGGGGCAAAGCCATAAAAAGGAAAAGCAGCTTTGGTAGCAACATCATCTTCACTGCGTTTATTCTTCCTACACAAGATATATTAAGTCCTTCCCACCTAGCAAGATCACCAATTAATTCCTCCACCTTAGGGGGAATGTTCTCTGTATAAAGATCAGCTATTTTCTCTAACTTGACACCAAGGTATTTAATATGATGTGGAGTCCAGCGATATGGAAACCTTCCCTGCAATAAAGTTGCCATCTCTGCATCTATGGTAATATTCAAAATTTCCGATTTTGTCATATTTATTTTAAAGATAAATATAAACGGAAGCCCACAATATGAAAAAACCAAGTCTACAAATTTACTTCTTACTATACCTTGGGTAAACACTAAATTTTTTAACTTTTTATATTGCAATAAAGTGTTTAAATAAAGTGTTTAAATGTGCTCAGACCATACCATTCCCACCATTATATCCCCAAGGGGAATATGTGGTAGTGTCACAGATGGAACCATCATTGCACATTTGATGTTCCGCCTCATCATGTATGTACATACACCTGAGCTTACTTTAAAATCTTTATCATATATAGTGGGTTATAACAGTGAAAATTCTATATATTCGATATTCGATACATTAAAAAGACATGTTCAAATTGTCCTAACTACGATACATAGATATATCTACTGTATAGTATAATACTGAGCTCAGAGGGTAACCCACAAATTTAAATAATGTAACTTACTGATGTATACATAGGGAGGTACAATGTGCTTAATAACACTGAATGTGTAATTCCCACATACAAACCTTGACAATCTCCCACAATAAATCGTAACTCAATAACAAAAAATATTTTACCACTTCCCTTGAGGATATATCGTGCTCACGTTTGTGCTTTTAAAACCAAATCAGTCCATTCATCCAAATCATTCTTGCCAGCTCCATACGTATTCCCTTTAACTCTGGCCGAGTTTCACATATCTTCTTCAGAAAGGGAAACAAAACAAACTTTAAACTAATCAGGGACACCAAACTCCGAGTCTAAAAGGCAAATATGTAAAAAAAAAACAACCAATATAATATAAACAATAATATTAAAATATAGACAAGAATATTAAAACAAGGAAATAACTATATGTGTCTTCAAAATGAAAATGGAGACTATATAAGTATAAAAATATAGGCAAACATAATTTTTATATTGAAAATACATGATATTGAAGACTTTGAGGGGAATAATTGAACGGCACCGGCGAAATACATGACCGGCGATGTATTTTGGCGGCGCCGCAAACAGCTGGCCAGACCCGTATTTTCGAAAAAGATGGCCGGCCATCTTTTGTTTCGATAATACGATTCCGGCCAGCCAATTGCATTGGATTTGGCCAGGGTTTGAGATGGCCAGCTTCGTTTTTTTAGCAATAATGGAAAGTTATGTTGGCCATCTCAAACCCCGGCCAAATTCAAGGCATTTGGTTGTGGGAGGAGCCAGCATTTTTAGTGCACTGGCCCCCCTGACATGCCAGGACACCAACCGGGCTCCCTAGGGGTCACTGTGGTGGACTTCAGAAAACCTCCCACGTGCATAGCTCCCTTACTTTGGGAGCTGAGCCCCCTCCCCCCCCCAAAACCCACTACCCACAAATGTACTGCACCCACTAAAACTGCTCCAGGGACCTGCATACAGCCTCTAGGACTTATTGCTGCTGTATAACGTTGGCACACCAGTTCACACCTGAAGACTGATCTCTCTGAAAAAGTCCTTTCTTGAAATAACCACGTTTACTCACAGTTAACTGCAGATCAGAGGTTGTGCCCCACTGGCAAAGAGTCCCCTGATACTAAGATTAGCAGTAGGTCAGAGCTGGCACAATGGTGTACAATGCCCTCTTTCAGCACCATTCAAGGTAAGAACTACGTTCTCTAAAGTGGGTAACACAGGAAAGGGATCTAAAACTGTCGTACAAAAATGGCCACTACTGCATGGACTACAATAGGAAATAAAACAGGGCACACTCTGACCCAGTAAGCAGGGGGAAAAGCAGAGCCTACCAACTACCAATACCTATACCCACCACAATGCATTGCTGATGTGACTCTGTAGTGCAAATAACAGAAAAGGTGCCATACTCACCCCAGAGCCACATCACAAGCAGGCAAAGGCTGTCGGAGAACAGAACACATTCTGCTGTTATGGAGGTGGGTACGGCATTTGAGGCTGGTATAGAGGCTGGCAAAAAAGTATTTGTAACCTGTTTTTTATGCTGGGAGGGGGTTGGTGACCACTGGGGGAGTACGGGGAGGTCATCCCCGATTCCTTCCAGTGGTCATGTGGTCAGTTCAGCCACCTTTTTGAAGCTTGGACCTGAAAAAAAAGGGACCAAGTAAAAGCGGCCAAATGCTCTTCATCGCCGGGTTTTTTTTTTTCCATTATGGGCTAAAGCTGGCCATTTCGTAACCCCGCCCATGCCCGCCCATGTCCCGCCTTCGCGTTGCTGCCAACACGCCCCCTTGAACTTTCGCTGGCTCTACGACGGAAAGCGGCGATGGTGTCAAAATAGCGGCTTTCGATTATACCGATTTGGCCGCCTTTGCAAGATCACTGGCCATCTTCCGATTTGTGTCAGAAGATGGTCGGCGATCACTTTCGAAAATGAGCTGGTTTGTCACCAACAGGTTAGTCCGTATACACCTTTATTCATGTGTATATTTCTATCCTCATGTGTATTACTCTTATCTTCTTGTATTTTTTATACATAAATTATGTTTGCCTATATTTTTATACTTATATATTCTCCATTTTCATTATTACCTTTTTGAAGATACATATGGTTTTTGGACTTTTATCATTTCCTTGTTTTAATATTTTTGTTTATATTTTAATATTATTGTTTATATTACATTGGTTATTGGTTTTTTTTTTGTTTACATATTTGCTTTTTAGACTCCTGAAGCAGGCCATAGGCCGAAACAGTGTTGTGTCAAGACTTTTATCAATAAATCTTCCCTAAATATCAAGTTTGTCCTCGTTTCTGGAGTCTCTGGTCAATTTCCCATTCGTCTTCTTTTGTTTCAGTGGCATAGCCAGACAGCCAATTTTGGGTGGTCCTGAGCCCAAGGTGGGTGAGCACAAAATTTTCTCTGCCCTACTCTCCCCCCACCTCAAAATATAAATAATTTTTTTTGTTACATTTGTACCCCGAGCTTTCCAGGCTCAATGCGGCTTACATGGGGCAATGGAGGGTTAAGTGACTTGCCCAGAGTCACAAGGAGCTGCCTGTGCCTGAAGTGGGAATCGAACTCAGTTCCTCAGTTCCCCAGGACCAAAGTCCACCACCCTAACCACTAGGCCACTCCTCCACTCAATAGATGGGGATAACACCCACTTGTTCAGAATGAAACAGCCAAATGACAAAGAGCAAGTTATTTAGCTAATGAGGATCTCCAAACTCTTTCAGTTGAAGACTTTCTCTGAAGGTGGCCAGAACTCCCTTTTACATAAGAACATAAGATCTCCCTTTTACATAAGAACATTAGTCCCTAAGCCACTAATACCGGCACCCCACACATGCTTAGTTGTTGGTGTCTCAAAGATGCTGTTGCCGACTGCAGAGCTTGGTAGAAGAGAATTCTGACCATCTTTGGAGGAGGTCCTCGCTAAGGATCCCCACAAGCTATATAGCAAAGGTCAGGACAGATGTTAGATATGCTAGGGCCCTGGTCAGAAAATAAAAAATAAAGGAGGGCCCCATTCCTGATCCCCTTCTCCTCCTTGCCTTCCCTCCGATTTCCCCACCTATCATTACTATCACACTGACAGACCCTCACCAAATACAGAACAAGGGATCATAGATTAGAAATAAAAATATTTAAACAAAAAAAAAGCATTTCCTTTTCTGTGGAACACAGTACAAAGACATTTACTATGCACATTTCCCAAAGCTCACGTATTTCTTTTAAAGTATTCAAAATAAAATGCTTTTTTTCTACCTTTAACTGGGCATTTTATTTTTTTCATCATGTTGGTTCCAGTTTTCCTTTTCTGCTTTCCTGTCTGCTCATTCTCTTTCAAGCAGCTGCAGTCCATTTGTCTTTTCTCATCTCTCCTTGCCCAACATCCGTCCCTCTCTCCTATTGTCCACCATCTATCTCTCTCTCTCTCTCTCTCTCCCCCCCTTCCTTGTGTCCCAGATCCAACATTTCTCCATTCGTCCCCTCCACCGTCATGCCCAATATTTCCCCTCCAACCCTGTGTCCAACATTTCTCCCTCACTTGCCCTTTCCCCTCTTCATGCAGTATCTCTCCCTTCTTTGCTGCATCTCTCCCTTCCTCTTGTCCTCCACCCCATATCCAACAATTTTCCCTCTCATGTCCCCCCCCCCCCCCCCGTGCAGCAACTCTCTCCTTTGTTCCTTCCTTCCCTCACCAAACCTCACCCCATCCCACAACTCGACTCACTTCAGTGGGTCCCAGGTAGTGGCAGTGATTCCCACACATTGCCTGCCACTAACTCAGAAGCCTCTCCTCTATTGTGTCCCACCGCCCAGGCACAGAAATGGGAAATTGTGACAGGAGGGTGGGACTATTAGATTGTAAGCTCTTTGAGCAGGGACTGTCTCTCTTTGTTAAATTGTACAGCGCTGCGTAACCCTAGTAGCGCTCTAGAAATGTTAAGTAGTAGTACATAGCAGAGAAGAGGCTTCTGGGTTAGTGGTAGGCAACGAAGCAGGACTGTGGGAGCGGAGTCTGTTCCCTCTATTCTGTGCTGTCAAGGTGTACCTGCTGCTGGGTGGGGCAGAGCACAAACTGGATGGGCCCGGGCTCACCTTCTAAGCTTTTACTCAGGTCTAAAAGTCTTTTATTAAAAAGCTTCAAGCAGCTCAGAATACTGTGGCTCGTCTTGTATGTAAAGCCCCTTGATTCACCAAATGAGCTCCTCTTTTAATCAAACTGCATTGGCTTCCAATAAATGCAAAAGTTACCTTTAAACTATATGTACTACTACTACTACTACTTAACATTTCTAAAGCGCTACAAGGCTTACGCAGCGCTGTACAATTTAAACATAGAGGGACAGTCCCTGTTTAAAGAGCTTACAATCTAAGAGACAAGTGAACGGTCAGTCCGATAGGGGCGGTCAAATTGGGGCAGTCTGGATTTACTGAACGGTAAGAGTTAGGTGCCGAATGCAGCATTGAAGAGGTGGGTTTTAAGCAAAGACTTGAAGATGGGCAGGGAGGGGTTTGACGTAAGGGCTCAGGAAGGTTGTTCCAAGCATAGGGTGAGGCGAGGCAGAATGAGCGGAGCCTGGAGTTGGCGGTGGTGGAGAAGGGTACAGAGAGGAGGGATTTGTCCTGTGAGCGGAGGTTACGGGCGGGAACGTAAGGGGAGATGAGGGTAGAAAGGTAGTGAGGGGCAGCAGACTGAGTGCATTTTTGTAGGTAAGAAGGAGAAGCTTGAATTGAATGTGGTATCTGATTGGAAGCCAGTGAAGTGATCTGAGGAGAGGGATGATATGAGTATATCGGTTCTGGCGGAATATGAGATGTGCAGCAGAGTTCTGAACAGATTGAAGTGGGGGATAGATGGCTAAGTGGGAGGCCGGTGAGGAGTAAGTTGCAGTAGTCAAGGCGAGAGGTAATGAGAGCGTGGACGAGAGTTCGGGTGGTGTGTTCAGAGAGGAAAGGGCGAGGAAGAAGCGGCAGGTCTTGGCTATCTGCTGGATATGCGCAGAGAAGGAGAGGGAGGAGTCAAAGATGACTCCGAGGTTGCGGGCAGATGAGACGGGGAGGATGAGGGTGTTATCAACTGAGATAGAAAGTGGAGGGAGAGGAGACATGGGTTTTGGTGGAAAGACAATGAGCTCGGTCTTGGACATGTTCAGTTTCAGGTGGCGGTTGGACATCCAGGCAGCAATGTCGGATAAGCAGGCTGATACCTTTGCCTGGGTCTCAGCGGTGATGTCTGGTGTGGAGAGATATAGCTGGGTGTCATCAGCATAGAGATGATACTGGAAACCATGAGATGAGATCAGGGAGCCTAAGGAAGAGGTGTAGATTGAGAAGAGAAGGGGTCCAAGGACAGATCCCTGGGGAACACCAACAGATAGGGGGATAGGGGTGGAGGAAGATCCATGAGAGTGAACTCTGAAGGTGCGGTGGAAGAGATAGGAGGAGAACCAGGAGAGGACAGAGCCCTGGAACCCAAATGAGGACAGTGTGGCAAGAAGTAAGTCATGATTGACAGTGTCAAAGGTGGCGTATAGATCAAGGAGGATGGAGTAGTGGCCTCTGGATTTGGCAAGGAACAGGTCATTACAGACTTTAGAGAGTGCTGTTTCTGTCGAGTGAAGAGGGCGAAAGCCGGATTGGAGTGGATCGAGGATGGCATGAGAGGAGAGAAAATCAAGGCAGCGGCTGTGAACGGCACAAAGCTCAAGTATTTTGGAGAGGAAGGGTAGGAGGGAGATGGGGCGGTAGTTGGAGGGACAGGTAGGGTCAAGTGATGGTTTTTTGAGGAGAGGTGTGACTACGGCGTGCTTGAAGGTGTCAGAGACAGATGCAGTGGAGAGAGAGAGGTTGAGGATATGACAGATGGGGAGGGGGTGACAGTATGAGAGATGATGTTAAGTAAGTTGGTGGAGATGAGATCAGAAGAGCAGGTGGTGCATTTCGAGGAGGAAAAAAGGCGAGCGGTTTCCTCCTCGGTGATGACAGGAAAGGAGGAGAAAAAGGCCTGGGTTGGTTGGTTGAGGGAGAGGGTTGAAGGGTGAAGAAGAGATGGCTTGGTAGTGAACTCAAGGTTGATCTTTTGCACTTGTCGCGGAAGTAATCGGCCAGTGATTGAGGATAGAGCGAGGGGGGGGGGTTGGAGCGGAGGGCACTTTGAGGAGGGAGTTAAGGGTGGAGAAGAGACGACGAGGGTTGGAGCTGAGAGAATTGGTCAATTGGGTGTAATAGTCCTGTTTGGCAAGGAATAGGGAGGAGTGGAAGGAGGATAGCATGAATTTGTAGTGAAGGAAGTCTGAATGGGGGTGAGATTTCCTCCAGAGGCGTTCAGCAGATCGGGCGCAGGAGCGAAGGTAACGGATGCAAGGGGTCAGCCAGGGCTGGGGATTAGTACGCTTTGTGGGGCGGGAGGTGGATGGTGCGAGGGTGTCCAGAGCAGAGGAAAGAGTGGCATTGTAAGTGGAGACAGCCTTGTCGACAGATTCTGAGGACATGATGGAGGGGAGGAGATTAGAAATATTGGAGGATAGGGTGGGAGGGTCAATAGCCTGGAGATTCCTGGAGGTAGTGGTTAAAGTTGGATGGGGCTGATGGGGGGAGTGAAGAAGTGTGAAGGTGATTAGGTGATGATCGGAGAGAGGAAGAGCTGAAACATGGAAATTGGAGGGAGAGCCGGAAGAGGAGAGGACGAGGTCAAGACAATGGCCGTCTCGGTGAGTAGGGGTGGTGGAGCAAAGCTGGAGGTTGAAGGAGGATGTTAGAGTGAGGAACTGAGAAGTGTGAGGGTCGGACTGGTCATCAACGTGTATGTTAAAGTCTCCGAGAATGAGGGACGGAGATGAGGGTTCAAGAAAGACGGAAAGCCAGGCATCGAAGTCGGTGAGGAAGGAAGAGAGGGATTTATTAGGGGTGCGGTCATTGACTGCCACTCTGAGTGGTAATGGGTAGAATAGCCGGATGGAGTGAGCTTCAAAGGATGAGAAGCAGTGAGACTGCAGTTGGAGGAGGGGTTGGAAACTACAGGAGGGCAAGAGTAGTAGCCCGACGCCTCCACCGCGGCCAGCTGGGCGGGGAGTGTGGGAGAAGAGAGAACCTCCATGACAAAGGGCTGCTACTGACAAAGGGTACTTGTTAATCAGATTTTATTTGGTCTTTTACCCGACTATATGCAATACTTGTTAGAATTACTTTTACATAATGTTCATCTGATGTTGAGAGACTGTCATCTTCTCCATTTTCTGTATTGTGAAAATCTGTTACAGATCTATTTGTGATGCAAGATTCACATACCAGGCTACTAGGAAATGGAATTACCTCACTCAGATATGTTACTGACTACTTGAAATTTTGTAAACTGTTGAAAAGCATTTTTATTTAGTGAATTTCTTGCCACTGTTGGTGATTGTTATTCTTTTAGTTAATTTGTTATTTCAGAACGAGTCATCTAACTTCTTGGATGTTTTTACCTATTGTTGTGTATTTTTATTATAACCTTGGAAACACTTGCCATAGCTATTAGGCAATCTCCTATGATATCAGTAATAAAAACATCTCACTCAGAAATTAAATTATCCTTTCATGCAGATGACCTACTACTATTTCATCTATACTCAATATATTGAACATTATAGATCAGTTTCCTCTAATATCCAGCTATAAAGTTAACTGGGAAAAAAACAGAATTCCTCCCCCTATATGATTCTATTCCTTCTGCAGATATAGCTTCATATTCTTTCAAATTTCAATCCTCTTATCTTAAATACACAGGGATTTAGTTTGGACGCACCTTAGAAGAAACTAATATTAATATCTTTCAGCATTGTGATTTGGAAATCTTTGATCATAACTATCACAATTCCTGATGAAAATCAACATCTCTTTGACTTTTTAATCTTGATTTTATTAAAATTAGTAATTAATCATTGGAAAGATATTTCCTTCCTGTTATGGCTAATCCTTTATAGAAAATAAGAACACATTTTAGAAATATACACTGCAGTATTGTTTTTTAATGGAAGAAGCTGGACAATTATTTACATAACTTGTTATGTCTTCATATAACTAAATTCATCCTTGTTTAATATTTCCTGAAATTTTTGTTATTGTTCTCATGCTCAATAAAGGATTTGAACGCTAAAACTTATTTAATGCTCAGTTGAGTATTGTGGCTTCCCTAATATTTTCATAAGATTATTCTTTAACATTTTTATTTTTATAACACTTATTCAGATTTGGTTTGGATGTGAAGAAATGCAGCCCATTCAATGAACAGACTAACAAATCAGAAGAAAAGGAAAAGAAATCAGGCTTTCATAAGATCATTTGTATTACTACTACTACTACTAATTAACATTTCTAGATCGCTACTAGGGTTACGCAGCGCTGTACAAATTAAACAAAGAAGAACGGTCCCTGCTCAAAGGAGCTTACAATCTAAAGAACGAAATGTCAAGTTGGAGCAGTCTAGATTTCCTGGGTAGAGGTGTAGTGGTTAGGTGCCGAAGGCGACATTGAAGAGGTGGGCTTTAAGCAGTGATTTGAAGATGGGCAGGGAGGGGGCCTGGCGTATGGGCTCGGGGAGTTTGTTCCACGCGTGGGGTGAGGCGAGGCAGAAAGGGCGGAGCCTGGAGTTGGCGGTGGTGGAGAAGGGTACTGAAAGGAGAGATTTGTCTTGAGAGCGGAGGTTACGGGTAGGAACGTAAGGGGAGATGAGTGTTGAGAGGTAACAATAATAAAGCACCTTGACCTGATGAACAGTTTCAGACATGTAGGGGGCTTTCAGTATGCTCTGCATTTGGGATTTTCAGCTTGTTTATTCATATAGGTAGGTTTTGGCTGAATATGCCGGGCCAAATGGGTTTGTAACTCCTTTTTTTTAGAAGCTTTCATAACATGGAGTTTGGCCGTCTTTCATGTGAAGCCTGAAACATAGTAATGCCCAAGCTGAATTAAATTATTTTTGAATAATAATAATAATAATTATTATTATTATTATTTATTTGTGAACTCTTATATCCCACATAATCCCACTGAGGCAGGCTCCATTTGGCTTACATCATTCAGGAAAAGAATAACATAGTAATTCTAGGACAACAGAGAATAAGGTAGTGGAGGGGGATGGTGGGAAACAATAGGAGAAAGGGATGAGGGATTGCAGGAGGTGAAGCAGCAGAGGAGTAAGATAGATCACATCAGTAGGTCTTCAGGGACTTCTTGAACAGGCCGTGATCGGCTATCTCTCATAACGGTAATGGTAATGCGTTCCAGTAACGGGGACTCATAAAACAAAAAGAGGAGGCAAAGAGTAGTTTGTATCTTAAGTTTCTGCAGTTTGGAAAGTGAAGATTGAGATAGGTGCGGGACGACTTCTCGGAATTTCTGGGAGGAAGGTCAATCAGGCTGTACATATAAGCTGGAGTGTCCCCATATACAATCTTGTGTGTAAGAGCACAGAGTTTAAATTCAATACATTCCTTAATCGGGAGCCAGTGGAGCCTTTCACGAAGGGGCTTTGCTGCTTCAAACTGAGATTTGCCAAATAGAAGCCTCGCCGCCGTATTCTGTGCAGTCTGGAGTTTCTTAAGGGTATGCTCTTTGCAGCCGGTGTAAATACCATTGCAGTAGTCGAAATGGCTCAAGACGAGTGAGTGGATTAAAGTCCTGAAGAGGTCAAACGGTAGGAACTGCTTGATGCGCTTAAGATACTGCATGGAAAGGAACACACGCTTCGTAACTGACGATACTTGATGGTCGAGAGTCAAGTGGGAATCCAGAATGACCCCGAGTAGCTTCAGACTCGCTGCAATAGGGATGCAGAAGTCCAGCGCAGCAATCGTGATAGGCTGTTTGAATGGGGAGGAGAGAATGAGGCAATGTGTTTTTTTCCTTATTTAGCTTAAACTTAAATGTGCTAGCCCAATTGACCATAATGGCGAGACTGTTCTGAATGTCTGCTGAGATTTCGGCTAAGGAAGTTTGGAAAGGGATGTAGATAGTCACATCATCAGCATAGATGTAGGGATTCAGGCCATGGTTGAAAAGGGATGTTGCCAATGGAGTCATCATGATGTTAAAGAGGGTAGGCGAAAGGGGGGAGCCTTGAGGAACTCCACATTGAGAACTCCAAGATGGAGATATAGTGGACTGGACTTTGACCCGATAGGATCGGCTAGATAGAAATTCCTGAAACCATTCGAAGACAGTGCCTTCAATACCAAATTCATGTAGCAGCGCAAGGAGGAGATTGTGGTCAACCATGTCGAACGCACTTGACAAATCAAATTGGAGAAGCAAGATGTTTTTTTCCAAAAGACAGTTCCTTCCAAAAGTTGGACAGAAGAGTAACCAGCACTGTCTCGGTACTGTGGTGAGATCGGAATCCAGATTGGGAGGCATGAAGAATTGAAAATTTGTCTAAATAATCAGCGAGCTGGGAATTTACCATGCTTTCCATAGTCTTGACAAGCAATGGGATAGTAGCAACAGGGCGGTAGTTAGAAAGAATACTAGGCTCACACTTCGGGTCTTTTGGGATTGGTGTTATGAGAATGTGACCGTGAGCCGCTGGGAAGCGCCCACGCTGAGGCATGTAGTTTAGGTAGGATGTAAAGTCAGCAACAAAACACTCTGGTGCCGATTACAGCAAGTAGGGCAGATATCCAGCTTGCAGTGCGTCCGAGAAAACTTGCAAAGGGCCAAGGAGACCTGCGCAGTAGTGACCTGCTCAAAGGAGGACCAATAACAGTCAGCTGGGCAAGGGGCTAGAGAGGGCGTAAGGCCAACAAGGAAGTCATCAACACTAGTGGAGCTCAGGGGGAGCGAGTTCCGAAGTAGAAGGATTTTTTCCCTGAAAACGTTGGCCAACTGGGACGCTGAAGGCATACCATCACTTGGTGAGGTAACAGGAGTGGTGACTAGAAGAGAATTCAGCTGACGGTATAGCTTCCGTACATCCAACATAACCGCTTGAATTCTTTTATGGAAGAAAGCTCTCTTGGCTTGTTTGATTGCATATTTGTAAGTTCGACGAGAATGCTTCTAAGCTGATAGGGCGCGGTCGCTTTTGGACTTAAACCAAGCTCTCTTCAGCCTCCTAGTTTGTTGCTTCAGCACTTTAAGTTCATGAATAAACCAAGTTTTAGATCTGCGGTGGAAGGAGGATTTAAGTTGCAAAGGGGCAAGACCGTCTAAGACGCCTTGACACCTGCTCTCCCAACGAGTGAGGTAATCAAAGGAGTCTGCATTTGCTTGCCAGTTGCACCCATAAATTTGTGTCCAAAATGATTTCAGATCAACTGCCCCTCTTGCATAGTAAGTAGTGGGCTCCTCGGGGAGTGGATGGTTGGTCTTCCGCCAGCGGATGTCAAACCTTAGTTGGTAGTGATCTGTCCAAGGGACGGCAGACCATGCAGAATTTGCTACACACAGTACAGAGTCTTTAAGGAATTTGAAAGCAAAGAGATCAAGGGTGTGACCCTTGAAGTGCGTTGGATGCAGATCAGGATAATGAAAATCCAGGAGGTTGAGGAAACTTAGGCATTGACTAGTGTTGGGAGAGTTCCAATTTTCTAAATGTAGGTTCAAGTCGCCTAGAATAAGGAGGTTGGAATAATTGGTGCAGGAAGCAGAGATAAAGTCCAGGAACTCGGCCTGACTGGCATTCCAATTGTTTGGTGGTCTGTAGAACAGAATACAGCATAGACAATCCTGAAGAAATCTGCTGTGGACCTTGATGGAAGCAATTTCCAGATGGGGCGATATAGATTCATCTAGGGAGTCAACTCGGAAGCTCGAGTGATAAATCATGGCAAGGCTCTTTTCCCCGGCCTACTCCAGTGTATGATTTTGAAACCAGGGGGGCAGAGGTCAAGGAGAATAGGGTCCTTTGAGTCACGTATCCACGTTTCAGTGATGAAGATGACATCGAGATTATCCCGGGTGAGCCAGTCCGAGATTGTTTCCGGCTTGTTAACCACTGACCTTGCATTGATGTAGCCCACTTTGACGGATAGGTACGAATCCGGATGACTGTCCGAGCAGGAGAGATACTTAAGGTAATTTCCCTAGGGGAGCAACTGTGGTGCATGGCAAGCCAATGGAAGGCGTTGGAGTGGTGGCCAGAACGAGTATCTGTAGAGCGATGATTTGAAAGTCTAGTAGCTGTCCGGGCAGTGACCAGCACAGGAATGTTACTGCAGTCAGATATGAGTGAGGTGAGGGAGGCACGGTGAGAGTGACGAAATAGAGAATGAAGAGAAACTTGGAGGTGGGCATGGCAGGGACTGCACTACTGAACCAATGCAGAATCTAAAGTCAGGCAGCTTAAGAGCAGGCAGCAGGTGGCTGCAAAGGTGAAGTGCTGGAACTGGTCAGTGAACCGGCTGATGTAGAGGAGCTCCTGGAACAAGAGAGCACTGATGACAATCAATACAGAGTCACTGTAGCAGGAGTAGCTTCATATTTTGCACCAAGCCGTTTAACTCTTCTGGATGAGTGCTGAGTGAGTGAGACCACGGATGACAGCAGCAGAAGGAGGGGAAACGAAGGGCAGGGCAAAGGAGGAGAGACAATTGGAGCAGGACAAACGATGCTCCTCCCAAGTCGCAGCCGGATAGTTCCACTCCTACAGAACAGGAACAACAACACAGCGCAGCTCAGAGTATTAGACGGCAATGAACAGCTGATTGGTGGTGGAAGCCAGCGGTCTGGAGCTGAGTGGCGGCGAAGAAGGCAGAGCTTGATGGCAACGGATGAGGCAGGCTGTGAATGACCGGCGGTTAAGCCTCGATCGCGACGACAATGAGCGCTCTGGGCTTGCCAGACAGCAACCGATTGGGCTTCCCTCAGTGGACCAGGAGCAGCTGCGATTCAGCGAAAGTGAGCCCAACCACGCTTAAGTGGCAATTTACACACACAGATGGTAGGAGCTTACGGTTTTCCGTCCGTTGTTGCCAGCCATTTTCGAATACTAGCAGCAGAGACTGTGAATAGGATCCATCCAGAGGGAAAGTACTGAGGGGCGAAGTCCTGGAAGACAGCTCTAGTCGTAGGAAAAGGGTAAGGTGAATTAGGTGGGTTCTGGTGTTGTGCATGGGGTTGTGGGATTGAGCTCTTTATGGAGCATAGACTGACCTTGGACACAGCCAGTGAGTATCCTGAAGGGAGAGCACTGAGAAGGGTTAGGGGGAAAGCTATAGTCCCTGGACTGGAAAGCAATTTCTTGGTGGTGATTATTTCAGTACACAAGATCAGTAAGCACCAAACTTTGGTGACTTATCTGCCTACAGAATGTTTTTCATGTTAGTGTGGTTCTTTGTGTGTATCCTAAGTTCCTAATTAGAGCTTAGTGTTCGATTTCCGCCTTAATAAGTAGATCTCCCTTTTGTAACATGTTTTCGTAGGCCACATATCCAAAAAGATGTGCACCGAGGAGAGAGGGAACTACACTAGATCTAGTCCTCACTGAGATGCATAACATGGTGAAAGGCTGATGGTGATGGGGCCACTTGCTGGTACTGATCATAATACGATCAGATTTGACATCACTGAAGGGAGGACTTTAAAGGAAACAACTATAGTTGTATTTAATTTTAAAACAAGGGGACTTGATACAATCAGAAAGAAACTTAAAGGAGGGACTGCAGAGGTTAAAAGTTTGGATTTTATTTGTACTTTCAAAAAATACCATCTTAAAAGGCCAGGTGAAATATGTTCCATGTCTTTGGCTGGTAGAAGATCAAAATTCTTTTAACTTGGTTAAATGATGTGGTAAAGGAGGCTAAGAACACAAGAATAGCCATATTGGGTCAGACTATTGGTCCATGTAGCTCAGTATCCGACTTCCAGCAGTGGCCAATCCAGGTCACAATTACCTGGCAGAAACCCAATAAGTAGCAACGTTTCATGCGACCAGTCCCAGGTCAAGCAATGGCTTCCTGTCATGTTTCGGGGTTGGTGAGCCCTTGTACCACAGTCAGGTGAGACTGTCTACCCAACCTGGATGCTAGGCGGACTCCAACTGGTGGTAGGCAAGTCACGACACCCAGTGAAGGCTAGGTTAGAGAGTTTTTCTTGAGGGCAGGCTTAATAGATTCAAACCTAGAAGCAAGTCTGAAAAAAGCTCTTGGGGGCACCCTGACCTATCAGGATGGAGCGTGGCCCTTAAGAGGGCCTTTTGGGGCTGGCCTGGGAGTCAAGACCAAGGAGATGCTGGGAGTAGGACTTGGAAGCAAGGCTGGAAGCAGGGTTGAGTAGGACTGGCGACAAGACTTGGGAGCAAGGCTGGAGACAAAGCTGGAAGCAGGGCTGGAGGCAAGGTTGGAGACAAGGCTGGAGGCAGGGAAGAGAAAGGAAAAAGGCTAGAAATGGAATTGTAAGACTGAAAGATGCCAAAAACAGCTATATGGGGAGTGATGATAAAATGAACATGCTAAAGAAATACTTCTCTTTGGTGTTCACAAAAGAAACTCCTGAAGAAGAACTACAGTTGGCTGCTGAGGGTATATCTGGGAATGGAGTTGATGTTGCAAAGCGTTCATGAAAATTCTGAAAGTTGACAAAACAATGAGGGAGCTCATTGACATCCTGGTGGGACCTCTTAAGGATTTATTTAATAGATCTTTAGAGACAGGAAAAGTTCCATGGGATTGAAGATGAGCGGATATGGTCCCTCTTCACAAAAGTGGTGATAGGAAAGAAGTGGGAAAGTACAGGCCGGTAAGCCTCATATGGGTGGTAGCAAAAACGATGGAGTCGCTGCTGAAGGAAAAAAGGTAACTTTTTAGAATCCAGCAGGTTGCAGGATCCGAGGCAACATGATTTTACCAAAGGAAAATCCTGTCAAATCTGATTCATTTCTTTCTGGGTGACCAAAGAACTGGAAAAAGGATGTACATTAGATGTACTCTCCTTGGATTTCAGCAAAGCCTTTGATAAGTTTCCTCACAGAAGACTCATGAATAAACTGAGAGGGCTATACTTAGGACCCAAAGTGGTGAACTGGATTGGAAACTGGTTGACGGATAGGGTGGTGGTAAATGGAATTTGTTTGGAAGAAAGGAAGATGATTATTGGCGTGCATTAGGGATTGGTACTGGGGCTGATTCTGTTTAATATATTTGTGAGAGACATTGCTGAAGAGTTAGAAGGAAAAGTTTGCCTTGTTGTGGATGACACAGACACCCCGGAGGAAGTAGAAACCAGGAGAAGTGATAGTTGTAAGTCAGACAGTTAAAATTTAATGCACAGAAGTGCAGAGTAATGCACTTGGCATGAAGAATTGTAAAGGAGATGTATGAGATAGAAGGCGAGAGATTGTTAAGCACAGCTCAGGAGAGGGACCTTGGGGTGATGGTGTCTGAGGATCTCAAAGTGACGAAACATTGCTACAAGGCGCTTGCCACAGCCAGAAGGATGTTAGGCTGCATAGAGACAGATATAACCAGCAGAAGAAGAAAGGAGGCATTGATGCCCCTGTACAAGTCATGGTGAGGCCCCACACGGAGTATTGTGTTCAGTTTCATAGACCGTATCACTCCAAGGATGTAAAATTACTTGAAGCAGTTCAGATAAGAGCGGTGAAAATGGTATGAGTTTTGCACCACAAGACATAAGAGACTTCATGATCTGAAGATGTACACCCTAGAAGAAAAGAGATAGGGGTGATACAAACATTCAAATATTTGAAAGGTATTGATATACAAACAGAAATTTCCAGAGACGGGTAGAACTAGAGGACATGAATTGAGGTTGGGGGGGGGGGGGGGGGACGACGACTCAGAAATAGCATTTAAAATCGTTGTTTTATGGGGAGGGTGGTAGATACCTGGATACCTGAAATGCCCTCCCGCAAGAGGTAGTGGAGATAAAAATGGTAACAGAATTAAAAAATGCATGGGATAAACACAGAGGAATGCTGTATGGAAAAAGAATGGAGCCAAACAAGCTTAGCGGTGCTTAGATGGGAAGTAATTGTGAAATAAATCTAGTATAGGGCAGACTTCTATGGGTTGTGCCCTGGTCATGGCTGGGCAGATCAGGATAGGCTGGAGTGGGGCTTTAATGGCAGTAGTTAGCGAGCAAGACCAGTGCCGGGCAGACTTCTCTGATCTGTTCCCTGAAAACAGCAAGAACAAAACACGATCAAGTATGCATATGTAGTATTGCATCATACCATATGCCATGAGTTTTATTTTGTTGGGCAGACTGGATGGACTGTACAGCCATCGGCTGTCATTTACTGTGTAACTGATACCTCATTTAGAATATTGTGTACAATTCTGGAGACCATGCCTTCAAGAGATATAAAAGGATAGAGTTGCTCCAGAGGGTGGTTACTAAAATGGCCAGTGGTCTTTGTCATAAAGCATGTAATGTAGAATACTATGCCATACTTTGTATTGCTGTCAGAATATTTTTACTGCTGCAATTGTCTATTGCTTATGTTTGACTTATTCTTGCAGTACATTGCCTTGAGTGAATTCCTTCAAAAAGGTGGTAAGTAAATCCTAATAAATAAATAATAAATATAAGGACAGTCTTAAAGACCTCAATATGTTTACTTTGGAAAAAAGGCAGGAGAGGAGAGATATGGTAGACATGTTTGAATACCTCTGTGGCATAAATTCACAAGATGAGTCTCGATTGAAAGGAAGATCTGGAATGAGGAAGCATAGGATGAAGGTGAAAGAGGACAAACTTAGAAGTTACCTGAGGAAATATTTCTTCATGGAAGGTGGTGGAGATGAAAACTATCTGAATTCAATAAAGTTTAGGACAAGAACATAGGGATCTCTAAGGGAAATGAAAGGATAGATGAGATGGATCAGCAAACTGGATAGGCCATATGATCTTTATCTGCATTAATTTTTCTCTGTTTGTTTTCTTGTTTCTTAATAAAGTAAATAAAAGCAATACAGAAAAATCAGTTTTATGAAAGTTAAATTTATTAAGTACAAACTATTTAAATCTTATTAAGAAACTGCAAAACGTATCTTGAAAGAATCCCTTTTTTCCCATCCTGCACCCCTCCTTCCACCCTCTTCCCCTACACATTCTGGAAAACTATGAGAGACGAGCACTGTGGTGGCAAGCATTAGTCTATAAGCTGGCCAAATTATTAACAAATTTCAGTCTAAGCATCAAATGAGACTAGAAACGGGGTCTACATCTTTTAGCTATTAAATATGCTTTCTGTTTGAATAAGTAATATTCATAAGAACATAAGAATAGCCATACTGGGTCAGACCAGTGGTCCATCTAGCACAGTATCCTGTTTCCAACAGTGGCTAATCCAGATCACAAGTACCTAGCAAAACCCAAATAGTAGCAACATTCCATGCTACCAATCCCAGGGCAAGCAGTGACTTCTCCGTGTCTGTCTCAATAGCAGACTATGGACTTTTCCTCCAGGAATTTGTCCAAACCTTTTATAAACCCGGCAGTGTTCCAGAACTTAACTGTTTGTTGATTCCTCCAGTTTGTTTTAAAAAGTATTTTCATGTAACTTCATTGTGTCCCCTTGTCTTTGTACTTTTTGAAACAGTAAAACACTGATTAGTTTCTGCTCGTTGTCCACCCCTCAGGATTTTCTAGACCTCAATCATATTTCCCCTCATTCATCTCTTTTACAAGCTTAAGAGCCCTAATCTCTTTAGCCTTTCCTCATATGGGAGTAGTTCATCCCCTTTATCATTTTGGTTGCTCTTCTTTGAACCTTTTCTAATTCTGTTATCTTTGTTTTAAGATATGGTGACCAGAACTGAACACAGTAGTCTAGGTGAGGTTGCACCAATGTGCAATACAAAGGCATTATAGTATTCTCAGTCTTAATTACTATCCCTTTCCTAATAATTCCTAGAATTCTGTTTGCTTTTTTGACCACCACCGCATACCTGACAGAAAATTTCACAGTATTATCTACAACAACACTTAGATCTTTTTCTTGGGTGCTGATGCCCAAGGTGGACCCTAGCATCAAGTAGCTGATTTGGATTGTTCTTCCCAATGTACATCACTTTGCATTTGTCCACATTAAATTTCATCTGTCATTTGGTTACCCAGTCTTCCAGTTTCCAGTTTTTCACAGGCCGTGTTTGTTTTAACAACCCTTGAATAGTTTCATGTCATCTGCAAATTTAATCGCCTCACTTGTTCTGATTTCCATATCATTTATAAATATGTTAAATAGCACTGGTCCCATTACAGATCTCTGTGCACTCCACTATTCACCCTCCTTCATTGAGAGAACTGGCCATTAACCCTACTCTCTTTTTTCTGCACTAAAATGTAACTGCATAAAAACTGTATTTGTGTTTATTTATTTTTAATAAGTTCATTGTAAGCCGCTTTGGGGCCGCAACACTGTGGCAAAAGGCGGGATATAAATGTACTGAAATAAATAAATAACCAGTTCCTAATCCGTAACAGAACATTGCCTCCTGTCCCATGACTTTTTAATTTTCTCATGAGTCTCTCATGAGGAACTTTGTCAAAAGCTTTCTGAAAATCTAGATACACTACATCAACTGGCTAACCTTTATCCACAGATTTTTTTCACATTTTCAAAGAAATGAAGCAAATTGTGAGGCAAGACTTCCCTTGGCTGAAACCATGCTGACTCTGTCCCATTAAACCATGTTTATTAATACTTTCCACTATTTTACCCGGCACTGATGTCTGGCAACCTGGCCTGTAATTTCCTGGATCACAAGCCCTTTTTTAAAATATCGGCATCACATTGGCCACTGTCTAGATTTGCCATTCCCAACTCAGTCCTCAGGGCAGACCTAGTCCCATTGGGTTTTCAGGATATGCACAATGAATATTTATGTGTTAGATTTGCATGCAAGAAAAATTGCTCCCAGGTCACTGGGGTCAACTTTTTATCCATTTGCGACATCACAAGTTTCAAATGTTTGGTCAGCACTAAAATTTGTTGGTCAAGGGTTTTATTTTTATGATGTACATAAGATATTATTTCACCCTTTATTATCCAACTCCCTGCATTATCTTTTAACACTGAGTGTTCTACAAATGGAATATTTTTATGGATCAAAATTGTCACCTGCTGTCCTACTACTGGCAGGTGGAGTAATAACTTTCCCACCGTTCTTGGGTTAATTTCTCATGTTTTCTGTCAGATATGTGGGTCTCTTGCAGCATAGCAATGCTTTCATGAGACTTAAGTGTTGCTATAATTTTTTTTTATATTTTATAAAGGGATAAGGGGACCCCCCCCCCCCCCCGGCGTTCTATGTTACAGTCTTACCTGACTCCATTCCACTAATTATCAGAATCAAATGCCAGAATTATAGTGCCTATCCACCTCAGTGCCCTCCCATCTACAAACTGCCCCCCCCCCCCCCTTGTTCGGCTAAGGTATTGGTAATAGTCTTACCAGCCAGTGTATCCAAACTTCCCTAACATTTCATGCATAATAGTTTTATCTTACATACACAACTTAAACATTAAAGTGGGGGAAGAAAAAAAAAATCTATATTCGAGAAGATGATCATCATTCTTTTTAACAGACCAGTGGTCCCCAACATTTTGCCGGGTAAGGCGATGTCCTTTTGGAAGGTACATGTTCCAAGAGCATGCTGTGAGATTTTTGCAGGCAGTAGCTAACCACTGTTGCAGGAGATGGTGTTATTGCATATACCTTCTTTAGCCAGAGTAGTGCACCCTTCATCTGGGGTTTTAGTCTTGTAGATTGTACTTCTTATCAAACCTCAGTCCAAATATTCATTTCCTTAGCGTCTCTCCGGACCAGCCCAGGATTGGACTGATAGGTTGTGCATGCCTTCCAGCAGGTGGCGACTGAGAAGATCTGACTCTGAGAGCCAATAAGAGCCCTGGTCATGTGACCTAGATCCAGTATATTCTCAGTCTCCAACAGATGGAAGGAGGTGAGCCCTTAGTCTCCTCTCTGTTCTTTTTTTTTTCTCTCTCTCTTAAATAGGAAGGGAATAACAGCTATTTAAAAAAAAGTAGTAGCAACTAGGTACTTTTGTTCTGTGGTCCAGGTTTTTGCTGTTCTGAGGGGTGCTACACTCGGTGGTCCTGGGTCCCTCCCCCTCCTTCCTCCCCTATTACTCTCCCGCTGTTTTGGTTGCTGTTCTCTGCTGGGAAGATCTTTACCCCTTCGGAGGAAGGGTGTTTTTAGCTTGGGAGAGGCAGCCACACTGTTTAAAAAAAAAACAAAAAAATCTAAGAGCAACCATTTCTACCCTTGGCGCGAACAAGCAGTGTAGCTCTGTTGGCGTTCAGGGCAGCCGCACTGTTTCAGTAGCTCGTCCTGCCAGTACTGCGATTTTAAAGCAAAAAAAAAAAACACGCTGGGGAGTTTTGCTGTGTGCTGCGATGTCTGAGAAATTGTGCCTGTGTCCTGTGTTTTAGCAGCGGGAGTCTGTGCGTCCAGATCCCTCAAGTACTGTACTGCAGCGGATTCAGCGTTGGCTTCCTCCCTGTCAGTTTCTTCTGCCGCGGTTCCTCCAGCACCGACAGTAGCAGCGGCTGAGTCGGCCTCAGCTCCTAGTTTGGCGGGAAAAGCTGCCATTTTGTCAGGACCTGCAGCAGATGCTGATCGGGCAGGTCCTTCTGCTTCTCAGCACTCAGCTTGGTGGTGGCTCTCTCTGTCTGTAGGACCTTAGGCGGGAGGTTCCCCCCTGAGTTCGTCCGTCAGATGTATCAAGCCTTTTTGTTAAAGAAATCAGGCACAGAGATCTCTCCTGCTTCTATTTCTCCTCAGGAGGTGTCCAGTCAAGAGGTTTAGCTCCTGCAAAGAGGGTTTGGGGGTTGTGGGATCCCCAGGAAGATCAGCTGTCTGATCCAGATGTAGATTTGCCTTTGCTGCAGGAGATGGAAAGCATGGAAGATCATCAGGTGTAGGATTCTTTCTCTACTGACCCAGGTGCGGAGTCCTTGCACCTGGGAGAAGACCCTTCAGTGGTGTGGATTTTTCATAAAGATGGGGTTCCCGAAGTCCGCAAGGTTGACCTAGTCAAGGGCATATGGCGGTCAGGAAGGACCTTTCCTATGCACCAGGATATAAGGGACATTATTCAGGCCCAGTGGGATGTGCCTGGTTTTCCTTTTTGCTTGGCTAGGTCCATGCTGCGCCTTTTTCCGGTTCCAGAAGAGGATAGATCTCTTCTTAAGATTCCCGTAGTGGACGCAGTGGTCTCAGCAGTCACTAAGCGTAATATGGTCCCTCTCGACGGCGGTACTGCCCTTCAAGATGTCCAGGATCATAGGGTGGAAGCTCTCTTGAAAACCAGTTTTGACGTCTCTTCTCTGGCTGTCCGGGTGGTCATCTGTGGTTCCTTGGTAGCTCGAGCCTGCTTTCGTTGGGCTGAAAGGGTCTTAAACAGATCGTCAGATGGTTCTGCTTCAATGGATGCTGAAGTGGCCAAGATTGAGATGGGCATAGCCTTTTTAGCAGATACTTTATATGATTTATTGAGGGCTTCTTCTAAGTCTATGGCCTTTGGAGTCACAGCTTGCCGTTCCCTTTGGTTAAGGGGTTGGACTGCAGACGCGGCCTCCAAATCCAAGTTAAGCAAGTTTCCCTTTAAAGGTTCTTTTCTGTTTTGTGAAGAATTGGATAAATTGGTTCATAGCTTAGAAGATACGAAAGTGCCTCGCCTCCCGGAAGACAGGCTTAAACCTGCTGGACGGGGTACGACATTCAGCAGGGGTCATGGCCGTGATTTTCGTAGTTTTCGGTGAGGGAGGGGGACTCAACCCCAGAGGTTCAGATTCTTCCAGAAGTCTCAGTCCTTTCGGGGTTCACGCCGAGGGGGTCGAGATTATTTGCAATCTTCCGCCTGTCCTTCCCAATGAAGGTGTGCAGGTCCCTCCTCTGATTCCAGTGGGGGCTCGGCTCTCACAATTTCTCCAGAGGTGGACCCAGATTACCTCTGACCAATGGGTTTTAGAGGTTATTCGCGACAGATATGCCTTAGAGTTCATGCGGCCTCTTTCCGATGTCTTTTTGGAGTCTCCCTGCCGGTCTTGTCTTAAGGCGAGTGCAGTGCAGGATACGCTACTAAGACTGTTGGATCTTCAAGCTATTTGTCTCGTGCCATCATCAGAACTCAGACAGGGTTGTTATTCCATTTACTTTGTGGTACCAAAGAAAGAGGGTTCCTTTCAACTTATTCTAGATCTCAAGGTGGTCAACCAAGCTCTCAAAGTCTCCAGTTTTCGAATGGAGAACCTTCGATCCGTAATTGTCCATCAGAAAAGGGGAATTTCTCATGGCTTTGGACCTGACTAAGGCGTATCTTCATATTCCAATCCGGTCCAGTTACCAAAGGTTTCTCCGTTTTGCAGTTCTTGGTCACCACTTTCAGTTTTGGGCGCTCCTGTTTGGTCTGGCTATGGCTTCCTGCGCATTCACCAAGGTGATGGTGGTAGTGGCAGCTGCTCTCAGGAAAGAGGGTATTTTAGTCCATCCGTATCTGGACGACTGGTTGATCTGAGCTAAATCATATCAACAGACTGTGCAGGTCACAGCTCGGGTGGTTCAGTTCCTGCACTCCCTCGGCTGGGTAGTCAACTTTCCAAAGAGTTGGCTGGTTCCTTCTCAGTAACTGGAGTATTTGGGGGTCTCTTTTGACATGGCATGGGGTCAAATTTTTCTGCCTCCGGCCAGGCTTCTCAAGTTACAGTCGCAGATTCAGAACTTATTGCAGAAGTCCGTTCCCAGCTCTCTGGATTATCTACAGGTGTTGGGTTCCATGACAGCGACAATAGAAGTGATTCCCTGTGCCAGGGCACACATGAGGATGCTTCAGTCTTCCCTCTTGTCCAGGTGGTCTCCTTAGTCATACTCTCTGGGGAAGAGGTTGGTTCCACGAGTTCAAGCACGCAGCAGTCTCTTCTGGTGGATACGTATGAGCAATCTCAACAAGGGATGCTCCTGGAGGTGCTCAAGTGGATAGTGGTGATGAGGACTCCAGTCTCAGAGGTTGGGGAGTCCACTGCATGGGGAAGTTTGCTCAGGGTCTTTGGACTCCCCAAGAGACCTCTGTCGATCAATCTGTTGGAAACCAGGGCGATTTGGCTGGCGCTGGAAGCATTTTGTTCCATGCTGAGCAGGGCTGCGGTGCACATCCTTTCAGACAATGAGACCGCAGTAACCCATGTCAACCGACAGGGAGGCACCAGAAGTTGCCTCTTGCAGCAGGAGTCGGTGAAACTCATGGCCTGGGCGAGGTGTCATCTGTCTGCTCTCTCAGCCTCGTATGTAGTGGGAATGGAGAATGTCCAAGCAGATTTTCTCAACCGTCACACCCTCGATCTTGGGGAGTGGTTTCTCAGTGAACGGGCATTTGGAATGATGATAGATCAGTGGGGCATTCTTCTCGTGGATCTTTGTGCCACAAGTCAAAACGCGAAGGTCTCTGTTCTTCAATCACAGAATGGATGTCAAGGCGGAAGGAATAGATGCCCTTCTTCAGCCGTGGCCTCCAGGTCTTCTTTATGCGTTCCCACCATGGCCTCTTCTAGGGCGACTTATTCAGAGAATTGAGACACACAGAGGTCTGGTTGTCTTGGTGGCTCTACTCCTCTGCTCCGGCTCCCAGATTAAGTCGGTCTTCTGGTCCAAGGGCTGATTCCTCATCCAGACCCGGCTAGATTTTGTCTGATGACCAGGTTTTTGAACGGGCGCGTTTGTTGAAGCCAACCATTTTCAACCTAATGATGATCCCCCTGGCGAAACTCCTATCGAACCACAACCTCAACCCATATATTTACGCCGATGATGTAACTATATACATCCCTTTCAAACAAGACATTAAAGAAATCTCCAATGAAATCAACCTAAGTCTACACATCATGAACACCTGGTCAGATGCTTTTCGCTTGAAACTAAATGCAGAAAAAACTCAATTCCTGATACTCACTTCCCAGTACAACACGAATGAATTCACCGCTTTAAACACACCAAAACTAAACCTTCCAATCTCAGAAACGTTAAAAATCCTTGGAGTCACTATTGACCGCCACCTAACACTCGAAACTCAGGCAAACAACACAACCAAAAAGATGTTCTACTGCATGTGGAAACTGAAAAGAATAAGACAATTCTTCCCAAGATCCGTCTTTCGTAGCCTGGTGCAATCCCTCGTTCTCAGCCATCTGGATTACTGCAACTCACTATACGCAGGTTGCAAAGAGCAAATACTGAGAAAACTCCAAACAGCCCAGAATACAGCAGCCAGACTCATCTTCGGAAAACCAAAATATGAAAGTGCAAAACCCTTACGAGAGAAGCTACATTGGCTCCCACTTAAGGAACACATTACTTTTAAAGTATGCACATTAGTCCACAAAATCATTCACGGTGAAGCCCCAGCCTACATGTCTGATTTAATAGACTTACCACCAAGAAACGCCAAAAGATCATCCCGAACTTTCCTCAACCTCCACTTCCCTAATTGCAAGGGCTTGAAATACAAGACACTGCACGCGTCAACCTTTTCCTACATGAGCACGCAGTACTGGAATTCACTGCCACGCAACCTGAAAACGATCCACGAGCAAACCACTTTCCGCAAACTACTGAAGACCCATCTCTTTGAGAAAATTTACGGAAAGAACCAAAACACATAAAGCCGCACTCACTGTTCAATAATGCATCACTACAGCCACTCTGAATTCCCATCCCCTACCTCACCTTCTCATCTCCCGCAAACTTACCACACTCATACCTTACTCACAGAAAATGTATACCAAATGCTTTCCTGTTATTATATACCGCCCCTTTTTGTTTCCTGCTGGTTCCCTCCAATGTATCGCCCCTTTTAGTTTCCCGTTCTTTCCTTCCAATGTCTCAATGATCTTTTCCATTGTTATATTCCTTATTGTTACAAGACTTTGTCTCGCATAACACCTCATAATGTAATCCATAACTGAGTTGTAACAAAATGTACTTCCAGTTTTCATAACGTATTGTAAGCCACACTGAACCCACAAAAAGGTGGGAAAATGTGGGATACAAATGCAATAAATAAATTAATAAATAAATAAATAAATAAATAAATAAGAAGGGTTACTCTTTATTTCCACCATGCTCCAGTTGTGTCGTCAGTCAACGTTTATGAGTTATGTCAGAACCTGGAGGGTCTTTGAGGGCTGGTGTTCAGAACGGCGCCCAACTCCTCTCCGGGCATCCGTGGCGGAGATGCTAGATTTTTTGCAACAGGGTTTTGAGAGAGGTTTGACTTTTGCTTGCCTAAAGTTGTAGGTTGCGGCTTTATCCTCTTTTGGGGGAAAAGTGCAAGGCAGGTCCTTGGCTATCATCTGGACGTGTCCCGTTTTTTGAGGGGAGTCAGTCTCACTCATCCTCTGGTCAGAGACATCTTTTTGTCTTGGGACCTGAACTTGCTGCTTTCTGCAATTACTAGGCCGCCCTTTGAACCTCTGTCATTGTGTTCCCTTAATAATTTGACTTTCAAAGTTGTTTTTCTGGTGGCAGTTGCTTTGGCTAGGCCAGTGTCAGAGTTGCAGGCCCTTCCCTGTCGGTCTCTTTTCTTGCAGTTTTCTAAGGAGCGAGTGGTTTTGCGTCCAGTACCCTTGTTTCTTCCTAAGGCGCTCTCGCATTTTCATCTCTCCCAGTCGGTAGTTTTGCTAGTTCTGGGTTCCTCCTTAGGTTTGGAAGATCAGAGGAAGTTGTGAACACTGGATGTTAGGAGAGTGCTCAAACATTATCTTGGAGTCACTGAGGATTTTAGGCACTCAGATTGGCTTTTTCTCTCATTGAGGGTCCTCGCAAAGTGTTGGTGGCTTCCAAGCCTACTATTTTAAGGTGGCTTAAAGATATAGCTTCTGCTTACCTTTTGGCGGGTAAACCAGTTTCAGAAAAGCTCATGGCCCACTCAACAAGGGATCAAGCTGCTTTTTGGGCAGAGAGATCTTTGGTTTCACTCGTGGACATTTATAAAACAGTGGCTTGGGCTTCTTTGCATTCCTTTTCTAAGCACTACAGGCTTGATGTCCAATGTCGTCAGGAAGCAGTCTTTGGGGCTAGGGTACTTATGGCGGACTTGCTGGGGTCCCTCCCTTAATGGTACTGCTTTGTTGTGTCCCATCAGTCCAATCCTGGGCCGGTCCGGAGGAATGCTAAGGAAGGAGAAATTAGACCTTACCTGCTAATTTGTTTTCCTTTAGTCTCTCCGGACTGGCCCAGGTCCCTCTCGTCAATTCAGCTCAACAGTTTTATTTTTTCGAAGAGTAGTTGGGTTTGAAGTCTTTGTTGTGGGTTAGTTTTGGTAGAGAAGTCCCGAATGGAGCTACTCTGCATGTTTTCTTCTAAGTTTACAAAACACAAAAAAGGAAGAAAGGAAAAATATAGACTTGTTTTGCAAACTTCTTCCTTGGGCGAATTACATTTGCACTTATGAGGCACGAAGGTTTACTGTGCCTACTCTAGCACAATGTTCTCAGTGCTTTGGTGGCTGCTCAGAAGGGAGTTCCTTTTTCCTGCTTTAAATATATACTGACTCTAGGTCACATGGCCAGGGCTCTTATTGGCTCTGAGTCAGATCTTCTCAGTCTCCTCCTGCTGGAAGGAGTGCACAACCCATCAGTCCAATCCTGGGCCGGTCCGGAGGGACTAAAGGAAAGCAAATTAGGTCAGGTCTAATTTCTCCTTATAGCACATTCCTTCATTTTGCAGACAAGTAGTAATATCCTTCAATTCCCTATGGCGCTGCAGATTCAGAGCTGAGACATCATTGTAAATTTCAGTGGGGGAGTCTTTCCACTTGATTTGTCCATTTTTCTAGCTTTTTGGATTATCAAATCTTTTAATTGTATTTATTTATTTGTTACATTTGTATCCCACCTTTCCCCATTTATTAGTAGGCTCAAAGTGACTTACATAGTTCCAGAGAGGTGGTAACAGACTCCGGTGTGAACAAATACAGTATAGGGGTACTATTACAGTGACAAGTACAGTAAAGAAGTATCAGTAAATAGGTTGGGGTGATTCAGACAAAATGTTAGGGTATGATCATGCGTCGGGGTTGAAAACTGTCCATTTCCCGATTAAAATGCCATATTTCATTATTCAGTGTTTGTCAGATACTGTGGGGTATGCCTTCTTGAACATATGTATACATTTGTAAGCATGCTATAATGTCTCTATGTGAGTTCTAGGCCCCAGCATCCAATGGTTTCAATCTTTATTGGGTGATCCAGTCTTCCCCCCCCCCCCCCCCCCCCCCCGTTGGGACCATATGCTATTATTGATGTGCATATTTGCTGTACCAGTGGTATGCAGTTTTCATGCCCCCTCCTCTTCAGTTATCCCTCTAACTCCCAAATTATTTTGACATGACCTATTTTCCAAATCAAGTCTATCAAGTGTTGTGTCACTTGAATTTCTATCAGATCTGTGCACTATACCAAACTCTGAAACTCCATGTGCTATTCATACAATTTATTTTTCATCTCCTCTACATGCTTCCCATATCTGCTAAGTCTGAATGCAGTTCCTTAAGCGTTTTAAAGTTAGTTTAGTCTTGCACCCACCTCTTTCGTAAGATTTTGCTTTAGATAGCAAACAGACTGCAAGTTGACCTTGGTAATTGAAATTGATCAGGCATAGCACTCTAGTTTCTCTCTTGCTCTTCCTGACCATTGGCTTCAGACCCACCATTTTTGCCATGTGTGGTTCCTGCTTGCTGTCCCTTCTGATTCTAAGAAGTTTGTTTTTATGTCTGATGATCTCTTTCCCAGCATTGGGCTTATGCAACAGGAAGTATGTGCTTATTGTAGACTATTCCACGTGCATAATTAAATGGGAGGGTAGATGGATGTGATTAGTGGTGATTCAGTTGGAGCTCTGCGTTCAAGTAGCCATCTGCTGCTAACCTCACACCAGTATTAAAAGAAAAGGAATGGGGAGTTAGAGAGAAAGGCAAGAGAAAGCATAGAAAGAGGATAAATAGAGCTTCAGACACAGATATTGCTAATTGGTTCAGTTATGGCAGTGGTGAGCAACCACAGTCTGAGGGCCACAATCTAGTCAGGTTTTCAACATTTCCTCAATGAATATGCATAAGATTATTATACCATGCAAGCTTATATCCCACTAATACTTTATAGTTCAAAACGGGTAACAAAGCAAGGCAAACCAGAGCAAACTTCTGCTATATTAAAAGGAATAATGAAATCTAATTAAAATTAAACATTATT
The DNA here is from genome assembly GCF_901765095.1 of Microcaecilia unicolor. Lineage (NCBI taxonomy): Eukaryota > Metazoa > Chordata > Amphibia > Gymnophiona > Siphonopidae > Microcaecilia > Microcaecilia unicolor. The sequence continues at coordinate 117,368,479 of NC_044032.1, forward strand.
TTAAAAAAATACATTTCTGAAACAGTTGAGATCTTAACCTTTCCTCTAAACATCATATGTGAATGGGAGGAGGAGAGTATCTCAGCAAGTTCTTTCCAATGCCGAGCGGCTTGGGAACGCTAAGGTGAATTGTAGCATCCTTAATCTTTTTCCCTTGGGTAAATCAAAAGAAAATAGATAGTTATAGGTAGTCCTCCTGGATCTAGGAGAAACTGCAAACTGAAAGTGCAAATATATATAATTGGGGACTAGACCATGCAATAGTTTATAGAGAAAACAGGCCAATTTAAACAGAACTCTGACCTCAAAAGGCAGCCAATGAAGTTTAATATAATATTAAGACACATGATCGTATTTGGTTAAACCAAATATCAAACGTACCACAGTGTTCTGGATGGTATGAAATCTTTTAAATTGAAATTTAGTACATCCTAAGTATGCTAGATTACAGTAGTCTAAAAGTGAGAAAAGAAGAGCCTGTATCAATAAACAAAATGAAACTGTCTCAAAATAGCTGCAAACAGAGCGTAGTTTTCTCCTAAGAAAAATAGATATTTTTTCACTAAAGAGGCAACTTCCACTTCCATTGAGTCAACTCTATCTACTAATACACTGAAGATCTTTATTACAGTAGATAGCTTATATTCAGTTTAGTCAATATGGATAGAATCAGGAATAGAATCTGATTTACTATTAATACATAGAAACTTAGTTTTATCAGCATTAAGCTTTAATTTGTGCTGAAACATCCAGTTCCTAATAGAGCCATACAGTGTTGCACCCTTGAGGTATCAATCTCAGAGATGGAATTAAATGGGATAATAGAAATCTCAAAAATTTGAAGAAACTGCACAGAACAATTAAATATAGAAACTATTGAATCTAATTTTGCCCTGATTATAAGGTCTTAGTTTAGCACATATCTAAAGTCACATTTTAATGCATATAAATAATATAGCCTCATAAGCTCAGGGTACCTTATGATTAGGACACCAACTGAAATGTCTATCATCATTGGCTCCACCACCATCTGAAAAACCTACAGAGTTAAAACTCCAAAATTCTCAAAGCAGGAGAAAAAGTCTGCAGTAAAAAAAACGGAGGTGGGTTATAAATATTTGTGACAAATTTCGATCCAAGTGCTCAAACATATATCCCAAATTTACCACTTAAAGTATAAAGTTAGTAAATTCAATAAGCAGTCAAAATGTCTTGAAAATCACGAGAACCAGGGGACAAGATAATGGTACTTAACAAGAGTGGTGCTAGACCAGCAACATACACTTCCACAGTACCGCTCTTAACTTTGTTCAACCTGGATGTTCCAAACGTGAGGTCTTGAGTCGGAAACAACTTTCAATCCGACATTTCCATCTTCTATTTTTTAGCTTTCAATTAAGCATGTACATCTCATATTTCTCATTTCTCGACAGTTATGGGAATTCCTCTGTTTCGCTACTTTATCAGGAGAAAAGAAAGAAAGTAACCATTTTTCCGTCTCATCAACGCGAATAGAAGGAATATTGGTTACTTTCTTTCTTGATTTTCTCCTGATGAAGTAGGGAAACAGAGGGATTCCCATAACTGTCGAGAAATGAGAAATATGAGATGTACATGCTTAATTGAAAGCTAAAAAATAGAAGATGGAAATGTCGGATTGAAAGTTGTTTCCGACTCAAGACCTCACGTTTGGAACATCCGGGTTGAACAAAGTTAAGAGCGGTACTGTGGAAGTGTATGTTGCTGGTCTAGCACCACTCTTGTTAAGTACCATTATTTTGTCCCCTGGTTCTCGTGATTTTCAAGACATTTTGACTGCTTATTGAATTTACTAACTTTATACTTTAAGTGGTAAATTTGGGATATATGTTTGAGCACTTAGATCGAAATTTGTCACACATATTTATACCCCACCTCTGTTTTTTTTACTGCAGACTTTTTCTCTTGCTTTGTGAATTTTGGAGATTTTACTCTGCAGGTTTTTCAGATGGTGGTGGAGCCAATGATGATAGCCATTTCAGTTGGTGTCCTAATCATAAGGTACCCCAGGCTTATGAGGCTATATTATTTTATAAGCATTAAAATGTGACTTTAGATATAAGTGCTAAACTAATACCTTTGTAATCAGGGCAAAATTATATTCAATAGTTTCTATAATAACAGAAGTATCATCTGCATAGCTATATACTAGAAAACCTTTGTTCTCCAACATAAACCCCAATGATCATAAAAAGATGTTAAATAAAATAGAGGAAAAAAAGAGAACCCTGAGGAACAGCACTGCTTGCATTGTATGCAGATCAATCTCCTGCATATTCATTATGGAAACCATGAAAACCTGACTGGGTTGTGGCCTTCAAGGACCGTGGTTGCTCACCCCTGAGTTACAGGGTACAGCTGGTATCTACTCTTCTTCAGCCCTGCAGTAACTGGAATGATTAAGATATTTTATGGGAAAGAAGGGGAGGTGGCTTGTAATACCATGGGCTGAAAATATCCCCCATAAAAATTGTTTTCCCTTGATTGCTCCAGTATTGAGAAGGGCAAGGTCAGGAATGGACTGGGGATTACAATTGTTCCTTCATAACAAAAATATCACTGTCCTTTTTTTATTGTATCCTCTTGGAGGTAGCAGTGATGGATATAGTGGGGGACTGGGCTATATAGACCTGAAGTGACCAAAGAGCATGGGTAGAATTTTTGTGGGGAAAGGATAAAGGATATATTGCCTCCCAAACCAATGCATTTTCTAGTTCGGCTTGCTGGCTTCTCTTTCTGCTTATTTCCTGAGACCTTGCTTCTTTACTCCCTCTTGGTAAAGCTTTGCAATCACCTTCCTCTTCTCAACTCAACTTTTTTTAAAGATGGATGTTTTACTCAACCATTGGAATAGTATCAGGAAAGCAGGTGGAGAAACAGTGACTTTATTATGAGTACACGATTCCATGTCCAGAGATATTGGATCATCTGGCTCTCCTACACATGTCATTTCTGAGGTTTCAAACTGTGATCCTTGCTGTGTTTCTAGGCAGGCGGTAGAGCATTCCTTATGCATTCTGAAGGCATGAGGTTGCTATTGACCTGGAATCAGAGTACCAGAAGACATGCTGAAGGGAGTGAGGAAACAGGACTGGTCCTAGAAAACAGGGATATGCCTGGAGCTGGGGAGAGCAGAATAGGGAAATGAGCCCTGGGTTGGGAAGCCACACATTGAGGGAAGAGTTAAGCTTGCCAAAGAAAGGAAGACCTTACTGAGGAGAGGGTAAGGGGTGGATGAGCCAGTTCTGCAGAGGAAGCTGGCTAGGGATAGGATGCATTGGAACATTCTGGGGAGTAGAGGGAAACAGGAGACTGTCAAGGGGGAATGAGTCATTTCTTTTCCATCAGTAAACTGTTGTATTATAGAAATAAAATATAATGCTAGATAATACATGATTTATATGTTTTGTTTAGTCTATTTAGTTTATTTGCTATTCATTAATGGAAAACACCTTAGAGCAGCAAAACATTTAGAAATCTGTGTATACTGTGGTGTAACACACGAAAAAGATAAATGTTCAAAGTCAAAAATATTAGGCAATTTTCATACTCACCCCTTTGATAGATATTAAATGATTAACTGTGTATACTGTGCTATTTGTTACACAGAAGATATATTCTGTACCGCTGTAGTCTTCTCATCTATATTTTTTAGATTTTGAAACATGCTGAACATATGTTGTTCCTTTTGTGTACATTTAAGTAGGTTTTACTGTGTATGCTTTTAAGTGCATATCTTTCTGTATATAGGTATAGTAAGTGTTCACAAGCATTTTTTAGCTGAATACTCATAGATTAGAATTAATGCATCTTTATTAGGTTAAAATTCAATTTTGTTTTAATTATTAAAATGACTTTGGTGTATGTTCTAGTAGTGTACTAAAGCATTGAATTAAGAGATGATATTATGGAATAAAAAGCTACTTTAATATTGGTTGTTCTCTTACATAAATAAATGACCATTATATTGGATGCTATAAGCAGAAGGGAGAAAAAAGACATCTTTTATCCTAGTTTTTAGAGGGCATCAGCAGCTTGCTTTTATGAAAAAGTAACAGCTAAATGCACTGCAAATAATTTGCAGTAATCCAGTTCAGTGATTCATGTGTCTGCTCTAATGGGTCATAATTCAGAGTAAAGTAACTGAGTGCAGTCAGAGTATGGACACTTCTTATGCCAGGGACAGTATCTCTTCATAAAGCACACCTCACCAGAAGCAGTTTGCCAGCCTCCTAATACCCTCTGATGTTTTGATGTCCTGCATATTTTTCAGATTAAGTTTTGAGTGCCATGTTTTTAGTTGTATTTCCACATTCATTATCCTCACATAGCCCCTTCAGCGGGTTTGCCATATATGATTATTTTTTAATGATGCCTTTCTTTCCACTTCAGCAGTTTAATAATCTAGCACATGGCTGCTTTTCAGTACTCAGCACTCACCTCCCCAATATGGAAGAGGACATGTGCTTTGGCTTCAAAACCCCATTTGTAGCTTTAGAAAGCATGTTCCCTGTGGGATAAGATTTGTTTGCAGTAGCCATTCATTTTTATTACCCCTTTAAATATGTTTATCCAGAGTTATCAATAATCATAAATAACTTGTTTTCTTATCTTGTGTCTTTTTTCCATAGACAAAATTGCTTACCCAGTACATATTGAATCTCGGCAAGTATGATCAAAACTACGACATCAGGGACCGCACAAGATTTATTAGGCAGCTTATTGTTCCGAATGAGAAGAGTGGAGCTTTAAGCAAATATGCCAAAAGAATATTTCTGGCTCACAAACCTGCCCCATTGCTTGAATCTCCATTTAAAGGTACAATCTAAAAGAATCCTTTGTCTTGCCAAAAGTAATGGGTCATCATATTTTTGTCTAGGGTGTTGAAAATATCTAGTCTCATTTGCAATTGTGTTTAAAAGGAATGTAATTTATAGTTCTATCATTTTAATCATTGTGAAAAAAATATTAGCCTTCTGTTTTGTTTAAAATTGTAAGCTTGTCAGCTTGTTTGTTGGGTTCATGTTTGTTTTTAGGCTTTTGGGGAGGAGTGTTTTAATGTTAACACATTTATTTATATAACATGGTTGTCCACCATAGTGGAGATAAATTCATCTTAAGTTATTGATAATAAATATTAGAGAGCAGTACCGCATATAAGAATGATTTCAAATTCACTTTATAGCTGACTAGATTTTTCCCTCTCTTTTTAAATGAAAGTAAAATATGCAAAATGTTTTTTCTTAAAAATCAAATCCTTCAGGTAAAAATGTTTTAAAGCATGCTGTAGTGTTGATTCAGTTTTCATAAAGGTTTACTATTTTAAATTCTTTTAATGCTGTAAAAGCAACTGTTTTACAGAAAACTATTAAAATTCTAGATGTGTTTGTGCAAAGACATGTATATGGATTGTTTAACTGTGCTGTCATTCTTAATATTCACAGTAAAGTAATTTTTAGAGAAGCTACATTTCAAAGCAACACCTCTAAACACACTGACTGATTAGCTTTTTTATTGGCCATTATGGGGGAGATTATTGTAATCTATGGACTGAAATCATTTATTTGACCTATGAAGGGCTTCCTCGTTTGTATTTATTCTGTGACAATTGACGGAGTACAATGGCATTTCTCTTTAACCCTTATTAAGAATGTTCTGTGTGGTACAGAGCTTTTACTTGTTTCATTTCCTCCTTATCTTTTTTATTTTATTTTATTTTTTTAGATAGGGACCGTTTCCAGCTTGGCTCCTTATCTCATACTCTTAACAGCAAGGCGACGGGCTACTTGGAGTTATCTAATTGGCCAGAGATGGCACCCGATCCATCTGTTCGAAATGTAGAAGTAATTGAGTCGGTATGTTAACATTTCTATTCATAATCTTGATAAAGGAGACTGATACTTGAAATATATTGCAGGAATTACTTAATATTTGTAATCAGTTTCTTTGCTGTCATGCATGCATTTAGTTGAATGAGATTAGAATCCTCAACTACAAAAAATTAATTGTGAAATACAAAACTGTGTTGTTGGGTAGGGGGGAGGGATTGGGGATGAGGGATGTTAAATTCTATTTTTTGGAAATTTCTATAATTTTGAAGACCGAAAGGCTTGCAAGACACTGTTGCTTCTTTGATTCATTGATGATGAAAACAATTTTTCATAGGACTGAGGATTATATGCAGAAAATGGACAACTGATTCTGGAATAATTAGGGGCCCTTTTACTAATCCGTAGCAAAAAGTGGCCTGTTATAGTTTTGATGCGTGAAATGGCGTGTGCAGGGACATTTTTTACTGCGGCGGGAAAAAGACCTTTCCTTAAAATTTGGCAGTAAATGGCTGTGTGCCAATCAGGGCCAGTCTTAGCAATTGCGGGGCCCAGTGCAGACCAGTTCGCTGGGTCCCCCCACCCCGCCCCTTGTTGACAAGATATGTTTAAAACATTTTCTTTTATTTCAAATAAAGACAAATCAAGCAGAACTTGTATACAAAAACTAGTTCAAACATAAAAAATGCTATACTAGGAAACCTTTGGGTTTAAAAAGCAAAACCACGTGCATGTAAGGACTAGATAAATGAATTAACACAAATCCCCTTAATATGTAATACTTGGTAGCAATAATGAAGCAGTGATTGAATATTCAGATAGCAAGCAGCCTGAGCCAACAGCTTTTATTTTCCAGTGAACATAATTAACTTTGAATGAACTTGGCTGCTAATAGTGTGCTGAACTGGACAATTTTGGCACATTTAGCCACACCCTTTTACCAGCCATGGCGCATATAAACAGTAATCATTGAAATATTACACCAGTACAGGAGGATAAAAATATATATATTTTTTTTCATTATAAATAATTTCTGTAAGCTGTTACAGCTCCAGTATATCCAAAATGACACAAACCAAATTAGCATACAGATTCTGCATGTCTTGTGACTTTGTTTTTCTGATCATGTTGGTCCCAGTCTCTGATTCTGCTGCTCTCTATCTGCTCCCTTCACTTCACTTCCAGGGCTTCCTTTCCATTTATTATTTTTTACTTTCTTCCTTTCTTCTTCATTTCTTGCCTTACATCCATAGGTAAAGCTGGGTCCTCCTTGGACTGGAGGAAGTATAGAGTGGATCCAGCTTTTACCTTATTTTCTCCAGCCATATGCAATTTTTCTCCTCTTTTTCCATTCCCTCATCTCCATCAGTATGCATCTCCTTCCTCTTTCTTCCCTCTTCTCCATCCATATGCATCTCCTTACTCTCTCTTCCCTCTCGTCCATCCACGCCCAGCATTTCTCCTCTTTCTCCTCCCCTCCATCCATGTTCATCTCATGTCCTCTCTACACTCCCCTTCATCCATATCCAGCATTTCAACTCTCCCTTCTCCCCACCCATCCATGTCCAGCAATTCTCCTCTGCCCTCCCCTCCCGTCTATGTCCAGTGATTCTCCTTTGCCCCCTGTCCTCCCCTCTCATCCACATTCAGTGATTTTTCACTGTCCCCTGCCCTCCCCTCCCATCCCATCCATGTCCAGTATTTCTCCTCCCTCCCCTCACCTTCAGAGTACATTCTCATGGATCTTCCTCCACCCCCATCTCGCTCTCTGTTGGAGTTCCTCAGGGATCTGTCCTTGGACCCCTTCTTTTTTCAATCTACACCTCTTCCCTGGGCTCGCTGATCTCATCTCATGGTTTCCAATATCATCTCTATGCTGACGACACCCAGCTTTATCTCTCCACACCAGACATCACTGCGGAAACCCAGGCCAAAATATTGGCCTGCTTGTCCGACATTGCTGCTTGGATGTCCAACCGCCACCTGAAACTGAACATGACCAAGACAGAGCTTATTGTCTTTCCACCCAAACCCACTTCTTTTCTCCCTCTACTCTCTATCTCAGTCGATGGCACCCTCATCCTCCCCGTCTCATCTGCCCGCAACCTCGGAGTCATCTTCAACTCCTCCCTCTCCTTCTCTGCGCATATCCAGCAGATAGCCAAGACCTGCCGATTCTTTCTCTATAACATCAGCAAAATTCGCCCTTTCCTCTCTGAGCACACCACCCAAACTCTCGTCTACTCTCTCATCACCTCTCGCCTTGACTACTGCAACCTACTCCTCATCGGCCTCCTACTTAGCCATCTATCCCCCCTTCAATCCGTTCAGAACTCTGCTGCACATCTTATCTTCCGCCTCGACCGTTATGCTCATATCACCCCTCTTCTCAAGTCACTTCACTGGCTTCCGATCAGGTACCGCATTCAGTTCAAGCTTCTCCTACTAACCTACAAATGCACTCAATCTGCAGCCCCTCATTACCTCTCTACCCTTATCTCCCCTTACACTCCTACCCGTAACCTCCGCTCACAGGACAAATCCCTCCTCTCTGTACCCTTCTCCACCACTGCCAATTCCAGGCTCTGCCCTTTCTGCCTCACCTCTCCCTATGTTTGGAATAAACTTCCTGAGCCCATACGCCAAGCACCCTTCCTGTCCGTCTTCAAATCCTTGCTCAAAGCCCACCCCTTCAATGTCGCCTTCGGCACCTAACCATTCTACCTCTATTCAGGAAATCTAGACTGCTCCAATTTGATTGTATGCACATTTTGTCCATTAGATTGTAAGCTCCTATGAGCAGGGACTGTCCTTCTTTGTTAAACTGTACAGCACTGCGTAACCCTAGTAGCGCTTTAGAAGTGTTAAGTAGTGTTAAGTATTAGTAGTCCTCCATCCATGTGCATCTCCTTCCTGTTTCCCTTCACCTCCATCCATGTCCAGCATTTCTCCTGCTCTCCCTTCCATCCATCCATGTCCAGCAACTCTTCTTCTCTCCCCTGCCCTCCCCACCCATTCATGTCCAGCGATTCTCCTTTGCCCCCTGTCCTCCCCTCTCATTCACATCCTGTGATTACCCTCTGTTTCCTGCCCCTCCCCTCCCATCCCATCGATTCTCCTCTGCCCTCCCCTCCATGTTCAGTGACTCGCCCCAGCCCCCAGCTTACCCCCCTTTTCACCCCCCCCCCCCGAGTTTCAGTTCCCAATCCCAGCCCCACCTGTGCCCTCAGTTTTCCACCACAGCCCTCCTTTCCTTCCAGCTGCCCTGCATTTAAAAAGTCACAGTGGTGGCGAAAAAGCAGGCTTGCCTCTCCTTTAAACTTTCCCCTTCTCTCTGTGTGCACTGTGCCACCTTCGCGGAAACCGGAAACAGGAAATTGCATCAGTGCACGCTGAGAGAGAAGGGGAAGGCTTAAAGGAGAGGCAAGCCTGCTTTTTCGCTGCAGCTGCCGCTGCGACTTTTTAAACACAGGACGGCTGGAAGGAAAGCAGCTGAGGATCAATGTTACTATGGCAGGGAGCGACAGGAAGCGCCACGGGGCCCCTGGAGGCGTGAGGCCCTGTGTGACCGCTCCTGTCGCCCCTGCCTAAGATCGGCACTGGTGCCAAAACTACGAGTCAAAACCTTCTCGGCTTTGCTGCTGGACCGGGATGGTCATCCTCGGCGCTGTTGGCTGCTTGGACATCTGTGGCTGCTTTGTGTTTGGGGAGTGCTGCACGTTGAAGGGGCCCTGTTTCGTCCTGGATCGCCGATTCTAGCCGTTGGCCACCGCCTGCATTCCTGTCCTGTTCGCAGGATCTGATTACCTGCCTTAATGTGCCTCAGCGAGTCAAGACCTGATTTTGGACTCCTTAATTTCTCTTCTTTTTGCTTTCTTCTCTCTGCCTACTTATTTGTTTAAATATTGTATTTGTATTGCCACTGGTCTGACGTTCGCCTTTCCAGTCTATTGTAAGCCACTTTGAGCCCGCATCCTGTGGGAAAAGGTGGGGTAAAAATGCACTAAATAAATAAATCAATATTTTATATAGCAATATCAACAATTGATTTGAAGAAAAAAGATCACTAACAGTTCCCACTCAAATCAAAAAAAGTGATCAAAAACAGCCTGCAAGGAAGAAATCCCTATAGCTTTTAGATGGAGGAAAAAGAACCTCAGTTTTTGCTGAACCAGAAAAATGGTCCAAAGAACTGTGTACTGCAAACTCACTTCAATTGGCTATGTTCAACCATTGACTCACAAAAAACCTCCGATATTAAATTATGAGGAGTTTTTCTTATCTGTGTTGGTTATATCACATTCATTTTTGAGACTGTTCGAGGACTTCCACTGAAGTAGTGGATAGTCCAGAAATTAGATATCTCTCTCAGTCTGTCCATGCAATTGGACACATAAAAAATATTAAACCATACCTGCCAGTGGTATTCAGGTTAGGAAAACAAAGCAATAAGAAAATAGAGTAAAAAAATAAAAAAAAAAAAAAGTAAAAAATCTGAGCAGAGAAGGGAGATAGTCCATACTAAGAGAAATCTATGCTAAGAACACCAGCTCTCAAAGTCCTCCACACCCTCACATGTGTCATGGATGTAAAGCGTTTCTGAGCCCGAAGCAAGTTAGCAATAACTGTATCAGAATAACTTTTTTGTCTCAACCTAGCCCTTTCATTGGCCAAGCTTTAAGACCAAAGGTATAGAGAATCCTCCATGAACATCAGACCCCCGTCAAGCAGTTGCATCAACTCCACATTCCACAGCCTCCACAGCCAATCCAGGGCTTCAAGAATTAGTCAACCCCGGTGTAGTGCGATCTTTTTCAACACATGGCCTACCTTGGGCCAAGGAGTGAAGACATAGACTAGATATGTCTCCAGCCAGGGCTGCAGTAAGGCTTCGATCCCCATCGAGCCTGTTTCTTTCCAGTGGCTGAAGAACTTGGGCACTTTCGCATTCTTTTTTCATTGCATTCAACTTCAGAAGTGGAGAACCACATTGGCCTATTATCAGCTGAAACTCCTGGTGGATAGTTCCTGTTCTCCCATGGCCAAAGACTGCCTGCTGAGAAATTCTTCCTCCAGATTCAAGGACCCTATAATGTGACCTTCCGACAAGCGGAGAAGGTTTTTCTTCACCCAACTCATGAGTGAACACGCCTCTACTGCCATTGGACGACTGCAGGTCTCACCTTGCTTGTTGATATAAGCCACCGCATTTGCATTGTGAGAGAACTCAGACAGCGGCCCCCGCCAGAAAGGGAGAAGTCATGTAAAGCATTCCACACTGTCCTAAGTTCCAAGCAATTTGTCGACCTCCGAGACTCCTGTTCTATCCGGGTGCCCTGTGCCAGATGGAACTTGTAATGAGCTCCACAACCTGACTAGCTGGCAACATTTCCCATTGTGTTATCAGAAAGGGAGCTCTGATGGTCAAATTCCTGTTTGACAACCACCAATGCATATTCTGTCTGACAACCAAGGAACTTGAAGGTCGTACTTTTGTGACACCGGAGACCAGCGACTGAGAAGTTGCTGGTGACTCATTTTGGGGGCAGATGGAGACCTATCTAAAAGTATAAGTGGAGATTTTAATTAAATGCTGGATCCATTCCTAGACAAGCAACCTTATTGTAAATATCATCCCACTCACTAAAGATTCTACAGTCTGTTTTGCAGGAAGAGGGTTTGACAGATATCAGGTTAAGATTACACTTATTATTCACACTCGCATCAGACCTACTCCAGAACTGACTTTTCCTTAATATTTAATCTATTGGTCCCTTACACAATACAGGCAGTATATATACTATTTTTATCTTGGATCATGCAGTTATTTCTTTATATTTAAATGGGGTAGCGATTAAGCTATCTCCAAATCATGGAGATTCAGTGCTGATCTGTTGGAGGATGAAGTCCCTTCAGAGAACAGATAAGAGTGCTACCAGTCTTTTTTCCTTCACTAACAATGATAAAACAAGTTTATAGGATATAGTATGGGAGGCATATAATTACTACATTGGTGCATAAATAGAAGTTGTACAGGAAGAGGAAGTTGAAGAGATGGATTCTGAAATAGTGAAAAGCCCTGCTCATTCAAAGAAGGTTTCAGAATTTTTTTTTTTCAGAGAATACAAGTGATGAAATTAAAATGCAACATAATTCTAAGTAAGCAGATTGGAGCTTCCATGGTTCCAAGTCTCGATATTATGCAGATGGCAATAAGAGCAGGCACCTCTTGGCACAGGGGTTACAGGATATGAAAAACAGGGAAAGGATTAAGGCAATTGCAGCAGAGAATGGGCACTGACTAGTCAAAGACAGTGAAATAGTAAAAAGCTTTAAAAATATTTTACACTAAACTATATCAAAGCAAAATTGAGAGATGTAAATCCAGTTAATTAATATATTCTTTAGTAGCTGAGATCACAGAGATGTAAATTCAGTGGGCACCTCTGGCAAGCCTAATGTTGAATAAGGCCCTAGGGCCTGATGGGTTCAGCAGACACTAGCTCCTCATCTCAAAAGGAAGTATGACTATTTGGTCTCTGCAAACACGATCAAGGGAGAGTTTATGGAAGTCACCATAATAGTTTTAGAAAAACCAGGAAAAGACTCCCTCTGTCTTCAAAAATATAGACTCATCTCCTGCTTAATGTAGATGTCAAAATATACAGGTAATGGGTTTGTTATACAGCTGTTGTGTGATGTAGCCAAAGCGGTTTACATATATGCCGGCAGGGGCGTATCTGGACTCTGGCAGTAGGGGGGGCTAGGGCCCGAGGGAGGGGGCACATTTTAGCCCCCCGGCACCACCGACCCCCCCTGCCATTGCCAGAGCCCCCCCTGCCACCAACAACTCCCCCCACCACCATTGCCAGAGCCCCCCCTTCCACCAACAACTCTCTCCACCTCCTCTCCCGCCGCCAACCCTCCCCCGCTGACGTTGTTTACCTTTGCTGGCGGGGGACCCAACCCCCGCCAACCGAGGTCCGCTTCCACCTGCTTTTAAAAATAATTCTTCAGCTGGCCGGGGACCCCACCCCCCGCCAGCTGCCAAGGTCTTCAAAGTTCTTGTTCGTCGTCCTCCTCCGTCCGTGGCCATGCTGTACGCTGTTGATTCGGAGTGTGACGTCGCACCACCAGGGCAAAATCTGCGAGGGCCCAGGCCCCTGTGGCCCCACGCAGATACGCCCCTGTATGTCGGTACTGTCTGTGTCCCTACTGTGTTCACAATCTAAGTATTGTACCTGGGGCAATAGCAGGTTAAATGTCTTGTCCAGGGTCAGAAGAAGCTGCAGTGATAATTGAACTCAGTTCTGCAGGTTCTCAGCCCACTGCACTAACCATTAGGCTACTCCTTCAGGATTATGTAATGTTTTAGGTACTATTATCCATGCTGACAAGGTGGTCTTTATATGGAGTAGACTCTCAGCAGATACAGCAGATAGTTTCATCTGTAATATCCTCAGCCTGCCTCAGGATAAACCATCCTTGTGGTGGCTTTCTCTCTCAGTACTGAGAAAACATTTGACAGAGTTACATGTTCCACATAGGTTTGGTTTAGGGAAATATTTTTTAAAACTTTAAATATTGTAAGATTTCTTTCTTCAAAGCTCTATACCTAGATTGTTAATTAATTGGATCTTATTGTGACCTTTTTTTTCTCATTAGTGGTATGTGGCTGGGATGCCTTTTATCTAGAACCCCCAGCTATTGCCATGAGAGTAAAGGGAAATTAATTAATTTGTGTATCATCACTTGGAATATAAATTAGTCATGAATACGAATGACATACCTATGGTAGTGCAGGCCCAGTTGCTGCTTCTGGTATGTAACTTGATTGAATCTTTCTCTAATATCTCAAGCTGTAGAGTAAGTCTAAGATAATGCACATACATTTGCCACTGGATCAAAAGCAGCTGCTAGATAGAAACATTGAAATGGTAATGGCAGATGAGGGCCAAATGGCCTATTCAGTCTTCCCATCCTCAGTAACCACTAACTTCTCCTTTTCCCTAAGAGATCCCTTGTGCCTGTCCCATGCTTTCTTAAATTCAGATACAGTCCTTGTCTCCACGATCTCTACTGGGAGGCAATTCCATGCGTCCATCACTCTTTCCTTGAAAGAATATATGCTAAGGAGGTATTTAAACGTCTCTATCATATCTCCTCTCTCCTGCCTTTCTTCCAGAGTATAAGGTCTATTAGCCTCTCCCTATATGCTTTATGACAGACACCACTCAGTTTTTTAGCCACCCTCTGGACCGACTCAATCCTGTTTATATCTTTCTGTAGGTGTGGTCTCCAGAATTGCACACAGTATTCTAAGTGGGGCCTCACCAGAGACGCATACAATGGCACTATTGCCTCTTTTTTCCAAGGCATCAAGAGGTCTGGTACCCAAGAAGCGTCTTCACCAGGAATAGGTGCTGGAGCGGGATTCTCCATGCAGCTGGGACTGGGTAGCCAAGTCGACAATGGCAGTTCAGCAGGCTGTTTCTGACCTTACCCCCTAGCCTTTCCCGATGTTGTCCCTCAATGAGTAGATCCGGGCCATACTTTAGGAGCACTTTGAGGGGATACGTCCATGATTTCTGCTCAAAGTATAGTGATGCGCAGACTCTCATGGTTGCGCGTCTCTGACTTGGACCCAGTGGTCCAGCAGAGGTTGGCGGATACCGTATGCCGTGGAGATAATATTTTTGGAGAGATGGTGGAGGAGGTTGCGGACCTCATCAAAAAAACACACTGATATCATCAATACTCTCTCCCAGCGAGCACCGTCTGCACTCTTCTCATCCTGGAGGTTTTTGGACTATTGGGTCCCTATTACTCACAGAGTTGTTAGTACACTCCTTCTCACCCCCCTTAGCAAGCTCAGCTCCAGAGCACTCGTACATGTTTTTTCCAAGACAGGTGGCCCCTTGTAATCTCTGACTGGTGGGGTTTTTCAAATACTCCATCTGCAAATTGCCTTCTGAGAGCATCTTAATTCAGCTCTCTTTACAAGGAGGTACTTGCAGAGGAACTCTCTGCTCTTCTAAAGGCCCATGCGGTCGAACCCATTACACCAGGTGAAGAAGAGAAGGGATTCTATTCCAGGTACTTCTTGAGCCAAAGAAGACAGGGGGGATGCAACCGTCCTATACCTAAGGGCCCTGAACAAATTTCTGGTCAAAGAAAAGGTCAGAATGTTTTCCCTGGACACCCTTCTTCCCATTATTCAGACTCAAGATTGGCTGTGCTCTCTGAACTTAAAGGATGCCTACATGCATATCTCAATCCTTCCAGGCCACAGGAGGTTACTCAGATTTCAGCTGGGAACACATCACTTTCAATACTGTGTCTTGCAATTTGGCCTCACGCCAGCTCCCAGGGTTTTCACCAAATGTCTAGCGCTAGTCGCTATGTCGCCAAGCAGACTGGGAGTCCATGTTTTTCCTTACTTGGATGATTGGCTGGTGAAGAGCACATCATGGGATGGTGCTGAGGAGTTCATGCAGAGAACTATTCGGGTGCTAGAGCTACTAGGGTTCGTTTTAAAGTTCCTCCTAGTCCCATCTGCTCCCAGTTCACCAATTGAAATTTATTGGAGCCCTGCTAGACAAATACAGGCGCGAGCCTTTCTCCCTTTGTCGAGGGTGGACATTCTAGTCTCACTCACCACTTGAATTCAGGCTTGCTAGTAGGTCACAGCTCAGCAGGTGTCGAGGTTGCTAGGCCCCGTTCTCATATCTCCACATGAGAACTTCCCAGTGGACCCTAGCTTCCCAGTGGTGTCAAGCCATTGGGAACCTAATGGATATCATCTGAGTATCCCTGGAGTTAATTTAATCCCTCCTCGGGTGGACAGTTCGATCCATTTTGACAATGGGTCTTGCATTCCAAATTCTTCAGCCACAGAAAGTGCTGATGGATGCATCCCACCTGGAGTTGGGAACTCACTTAGATGGGCTTCACACTCGGTGTGCTTGGTCAGCCCAGGAGACAGATCTTCACTTCATCCTTCTGAAGCTAGGGTAATCTGGAATGCAATAAAGGCTTTCATAGATCAGCTGATCAACCAAATTGTGCTCATTCAAATTGATAATTGGGTTGAAATGTATGACACCAACAAGCAGGGGGGGGTACCAGATCATACCCTCTATGTTAGGAGGCTATCCGGATGTGGTAATGGACTGTCCAGAACAGGATAGTTCTTAGAGCCACATATATGGTGTGCAAATCCAACAGCTTGACCAACTGTGCAGGGTAATGCAATCACACAAGTGATACTCTGCATGGACATTGCCCAAGAGATTTCTGAGTGAGGGGCACCCCCTCAGTGGATCTCTTTGCCACTCATTACAATCACATAGTCTCTCAGTAATATTCCAGGATCAGAGCACATGACAGACTAGTGTCAGATGCCTTCCTCCTCCATTGGGGACCTGCCTTCTGTATGTGTATCCTCCCACCCCTTTCATGGGGAAGACAGCAGAAGCTCAGGGAAGACAGCAGAAGCTCAAGCAAGACTATGGAACCAATGTTCTGATAGCCCCATATTGGCTCAGGCAAATTTGGTTCCTGCTTCTTCTGGAGTTATCCTCCGAAGAATCTTGGAGATTGGCGTGTTTTCCGACCTTCATAATTAAGAACAAGGGTCTCTTCTATGTCTCAACCTCCAGTCTCTGGCCCTAACGGCCTAGATGTCGAGAGCTTAGAATTTGCATCCTTACATCTTCCTAAGGGTGTCTCCAAAGTCTTGCTGGCTTCCAGGAAAGATTCCACTAAAAGGTGTTATTCTTTCAAATGGAGGAGGTTTGCCATCTGGTATGAGGGTAAGGCCCCAGATCCTCTTTCTTGCCCTACGCAGACCCTGTTTGAATACCTTATGCAGCTTTCCGAGTCTGGTCTTAAGATCAACTTTGTAAGGGTTCACCTCAGTGCAATCAGTGCTTACCATCACTGTGTGGAAGATAAGCCCATCTCTGGACAGCTTCTAGTTTGCATCCTGAGAGGTTTGCTTTTGATAGAGTCCCCTGTCAAACCTCACCTGCGTCATAGGACCTGAACGTCATCCTTACCCAGCTGATGAAGGCTTATTTTGAGCCACATGATTCCTGTACACTGAAGTACTTGACCTGGAAGTCTTGTTTTTGGTGACAGTTACTTCAGCTCACAAGGTCTTTTTTTTTTTGTTACATTTGTACCCCACGCTTTCCCACTTATGGCAGGCTCTATGTGGCAGGCAATGGAGGGTTAAGCGACTTGCCCAGAATCACAAGGAGCTGCCTGTGCTGGGAATCGAACTCAGTTCCTCAGTTCCCCAGGACCAAAGTCCACCACCCTAACCACTAGGCCACTCAGGTCCTAGTAGCAGATCCTCGTTACACAAAGTTTTATCATAACACAGTAGTTCTCTGCACACACCCTAAGTTCCTCCCTAAGGTAGTATCGGAGTTCCATCTGAACCAGTCAGTTGTTGTTCCAACATTTTCTCAAGCCTCATGCCCATCCTGGCAAAAGCGCACTTCATACCTTGGACTGCAAGCAAGCATTGGCCTTTTACCTGGCGTGGACTTGGCCCTACGGTCAGTCCACCCAGCTTTTTGCTTCTTTTGATCCCAATAGGATGGGGGTCACCATCGGGGAAACGCACAATCTTCAGTTGCATTTTTTTCACTTATGCCCAAGCTGGGTTGACTCTTGAGGGTCATGACTGAGGCTCATAATGTCAAAGCCATGGCGACGTTGGTAGTTCACTTGAGATCAGCCTCTCTAGAAGAGATTTGCAAAGCTGCAACTTGTTCTTAAGTCCACACATTCACATCCAACTATTGCCTTGAGCAAGACACCCAATGCGACAGTTAGTTTGGTTAGACAGTCCTACAGAATTTGTTTGGGGTCTAGAATCCAACTCCACCTTCCTATGCCCATTTTATTCTGTTCCAGGCTGTACTCACACGGTTTCTATATCGTTTCAGGTTAATTAACATTGTGGCCTTGCTGTTGCGAGTTCTATTGTCCTGATGATGTTTCAGTGAGCCTTGTAGCTAGGGATTCCCACATGTGAGAATCAATTGGCCACATTTCTTCAGAGAAAGTGAAGGTACTTACCTATAGCAGGCATTCTCCGAGGACAGCAGACCATTAATTCTCACATACTCTCTCACCTACTCTTGGAGTTGTCTTGTATTACTGTACTGCTAGTTCCGTGCTTTCGTGGCGGGCAGAAAGGCACTTGCACATGTGTGGTGGGAGCGCTGCCACGAGCTCTTAAAGTTGTACTACACTAGGTAGCATTCTGCACCAGGTACTGTGGATGATGTCACCCACCGAATGAATGTCCTGCTGTCCTCAGGGAATACCTGCTACAGGTATGTATATTTGCTATCCCTGAACAGCTCATCAGAATTAGGTTACTTCCATCCCTCTGTTGGCACTGGCTATCAATAATTAGGCACTATATTTTTCCTAAAACAAGTAGACACTGTATTTTTCTTGATCCTTCGTTTGTGACACAGAAGTGCCGAAAGGACTTCTTGACCCTTGGGGTGAGAGTCCAAGCTCTTGATGGCACATATTTTGAAATTTCTTTCTCAATGTCATGTATTAAATTTAGGTAAGAATTATATTTTCTTTGAGCCTAAACAGCTTCTGGAGTTTTTGCAGTCTCGGGAGGTAACTGTAACCTTAGTGGATATTGAGTCTCATGGTATATAATCACGTTGCTGGCTGCTGTAGTTTATTCATATCTGCTTTTTGTTAGTGATATTTCTTCATTGTGTTACTAGGAGTTCCTAGTTGAACTTGTGTTATTTAATTTTCTTTCTTGAGTCAAAATTATTGTGGACTAATCTTTTCTTTTTTATTTCCTTTGAGTTTACTCTGCAATGTATTTCTTTTCTCATATCAAGTATATATGTTTCTTTGATTATAATTTTTTAAATCTATAAATAAAAAAGGCCCTAATGCAGTTAATTATGTTATGTGGCATACCCTAATAATTTATAGGTATCCTTTTTCATTTGTAAACAGGAGTTACATTTAGAAAATGCTTTATAAAATTACGCTTATATATCTTTCTGATTTTTAACTGTGTATATGTTTTTTTGTTAGCTGCTGAGGGAAATCCTAGATAAGTGGTATATTAAATTCCTTGTAAATAAATACATGCATAACTTCCTTGTTCTAATGGATTATACCAGAGCCCAGATTCCACATACCACCTACCCCTTGTGGTGTGCTATTTTAAGACATCTTACAAGATGGGGAGCAGCATGGGCTGCTTTTTTTTTTATTATTTTTTAAGTCTCAGGCTAGCCAGGTGTTGGAGGGAAGAATTTGCATACTGACCAGACTGCTGGATCCTGAAAATGCTGTTCAAGGCATTGTTTGGGTCCATAGGTTGACTTGCCCTGCCCAAGAAAGGCTTACAGTGATTTACCACAGTAGTAGTTCAGCTGCTTTTGAAGTTGACTTCCCAGTTTGTATTTAGGGAGGTAAATTTAATTGTTCTAGTTGAGTGCTTCCTGATCTACCCCTATCACCTTGATCTGCCTTCTCCCTCTTCTGCAGTCTGTATCCATACACAGCCATAGAGGATCTAGAGGTTCCATATTAACTGAAAGTGCCACAACAAGAGTTACTACTATTAGGCTTCAAGCCTTGTTCTACTTCCTTTTGTCCTCACCCTTCTGGAATTCTTTTCATCTTTGACTCCAGTTGCTTGAGTTGTAGAAGGCATAAGTTCATGTTGTGTTCCCCACAATTATCCATGAATCTTACAAGCCCTGCAAAAACAGCTTTCTGCTGTGGCAGAAGGACATTCTATCCTATTTGCTGCACAGCATTTAACATTTTCATTTGGTACTGCCTTGGAATGTGGAATAGTCTCCCAATGGAGATGAAGACGTATCTGACTTCAAAAAAGCTTGGCACAAGTACATAGCATCTCTAAGGGAGAGGAAGGCCTATTAGATGGCATAGATGGGCATACCAGATAGGGCCTTTTTTGTTGTTATTTTTATGGTCCTGCTGTTTATCATGAGTTGCTGGAGAGGGAGAAAGGAAAATAGCATCCTGACTTGCTTCAGTCTGCTTAACTCTCTCCCTAACACCTTCCATTTTATTCTACTTCCTTTCTGGTTTCCTAAGTCCTTGAAAGGAGTTTTCATACTAATGATTCAGATTACAACTAAGGCTAGAGGAAAGCAAACTGTGAAAGGGGACTGGGATCATGATGCATTTTAGCCTTCTAATTCTTGCATCTTTACTCTCCATTCAGATTTATAATAGATTTAGCACTGTCTTCCACTACAGACCGCTGTAGTATTGTCAAGCTTCCACATTTGTATGATTTTGTAATAAAATAAATTTCCTTGTTTATTGCCAAAATGCTAAAGTGATTTTATTGCTGTAATTTTCAAAATATTCCCTGCTTGTCTAATTCTATCTTAAAACCGTACTGTTTTATTCTGTAGATTGCTACCTATCTGATAATTTGAATACAGGAGCTTGGGAGGTGGAGGATGTGGGCAATTCTTTCTACCTTCTGTTGTAATCACATGTAACACCCCCTCCTCCTAAGACACCAAGGTGCATGTGCCACCAAAGGAGGGAAAGACGTATTACAGAGACTTGTGTGGATAAACAATAGATAAAACTTAGTATCATTTCTGAACAACTCAGATTTCAGGAGGAGAATGTCATTAATAAGCAGCTGAAATATTAAGACCCAGGGGTCATATTCAGTGGGACCTATCCAGATAGGACTGGTCTCTATTCAGAAGAGTCCTGCTGACAGATTCCTAGCCAGATTTTCAGTAGCACTAACTGGGTAGTGCTGGGGCAGTTCAGGGCAGAGCCTGGAGTTACCCAGTTATCAGTGATATTTAGTCTGCTGAATAGATAACTTGCTCGGATAAAGTTAGGGCTTGACAGAAGGCTGTCCTAACGTTGTTTGCCTGTTGGGTACCTGTCTGGATATCGCTGGCACCTGAGGTAAGTAGTGCTGTCCAGCTTATACCCAGATATTGAGCACTGGCTGATATCTAGATACTGGCACTGAATATGTGGGTATATAAAGCCCACAGTGGCTGATATTTTAACAACTCACTGACCAGTGTTAGCTGAATTTTTTGGTGGGGGTGGTGGGGGAGTTAAATATTTAAAAAGCTTTTTTTGTAGTGGACCATTCCGGTTCTATACCAATTTGTGAAAACCAAAATCAAAAATGTCTTGATTTGGTCTTGCCTTTGCCATTTTGCATCAATATTTTGTACCCTAAAATCCAACCCAGTACACCTTTGATCTTTTGATTTTAAAGTTCATACATAGTTTTAAGTTGAAAATGACTACAAAGTGTGTTTGAGTGTTTTGGGCCCATTTTTATTTGATGTCTCTACATGAGGTCACGCTGCCGTTTTTGATAGTTAACATTTTTTATACTAACATCATATTCTAACCCTGTCTTAACTGTTTAAAAGGTCAGTGTTTTCAGGTAGGAAATATTGTTTTTGATGATGTGTTAGTAGCAGAAATGACTGAAAATTGCCCGACCTGTGCACAAATAAGGCTTATTGTTGGGATTGCAACAGTGCATGTAATTTTATACTTTTACAAATGTGTTTGTTTTGGCTGGAAAAATACCCACAGAAAAAGGAGATATAAAAATGTGGGTACTTTACATCAGCAAATGTCAAGGTGAGAGTACACTCATGCCTTTAAAATGGGCACAAAGACTATGGCTAAAGCATACCCATAGACTTTGCAGCTATGCAGGGAGTATGAAAATTGCCCTCATAATGTCTGGATTTTAATTTTTTCTGATCTGACGAAGGAGGGCAACCTTTGAAAGGTAATCAAGAAATGTATTAAGTTATGTTCAATAGAAAAGGTATCATCTTATTTTCTTTTCCATGTTTTATTTTGTTTTATTTCTATTGATTACTTTAAAAGTGGACTAACATGGCTACCACACCTCTCTACTCAATTTTGTAGATGAAAGAATGGCGGACACCATTAGCAAAACTGAAAAATGTGAAGCCTGATCGAGAATTTTACTCTGAATCTGAAGAGGAGGATGATGAAGCAGCGGTTTCCACCAACAGTAGCAGCAGCAGCAGCAGCAGCAGCAGTAGTAGTAAGTTGTTGTATTACTACCACTACACCAGCCTAAACAGGCAGTGCAGGTTCTGTTAGACTGATCTGTAGTGTGGATTTTTGTTTTTAGAAGTTTGAATCGGTGTGAATATACTTATAAAAGTCAGGTTTTTAGGCTATCCACAATGAATATTCATGAGTGGAGTGCAGTGGAGGCACTGCATGCAGATCTCTCATGAGTATTCATTGTGGATATCCTGAAAACCTGACTGGCTGGGGTGCCTCTAGGACCAGGTTTGGGAACTATTGCCATAAAAGTCATATTTAAAGCTACGGTGCTAGAAAATTGGACATGCATTAATTACCTGGGCAAATTTATTTTTTTGAAAACTGTTTTCACTGTTTTCTTCAGATTTCAAGACCCCTCTCTGCACCTCTTCCCGCATGTTTGATTAAGAACCTCTGCTTTAGGGGACACACAAAAAGTAGTATATGCATGGGCGTAGTTTGACTGTTTCATTTGGGGGGTAAAGGATGAGGTGGTACATATTAGCATATTCATTTGCATATATCATACATATTCATTATGGTTCTTCCCAAAATAGCCATCTCTTTCTCCCTGACTTCCTTCTTTCCTCCTTACCCAGCACTCACTCTTCCTCTCCAGTAGTATTTCCCCACCCCCTTTCCAATACCATGCCAGTGTTGACCTTAGAAATGCATAGGCTCTATATGTAGATACTTCAAGAGGTAGTGTGTCATGATTTAGGCTCTGAAACCCTTTCTGATGTTTTGGTGCCACCTCAGTAAGGCCAATACACAATCTCTCCACTGTAAAACACTATACACAAACTTCTGCAAAAACACACTCATAACCTTACCAAACCATAACAGCACTAATTCAAAGGTCAGGATGAGCTACAACCTTATGCGTGGAAAGGCAGCACTGTAATTACACCGGCTCTAAAACTCCAATACACTATCTAGTGAAAAACAAAACAAAGAGGGCTGCAAATACTACATGCTAGCAGAATACTGCACCTTGGTCACACATTTTTATTTTTGTTACATTTGTACCCCGCGCTTTCCCACTCATGGCAGGCTCAATGCGGCTTACATGAGGCAATGGAGGGTTAAGTGACTTGCCCAGAGTCACAAGGAGCTGCCTGTGCCTGAAATGGGAATCGAACTCAGTTCCTCAGTTCCCCAGGACCAAAGTCCACCACCCTAACCACTAGGCCACTCCTCCACATGAAAAACACAAGACACGACAGATATGACACAAGGAACTAGAAATAAAAAAATATGAAGGCAAAATGCTGAACTGGAAAGTTACCTCAAGAAGTCAGACACGGCATGCAGCAATACTAGAGAAATTGAAACTTACGTGCAAAATATCACAGATGCACATTTCCAAAAGCTGACACATTCCAATTAATAAATTTAGAATAAAATACTTTAATACCTTTGTCTGATCATTTAGTTTTTCTATTCGCTTTGATCCCAGTGTCTTCTGTTTTATACAGTGCCTTCTTTCCATTTGACATGCTTTCTCTCACCATGTCCAGCATCCTTCTGTGTCCTTATGCGTCCCATCTACCATCTGTAGCCCTGTCCCTATTCTTCCTCAAGTTTCAGCATCTACCCTCAAAGTGTTCCGATCCAGCCCTTAAATTCAGCACTTTTCCCTCCATCCATATCCAGCATTTCTCCTCACTCCCCTCCCCTCCATCCATGTGCGTCTACTTCCTCTGTCTTCCCTCCCCTCCATCCATGTCCAGCATTTCTCCTCTTTCTCTACCCCTCTATCCGTGTGCATCTCCTTTCTTTCTTTCTTTCTTTCTTTCTTTCTTTCTTTCTTTCTTTCTTTCTTTCTTTCTTTCTTTCTTTCTTTCTTTCTTTCTTTCTTTCTTTCTTTCTTTCTTTCTTTCTTTCTTTCTTTCTTTCTTCCTTGTCCAACATTTCTCCTCCCTTCCCTCCCCTCCATCCATGTGCATCTCCTTCCTGTTTTCCCTCCCCTCCATCCATGTCCAGCAACTCTCCTCTCTCCCCTGCCCTCCCCTCCATCCATCCATGTCCAGCAGCTCTCCTCTCTCTCCTGCCCTCTCCTCCATCCATCCAGCAATTCTCCATTCTCCCCTGCTCATCCATCCGTATCTAGCAATTGTCCTCTCCCCTCCCCTCCTATCCATGTCCAACGATTCTCCTTTGCTCCCTATCCTCCCCTTCCATCCATGTCCAGTGACTTGCCTTAGCCCTCCCCCCCTTTTCAGTCCCCGAGTTCGAGTTCCAACCCAGCCCCACCTGGCCGCCCTTAGCTCCCCGACAGCCCTCCTCTTTGTTCCTGCCGCCCTGCGTTTAAACCTTTTATTTTAAGTTGCAGCGATGGCAGTAAAAAAAACACAGCAGGCTCGCCTCCAGCCTTTCCCTTCCCTCTCAGTGTCCCACCTTCGCGGGAACAGGAAATACATCATCAGAGGAAGGTGGGACACTGAGAGAGAAGGGAAAGGCTAGAGGCAAGTCTGCTGTGCTGTTTTTTCTCACTACTGCCGCTGTGACTTAAAATGAAAGGTTTAAGCACAGGGTGGCAGGAACAGAGAGGAGGGCTGTCGGGGAGCTGAGGGCAGGCAGGGGGGGACCAAGAGCTGCCTGCAGTCAGGTTGTACTGGCCCTGCATTGGGGGGCAATGCCCCCTGCCCCTCAAGCTATGCCCATGAGTATATGGATTGCCAAATAAAACAAACATAGTTTTTAAATCTAATTATGCGAGGCAAATCTTTAATATTTAAAACAGTTGCTTAAAGTTGCACATAAAAGAAATATTTCAGAAACTTGTAATTGAAAATGTTTTGTTTTCTGATATATTTATGCTTTAGATATTGTTACTAAAATGATTACATAGCCTTTTATGTAGTGGTTCAACTGGGAGGGTTTGTGACCCAAAATGGGGGTCACAAAATCCTCATTTGGGGTTGCAACCACAATGTAAAAAAACAAAAAACAAACCCAACATCCTCAGAGATTGGTGTTATCTTCTCATGCAGGGTACCATGACCTGTGTGAGCTCAGTGGGAGGCTGGGCTTCAATGGAAGTGTCAGCTAAGGCTACAAGTTGGCCTACATGGAAAAAAGCTAAGGCTGGGGTCACAAGGCTTATTTTGGCTAGGAAATAGGGTAAAAGGCCAAAATAGTTTTGGTAAGCACTGCATTGCTCAAAGTTCATCTCATAAACTGATACATTTTGAGCATGGAATCATGGAATAAACTACCGAATGCTATAAAAACAATGCATGACTTGACAACCTTCCGGAAGTTATTGAAGACGCACCTGTTCGAAGAGACTTAAAAATCCTCCTTAATGACTTGATTCCATTCTAAATCTAAACCAACTAATACTGATACCTTCTAATTTGATTATGTTAATCACATTATCACTATTGGTCATTATATCTTACTTGTTTTATTTTGTGTTATGTAAGTAATTCTACTGACCTATCTACCTAAATTCTTACACAGTAATATGTTAAATTAGACCATACCTCTTACTCTGTTTATGATTATACCTTTTGCAACATAGTGTAAGCCACATTGAGCCTGCAAATAGGTGGGAAAATGTGGTGTACAAATGCAGCAAATAAATAAATAAATGCTGACATAGTAGATGGTAGCAGATGAAAATCACAATGGCCCATTAAAACTGCCTACTAAATTATTCAGGGTTGTAATTGGTGCTTTGTGAGGGCTACTCCCTCTTGCCATCTTACAATTAGACAAAGTAATTTCACTACTATTTTGAGCTAAAGCGCTCAGTGCTTGATCCATATTGTTTCTACATATGGATCCTCTGTGTTTATGCTACTCCCTTTTGAATTCTGTCATCATCTTTGTCTATCCACTTTTGAAAAGGCATTCCGGGCATCCAGCACCCTTTCTATGAAAAAAACCAAATCCATTCAGTGTTCAGCCCGTGGCAGTTGGAGATTTTTAAACACTGACCGCCACAGGCAGAATTGGCCCTAGATATTCAGTGCTGGGGCCACATCTGAGACTAATTCATCATGTGCTAGCTGCTGGGTCCTGGCTAGAGGACATGGCAGCTATTTTGAAGGAACCAAACAAACAGAAAAAGTAAACACTGGGCCTTCAGGAATGAGAAAAATGCAATCCTTCATTAATAAAGGATTGCATTTTTCTCATTCCTGAAGGCCCAGTGTTTACTTTTTCTGTTTGTTTGTTTGTTTGGTTGCTTTTGTATGCTGCTTTCCCTCTGTTTTGTGACAAGCTATTTTGAAGGGGCAGCTGTGATGGTCAGGTGCAAGAGGTCATCACTCCTGCTCATTTCCCGCTAGACCACCAGGAATTGGGCAGGTAGGCCTGGGGTTTGGGGGGAGGGGGAGGAAGGATGAGAGGGGAGACGGACACACTTCAAACCAGTACTTCCATATCATCAAGCTGATCAATCCATAGACTGGTGGGTTGTGTCCATCTACCAGCAGGTGGAGATAGAGAGCAAACTTTTGCCTCCCTATATGTGGTCATGTGCTGCCGGAAACTCCCCAGTATGTTCTCTATCTCAGCAGGTGGTGGTCACACACAGCAGCAGCTCTGGCTAGGCCTCCAAGCCTAATCCTTAGGTTTTGTTGAGGCCTGGGGTTGAGGGCTCTTTTGAGCAAGTGCAAACCTGGTGGTGCCAGGTCCCTCCTTTTCTCCCCCCTCCCGCTGGCTCCGTTTAAAAAAAAAAAAAAAAAAAATTTAAACGTCTTTAAAGGCGTTTAATTCGACGTTTCTTTAAACGTTCATTGCAGCTACTCACTGGGACACCAGTTCGTTACAGCTCGGAGCGGCAAGCAGGTAATTTTACCTTTTTATAGCGGGCAGGGGGTTCCCCGATTCTTCTCCTCGTGGCATATGGCGTCGGAGGGTGAGGGCGCAAAGGGTCGCTCCCCGGATCGCTGGAGCGCTTCTAGAGGGGATGCGGGGGTTTTACAACCTGATTCGCCCTTGATGGGTGACAGTTTAGTGGCCGATGAATGTCCCGGTCGTTCCTCCGGCGTGGCGGTTTTTTTCCCGCCATAAACGCCCATCCCCCGCTCCTCGCCTCCGCCATCTTGGCCGGCCACGCGGCTCGGACGGCTTCTTCGTGGGCCGCCCTTGAGGTTGGAGACATTAATGCCATGAACGCTTTTAATTTGGGCGACGGCACAAGCGGCTAAAGTTAAGCGCCGTTCTTCCCGCGCGGCTCCTTCGCGGAGTTTCGCGCCGGACGCCATTTTGGATGCGCAGCATGTCTCTCCCCCGCTATTGCGAGCGCCGGTTTGAGAGTGCGTCTAGGGCTGTTGCCCAGGCTGCGGAAGTGCACAGTCTGGGGGGTTTCTCCCCCGAGTTTGTTTTGCTGCTGCATCAGGCTTTCCTCATGCAAAACGCTGCCCCTGCTCCCTCTTCTGATAAAGAGGTTGAGGTTCCCAGAGGTAAACGCCCTCGGGTTGATTTCCAGGCCTTGGAGGACTTTGTCTCCTCCGATGTAGATGAGGGCAGCGTGTCTGAGGTCTCCCAACGGTCCTTTGCGGATTCCTTGGAGGAGATAGATCCCCGCTCGGATGGAGCGGATGACCCCTCTGCAGCGCGGCTTTTTAGCCCAGAGGATTTGCCCAACCTGTTTTTACAGGCCATGGACACTTTGAAGATTTCCTCTCCGGAGGACGTCTCTCCCTCAGCCCCTGTCGGCTCTGCCATTATGCTGGGGACGAAGCGCCCGCCTAGATCCTTCCACGTGCATGATGCCATGCACTCCTTAATTGCGGCTCAATGGGATGTCCCGGAAACGAGCCTTAAAGTGGCTAGGGCTATGTCCCGCCTCTATCCTTTGGCTGTGAGTGAACGTGAGGCCTATCTGTGGCCTACCGTGGATTCTTTAATCACTGCGGTGACTAAGAAAACGGCGTTGCCGGTGGAAGGTGGCACGGCCCTAAAGGACGCCCAAGACAGAAGATTGGAGGCGGCCTTAAGGTCGTCCTTTGAGGCAGCTGCTTTAAGTTTGCAGGCCTCAGTTTGCGGCTCCTATGTGGCCAGGGCGTGCCTGACTATGGTGCAGCGGGCTTCCCCCTCGGATCTTTCCTTGAGGGCTGATTGGCCGGCCCTGGAATCGGGCTTAGCCTATTTGGCAGACTTGCTGTATGATGTCTTGAGAGCCTCAGCTAAAGGCATGGCTCAGACAGTCTCTGCGCTGGCGGTGGCTTTGGCTGAAACATTGGTCTGCTGACCCACGCCTCTAAATCCCGCCTGGCTAGATTGCCTTTTAAAGGCAAGCTGCTCTTTGGGGTCGAGCTGGACAAAATCGTGACCGATCTCGGCACGTCTAAGGGCAAGAAATTACCAGAGGTCAGGGCTCGGGCTAGTACTCGTCCCGGTACCTCCAGAGGACGGTTGCTGGAAGCCCGTCGGTACCGCCCGGGCAAGTCGGGTTCCTCTGCCCCCTCTTCCTTCAAGAGGAATTTCTCCCCCAAGCAGCATTCCTTTCGCAGAGACCGCCGTCCCGGAGGTGCTCCCTCCGGTCCTCCCCCAGGGTCTCGTACCCAATGACGGGGCCTTGGTCCACGTCCCAGTGCAGATTGGAGGACGGCTGTCCTCGTTTCTGGGCGAGTGGACCTCATAACTTCAGACGCGTGGGTGCTGGAAGTCATCAGAGACGGCTACAAGCTAGAGTTCTGCCAACCCTTAAGAGACGGGTTTGTACTCTCTCCCTGCAAGTCTCCGGTCAAGCTGTGGCAGTGCAGCAGACCTTGGACAACCTGATCCGCCTGGGTGCGGTCGTTCCGGTGCCAAAAATCAGATTGGCAAGGGACGTTACTCCATTTACTTTGTGGTTCCAAAGAAAGGAGGTTCTGTCCGGCCTATCCTCGACCTCAAAGGGGTCAATCGGGCCTGGAAAGTGAGGCACTTTCGCATGGAGACTCTCCGCTCTGTTATAGCGGCAGTTAAGGCAGGAGAGTTCTTGGCTTCCTTGGACATCAAGGAAGCGTACCTGCATATTCCCATCTGGCCTCCTCTCCAACGCTTTCTGCGTTTTACAGTCCTGAGACGACACTTCCAGTTCAGAGCCCTCCCTTTCGGGTTGGCTACTGCTCCGCGGACCTTTTCCAAAGTAATGGGGGTCATAGCGGCCTTCCTGCTAAAGGAAGGAGTACAAGTCCATCCTTATCTGGACGACTGGTTGATCCGAGCCCCCTCTTATGCAGAGTGCGGCAAAGCTATGGACCGGGTAGTTGCTCTTGTGAGCTCCCTGGGATGGATCATCAACTGGAAGAAGAGCCAGCTGCGCCCGACTCAGTCCCTGGAGTATCTGGGAGTTCGATTCGACACCCAAGTGGGCAGAGTGTTCCTGCCAGACAATCGGATTGTCAAGCTTCAGGCTCAGGTGGACTAGTTCCTAGTAGCCTCTCCTATTCGGGCTTGGGACTATGTGCAGCTGTTGGGCTCTATGACGGCCACGATGGAAGTAGTGCCCTGGGCCAGGGCTCATATGAGACCACTACAGCTATCTCTGCTGCTGCGCTGGACTCCGATGTCGGAGGATTATGCTGTGCGCCTTCCCGTGGACCCAGCAGTGCGCAAGGCGCTGAGCTGGTGGACGCAGACAGACAAGTTGTCTGCAGGATTGCCTCTGGTGACCCCGGAGTGGATTGTCGTCACGACAGACGCCTCTTTGATGGGCTGGGGAGCCCACTGCTTGGGAAGGACAGCGCAGGGGCTCTAGTCTCCTGCAGAGGCAAGTGGTCTATCAACCTCCTGGAACTCAGAGCCATTCGGTTGGTGTTATTGGAGTTCATCCCGGTACTGGTGTTGTAGCCTGTACGGGTCCTGTCGGACAATGCCACGGCTGTGGCCTATATCAACCGCCAGGGAGGTACCAAGAGCGCCCCTCTAGCCAAGGAGGCTATGAGTCTTTGCCAGTGGGCGGAAGCGAACCTGGAGCAGCTTTCAGCGGCCCACATTGCCGGAGTCATGAATGTCAAGGCGGACTTTCTCAGTCGCCATACCTTGGAGCCCGGAGAGTGGCAACTATCTGCTCAGGCGTTCTTGGACATCACGAAGCGCTGGGGCCAGCCGAGCCTAGATCTGATGGCGTCATCGGCCAATTGCCAAGTGCCGCGCTTTTTCAGCAGAGGACGGGACCCTCGATCCCTGGGAGTAGATGCTCTTCTCCAACAGTGGCCGACACAAGAGCTCCTCTATGTGTTCCCGCCCTGGCCCATGTTGGGCAGGGTGCTAGACCGGGTGGCAAAGCATCCCGGCAGGGTAATCCTGGTGGGTCCGGATTGGCCCAGACGTCCCTGGTATGCGGACTTGATCAGGCTCTCAGTCGACGATCCTCTGCGGCTGTCAGTGGAGCAGGGCCGGTTACATCAGGGTCCCGTGGTGATGGAGGATCCCTCTCCCTTTGGTCTTACGGCCTGGCTATTGAGCGGCAGCGTCTGAGGAAGAAGGGCTTCTCAGACAAGGTCATCGCCACTATGCTGAGAGCGAGGAAACGCTCTACTTCTACTGCTTACGCCAGGGTTTGGCGTATCTTTGCAGCATGGTGTGAAGCAGGCTCACTTTCTCCCTTCACTGCTCCAATTTCTTCAGTGTTGGCGTTCCTGCAAGAAGGTCTGGAGAAAGGCCTGTCGCTCAGTTCCCTTAAAGTCCAGGTAGCGGCTCTGGCTTGCTTCAGGGGCCGCCTGAAGGGTGCTTCCCTGGCTTCGCAGCCAGATGTGGTGCGCTTTCTCAAGGGAGTTAATCACCTGCGCCCTCCTCTGCACTCAGTGGTGCCTGCGTGGAATCTCAACCTGGTGCTAAGAGCATTGCAGAAGCCGCCTTTTGAACCCTTGTCGAGGGCATCTCTGAAAGACCTGACGTTGAAAGCAGTCTTTTTGGTGGCTATCACTTCAGCCAGAAGAGTTTCCGAGCTCCAGGCGCTCTCATGTCGAGAGCCTTTTCTGCAGTTCACTGAGGCAGGAGTGACTATTCGCACAGTGCCTTCCTTCCTGCCCAAGATTGTTTCTCGCTTCCATGTGAATCAGCAGCTCTGTCTCCCTTCCTTTCGTAGGGAGGACTACCCAGAGGAGTACTCTGCTCTTAAATATCTGGATGTGAGACGAGTCATCTTCAGATACTTGGAAGTGACCAATGATTTCCGGAAATCGGATCATCTGTTTGTCCTGTTTGCAGGTCCTCGTAAGGGTCTGCAGGCTGCTAAGCCTACAGTGGCAAGATGGGTCAAGGAAGCCATTGCAGCGGCTTATGTGGCCGCGGGGAAGGTGCCGCCTATCCAGCTGAAGGCTCACTCCACGAGAGCTCAGGCGGCCTCGATGGCAGAGGCCGGATCCGTCTCCTTGGAAGAGATATGCAAGGCGGCAACTTGGGCTTCGGCTCATACATTCTCCAAGCATTACCGTTTGACTGTGGCTGCACGGGCGGAGGCCCGGTTTGGAGCTTCAGTGTTGAGGTCAGGGATTTCAATGTCCCGCCCTGGGTGAGTACTGCTTCGGTACATCCCACCAGTCTATGGATTGATCAGCTTGATGATATGGAAGGTAAAATTATGTATAATCATACCTGATAATTTTCTTTCCATTAATCATAGCTGATCAATCCATAGCCCCTCCCAGATATCTGTTTTTATTCTGGTTGCATTTCAGGTTCAAGTTTAGTCTTCAGTTATTTCAGAAAGACTTCGTGTTCAAGTTCTTTCACTTGGATTCTTCAAGAGTTGAGACGAGTTTGTGTTACAGTGAGCTGCTGCATTCCTCTCCCCTCCGTTTTACGGGGCTGGATTGAGACATAAATTCTGCCGGCACTCCCTCCCGCTTCGTGCGGCTGTAGGGCAGCTTTGTACCCCTCCCGCTTCGGCGGTGTTAGGGTCAGTCAGCTCCTCCCGCGGTTGCGGTTGCAGGATAAGCCAGATCCCCCCGCATCGGCGGGTGTGGTGTCCCCCCCCGCTCCGCGGGGATGAGCTGGACGGATTCCCCTCCCCCACTTGTGTGGGGATGAGCTGGGTTAATTCCCCTCCCCCGTTTCGGCGGTGGTGAGCTGGGCAGAGTGTCCCTTCGTGGGTGTAATTCTCTAAGTGCTGAGTCCTGCGGATGGAGCTTTGATATCGACATACTGAGGAGTTTCCGGCAGCACATGACCACATATAGGGAGGCAAAAGTTTGCTCTCTATCTCCACCTGCTGGTAGATGGACACAACCCACCAGTCTATGGATTGATCAGCTATGATTAATGGAAAGAAAATTATCAGGTATGATTATACATAATTTTACCCTAGAAGTTACACGGGTGCTGACTGATATTCAGTCCTTTTTGTGCAGTGCTGTGTGCTCACTTAGTTATGTGTGCACCAACACTGAGTATTTCCAGCACCTGCATAACTGCCGGCTCCTCCTTGACTTCACCCCTTATGGCCTGATGACAAAATGACCGGTTATTGCTGATAATAAGCTGCACTTCTCAGTTAAGAGGTATTTTATATCGGTGGCTGCCAGAGAGGCCAATTTAAACAGACAGGAGCCTCTCCTGCCTGCTTAAATCTTTTTGAATGTCGACCCCTATATTTCTTGACATTGCTCCTGAGTCTGCCTCATCCTGTCCTTTCGTTTTTCAGCTTTCTTTCCCTCACATATCTTTTGGTCACTGACCTCTGTACTACCTCTAACCTCCTTAGACAGTATGGCCTATCCAGTCTGCCCATACAGATGATCAGCTCAGTCTCTAGAACCCCTTCTGCTTTTTGCCATTCCATTATCTACCTGTTTGGCCACTTTAGATGATACCATTATCAGTTCAGATCCCAGTCTTATTTCCTGCACAGAATTTCACTCCCTATGCTGATTTTAGCATTAAATCTTAGCTGCCAAACTCTGTTGCAGAAACTTTTCTGCAGAAAGGCACAGTTTTCTCAACAGTCTCTCCACAGTGTCACTTACAAAAATATTGCAAAGAACCAGATCGAGGATCATTCCTTGTGGCACACCACTAGTAACTTCCCTTTTCTCAATGTGAACTCTATTTACTACTACCCTTTCTCAACCAGTTTCTTGCCCAGACAGTCAATTTTGGGCCTATACTAAGGGAACTGAGTTTTATTAATATACTAGTCAAAAAGGCCCGTTTCTGACACAAATGAAACGGGCGCTAGCAAGGTTTTCCTCAGAGTGTGTATGTTTGAGAGAGAGAGTGTGTGTGAGAGTGACTGTGTGTGTGAGAGAGAGTGAATGTGTGTGTGAGAGAGAGAGTGAATGTGCGTGCGTGTGTGTGTGTGAGAGAGAGAGTGAATGTGCGTGTGTGTGTGTGTGTGAGAGATAGAGTGAATGTGCGTGTGTGTGTGACAGAGAGAGATTGAGTGTGGGTGTGAGTGTGTGTGTGAGACAGTGTGAGAGTATGTGTGAGACCGAGTGTATGAGATCGAGAGAGTGTTTAGAGTGACTGTGTGACACATAAAGAGTGAATGTGATATAGTGTGAGACATTGAGTGTGTGAGAGACAGTGTGTGAGAGTGAGAGAGAGGAAGACAGTGTGTGTGAGAGAGAGAGTGTGTGTGTGACAGAGATACCTGCCCCCCTCCCTCTCTGGTCTCAGGACCTCCTTCCCCCCTTCCCTCTCTGTGGTCTGAGGACCCCTCCCCCCTCTCAGGTTTCTGGACCCCCTCCACTCTGGTCTCACGACCCCCTCCACCCCCCTCTCTACTCTCAGGACCCCCTCCCCCCCCCCCCTCTCAGGACCCCCTCCCCCTCTCTGGTCTTAGCACCCCCTCTCAATGATCCCCCCTCCCGCCCTCTCACGTTTCTGGACCCCCCTACACTCTGGTCTCACAACCCCCTCCACCTCCCCTCTCAGGACCCCCTCTCCCTCTCTGATCTCAGCACCCCCTTTCTGGTCTTAGCACCCTCTCCCAATGTGTCCCCTCTTTCTTTCTGTAGCCTCTCACTGCATAAGTACATAAGTACATAAGTAGTGCCATACTGGGAAAGACCAAAGGTCCATCTAGCCCAGCATCCTGTCACCGACAGTGGCCAATCCAGGTCAAGGGCACCTGGCACGCTCCCCAAACGTAAAAACATTCCAGACAAGTTATACCTAAAAATGCGGAATCAGGCATTGGCTGTCGGCTCTGCAGCTGCTCCTCTCGCCTCTCACATCGCTGCGTTCCTCCGGGGTCTGCTCCAGGGGCAGTGATGTGAGAGGAGCCTGATGGCTGCCTGCGGTGCCATGTTTGCTTTTTAAAAGCATTTTTGTTGCTTCAATTAGCTGTTGGGCCTGGGCGGCGACCTTGGGGAGGTGGGGGTGGAGGGGTGGAGAAGTGGCTGCGGTGACCTCGGGGGGAGTGGAGGGGGGAGCGGTGGCGACCTTGGGGGGGGGGGGTGGAGAGTGGGAAATGGTGGTGACCCTGGGGGGGGGTGGAGGGGGGAAGCAGGGGCGACCTCGGGGGGGGGGGGTGGAGGGATGAGCGGCGGCGACTGGGGGTGTGGCGTAGTGTCGATGATGACAGGGGTGGTGCCTCGTGCTGCTGTCCTGCGGTTGGTCAGTGCTGCGGGTGACGTACCCGGAACTCAGTGACGTCAATTCAGGAGATGGAGCCTTACAGAGCGCACGAATGCTTCAAGGCTTCACTTTCTCGGCTTCAGAACATTGAAGGTGCGTTTTATTATATAGGATGATATTACTGAAATCTAAAAACACTACCACTTTTGCATTTCCTCCTGTCATTACCATATCTAGTGCTCTCCTCCTGATTTGTCTTGGAGGATCTACATCTGGTGAAACCATGCTGCCTTGGATCTTGTAATCCATTGGATTCCAGAAACTGCACAATTCTCTGTTCTAGCAGGGACTCTGTTCACTTTTTTCCAACTTTGTTTTTATGGAATAAATTTTAATAGTGCAATCAACTATAGAATTATAACAGATTATCCTCATACAGTATGAACGAAAAGAAGAATGGCACATGGCAGTTATTGTAGTTTGGGACTCATTTTCAAAGCACTTAGACTTACAAAGTTCCATCTGCCAAAAAGTCCAAATTGTGGTTTTCAAAAGGTAGAATTTGATTGCAGTTCATCCAAATAGCAAGGGGGCATGTTTTGGGCAGGTCTGGGGTGGGCCCAAAATTAGGATGTCTTTCAGCGGTAATGGAATGGGAAGAAAAGTCCAAGGCAAAAAAGAGGGACATTTTTATCAAGACCTGTCACTTACAACCATGGTACAGAAAGGTGCCCTGATTGAGCAGCTGACTACTGGAGGGATGAATGCATGACACCTTCTTGATCTTCCAATGGTTACTGACCCCTCACACTGCTCTAAGATAGCTTCATGTATTATGACCATTCCTTATATAGTAGCAATTAAATGTGATGAGTAGGCTAGTGGTAAGTGCAAAGGACTTTGAACAACGAGCCCAGGTGTAACTCCCACTTTAACTCTTATTTCTGTATAAATATTTTTAAGTCCTCCTGGAACATACAACACCTACTGTAACTGAATTTATAAGACCTGCAAGCATGATGGCTATTGCAGTGGTGTATGTTTAGGTGCAGTAGGTTTTTATCTGTTCCTGGAGGGCTCACAATAACATTTAAAGGAATTAGGGTGAGATTTGTACCTGGGTCCTTTTGTTTAAAGTCCACTGAACTGACCACAAGGCTGCCCCTCTGCTCTGCAGGGACGTCTGTGGCCATATTTGTACAAGTGATTCCATACAGATGTTTTTGTGCCTGCTTTTTTAACATTCATATTTTGGATGTTTCATTTTAGGAAATGGCTGTTCATTGGGATGTTTTCAGTGCAAGAACGCTCTTCTTACTTATTTTAAACAGGCAATCCTGTTTTTTTGGGGTGTTATGAGCAGGACGTTCAACTTGGATGTTCTTTCAAAAATGCACCTCCTCGTCAGTATGATGACTAATGTAGTACATGTCATGTTCTGATACATAGTTTTGCTTATAGTTGTGAGTTGTAAATAGCCAGAAGCATGACTGTAAATGACATAATGGAAGGAATACCAAAATGCAATTTCTTTGGTCAGCATATTAAAAAAAAAAAGGGGGGGGGGATGACTTCTTTAATTTGTTCTCCACCAAGATCAGACTAACCAGCATGTAGTTTCCAGCTGCCTCCTTTTATCCACTTTTCTGACATCTATTCATTTCTAGTCCTCCTGACTCTGAGGATTAAACACTGAAATGATCACACATTGGAGTAGCCAGAACTTCTGTACATTACTTTAATGATCTGTTCAATTTTTGTTTGTGTCTGACTTCTACAATCCTGCTCCTGGTTCTTCCTTTATGAACATCAAATTAATATTTGTTAAGCAATTCTGCTTTTGTCTTATCAGTTTCTTCGTAGTTCTCCCATTCACCTTTGAGTTGGAACTGGCCCCAAATCCAGTCCTGGTTCAGCCATGCTTTTGTTTTGGCTGGAAAGTTCATTTTTGACTGAAACCAAACTCCCCCCACTCTCCGACCACCACCCAACTGCTTTCTGCCCACTCTCCTGCCACCATCCAAGGGCCCTCTCTGGGCCTACCTTTAGAAGTCTTTTTGGGGCAGGAATGATATCTAATTGCAGCAACCATTTTGACTGTGAAGCCGGGATTGGCAGGAGCGACTGGGGATTGCTGCTTCCCATGCTGGTTCCAGTCTCAAAATGGATGCTGTGAGTTCTCATGGCAGCCTTGCAAGACTGCTGTGGAAAGTCATGGCGGCCATTTTCAGATTGGAGCAGGCTCCAATCCAAAAATGGCTGCCACAGCTTTCAGCAGTATGAGAAAGACAGCCTTGGCAGAAGTGATGGAGCATCGCTCTTTCCCAGACTCCTCCACCAGGTCGATATGATAGGCCCAGAAGCGGTCAAGCTTCTACAGGTGGGTCCAGGAAGGAGGCTTCCTCTGTTTAGAGGGAGGGGATGGGGGAGAGAGGAATTGATAGCTCTTTTGATTCAGGATGGGAGACACAGCGGAGGAGGAATACTACGGGAGGGAAAGAAGGAATGCTGGACAAACGGTTGGAGGAGGAAGGAAAGGAATGCATGAATATAAATCCTGAGTTTACATTCATGTTAACAGTCCCCCCCCCCTTTAGTTTTTTTTAGGGGGAAAATGTTGTCTTAGTTTATATTCGAGTGGAGGAGTGGCCTAGTGGTTAGAGTACCGGTCTTGAAATCCAGAGGTGGCCGGTTCAAATCCCACTGCTGCTCCTTATGATCTTGGGCAAGTCACTTAACCCTCCATTGCCCCAGGTACAAACTTAGATTGTGAGCCCTCCTGGGAAATATCCAGTGTACTTGAATATAACTCAACTTGAGTTACTACTGAAAAAGGTGTGAGCAAAATCCAAATAAATAAATATACAGTACTATATTTTCGCACTCAAAGGTCCAGACTCAAAGGAGCAAATTTTGGAGCGCTCTCAACACTGCTGTAGCCCCATACAGTTTCCCAGTCCTAAAATACTTTCGCTTTCACAACGTTATGGCTTATGGGCAGATGAGCCTTCCAGTATGGTAGCTGTAAAGATGGCTGGTGCACCTGCCTGTTCAGTGCCTTTCCCACCCCACTCCTACATTGAATGATGCTGTAGCTCTATAATATTCCAGGCTTTTGCACCCCATGACTGAGAGTTCCCTCTGCCTCTATGCCTTCACTAAGCACATCCTACTAGCTTAATCCAAGCCACGAAAGCTTCTAGAAAGCAACTGATGTAATATAAGCTTTTTGTTTGTCCATCTGCCCATCCATTACTTGACACAGCTTGCAGAGCAAAGGCTTACCTCCTTGCTGAGTACACATCACCATGCTCCACACTCCCTTCTAAAACAGACTGGCCGTGTGCACTGCCCTACATGTTCACCTGCAGTTGATGTGATCCCTACAGGGGCACTGGTGTGTTTGGCTATGGCGGTGATACAGAGCAATGCCCAATGGGCAGGGGTCTCCATTTTGGATTAACAGGGTGTGCTATTCCCATGCACAGTATTGCAGTCACAGCAAAGGTTGCCAGTAAGGCAGGAGGAAAACTAGTGCAAGACTAATTATTTAGCTTTCTCCTCAAATTATTAAAAGGACCCCCCTAATAGGGGCATTTTCAATATGACTTCTAAATCCGATATTGGACATTTTGCTGAAAACGTCCAAAAATCAAGTGGCGAACATAGGTATTTTCGAATCAGAATAACATCTATATTTTTGTTTTGAAAATGGTCATTTGCTACTTGTTTTTGTGCTCAGTGCGACTATCGTTTTGGACCATTTTTAGAAAAAAAGTCCAAGGGAAAAACACACAAAAACAATCCATTTGTACAGGGGGCCCAGCATTCTGGCCACACAGATGTCCCAGCAGAACAATGGAACACCCTAGGGAGCACTGCAATGGACTTCACATAGAAGGTCCCAGGTACGCATCTCATCATTATCATTTTATATTGTATGGGGAGCCCTGCAAAACCCACCAAAAACCTACTGTACACTACAGTAGCCCTCATGAATGTCTTAGTTGTCCCCTATATATGGGTACAGTAGGGTTTTGGTGGATTTTGGAGGGATCACATGTTCCACCACACGTGTACCAGTTAGAATGGGATATGGGCCTGGGTCCCCTTCTGTATTGTGCACTGCACTGACCACTAGGCTACTCCAGGTACCTGCTTGCTGCTGTAAAAGGACTGGCCATAATATCTGAAGCTTTCATAGAAGCTGGTATGTACTGTTTCTTTCACATCTTTTGGGGGAGTAGAGGGCTGATGCCTTAATCCCTCCAGTGGTCATCTGGTCATTTAGGGCACCTTTTTGTGACTTAGTTGTGATTGAAACAGTTCTAGTCCTAAAAATCTAACTTAGCCCTGGACGTGTTTGCTCTGTTCCATTATGGCAGAAAACCGTTCAAGTTTTGGGAATGCCAATATCCCGCTCCCAACATGACCCCTTGTGATTTGATGCACTGCATAGAAAAATGTCTTAATGTGTTTCAAAAACAGCGATTTGGACATTTGGCAAAAAAATCCATCTGTCACTTTGGATGTTTTTATGTTTTGAAAATGAGCTCCTTAACTTTCTATTTCCTCAGGTACAAATAAAAAAGATTGAGAGCCCCCAGTCCCTGTTTATAATAAATGTAAACCACCTTGATTGTACCACAGAAATGCGGCATGTCAAATCCCCTTATCCTTTACACTTTTCACCTTTAAAACTTAAAATCAGAAGCCCTTATTGGCAAATTGTTAAATTTCAGTACCCTTGAATGTGGGTTAGTGTTTTAAAATTATTAGTATAACAGGTTTATGTATCTGAAGAAAACGATCATTATTTTGTAAAAGATTTGAAGTCAGATTTGCTTTTGTATATAATGTACGTTACGTAATATAGTTTAGAATTCTAGGAGGTGTCAAAAACCTAATTTTGCTTAACCAACAAGAGCTTATATGGATGTGTGTGGTTTTTTGTGTTTCTTTGTTTTTTTGAGAGGAGGTTTGCATGAAAAAAGTTGCTATTTTTGGTTTACTAGCATATCCTTTGAATGACCATGAACTATAGAAATGTTATAATATGGAATAAAATCAGTATTTAATGGACATTCAGGGCCCTGTTTACTAAGGTGTGCTAGCATTTTTAGCACGTGCATAAAATTAATGCACGCTAACTGTGTAGGTGTCCATAGGAATATTATGGGCGCCTACACAGCGCGCTAATGGTTAGCGCATGCTGAAAACGCTAACGTTCCTCTAGCGCAGCTTAGTAAACAGGGCCCTTAACTATATATTTTATATTAAACAAAATAGACTTTATGAAT
Source organism: Microcaecilia unicolor (assembly GCF_901765095.1). Lineage (NCBI taxonomy): Eukaryota > Metazoa > Chordata > Amphibia > Gymnophiona > Siphonopidae > Microcaecilia > Microcaecilia unicolor. The sequence goes on from NC_044032.1 coordinate 117,408,245, forward strand.
TGATCAAGCTTTATGCAAGTCAAAATTGTGGTAGAGTGACCTGTAAATCAGGATCCACTCTGCGCAGTCTGTACAAAGTATAACTGCTATTGGGAGAAACAGATGCTTCACCTTCTTACGCCATGTTGAAAAGCTTATGTAGGCTACTTTTGAAAAACAAAACAATCGTTTTTGATAAACATAAGTATAGGTTTGTGGTGTACATATAGAGTGGTAAGAAACCTTGTAACGTGAAATTGATGGGGTTGGGTAAAAAAAGGGCCACAAAGCCATAATTAACCCCAAGGAAGGTAGGACATCAAATGCCCCTATAGAACAGGAAAAAAAGAGTAACATCTGTGGAGCGTTGTATATCAATACCTGTAGTATGAGAAACAAACTTCTAGATATAGAGGCTACATGAGAAAGCAGACTTGGATTTAGTGGCAGTCACGAAGACGTGGTTCACGGAGAACTATGACTTTGATATTGCTATACCTGGCTATAATCTATTCAGGAAGGACAGAGTAGGAAAAAAGGGTGGAGGAGAGTGGCATTATAAGCTAATAATGATATGAAAGTTACGGAACTGCAGGACATGTGGGGTACGGATGTAGCACTATGTGTTAAACTGAAAAGAGGGAAAGGAAAATGTATATCGGAGTAATATACAGGTCATCCGCACAGTCAGAGGAAATGGACAGGGACTTAATTGAAGACATCAATATGTCTGATGTTGATTGGGTTGTCCTTGCTTCAGAGTTGTCTAGAAGCAAAGAGATCTTGGATTCCCTACAGGAAGAATTGTTTCAGCAGTGGGTAACTGAACCAACATGGGATGGAGCTATTCTGGACCTGGTGCTTGCGAATGGAGAGAACATTTCTGACTTGAAGGTGGGATACCATTTGGCATCTAATGATCATCGAATGGTGTGGTTCAGTATTAAAATAAGAGAAGAGGGCTCATTCGAGATTGAAGGTCCTGGTTGTCAAAGGAACTAACTTTGCCAAGATGGGGAAATTTCTCAAGGAGCAGTTAGTAGGATGGGAGCAGCTGAAGGAGGTAGAACAGGAATGGACAAGACTGAAAGGATCTATATTAAAGGCAACTAACCTTTATGTTAGAAAATTACATAAAAGGAAAAGAAGGTCGCTCTGGTACTCAAATGTAATAGCTGAAAGAATAAGGGAAAGGAGGTAAGCCTACAAACGTTATAAGACGACTCAGAAAGATGAAGACAGGAGAGAAAAGCTGGAAAAGCTGTCAGGAAAACGAAGTGGCAAATGGAAGAAAAGATACCTGCCTAGGGTCTGTGGCGCCCCCCCCCCCCCCCCCCCCTCGTGGGCACATATATCATTTCCAATAGCAATATCAAAATGGACATATTCCAAACACTAAAATTAAAATAAATTACTTTTTTCTACCTTTGTTGTCTGGTGACTTTCTTTTTCTGATCATGCTGGCCCAGTATCTGATTCTGCTGCTATCTGTCCTCTTAACCTCCATTTGCAGGGCTTCCTTTCCATTTATTTTTTTACTTTCATCCTTTCTTCTTCATTTCTGCTCTGTATCCATAAGTAAAAGCTGGGTCCTCCACAGACTTGACTTTCCAGGGATCCAGCTTCTGCCTATTTTCTCCATCCATGTGCAGTTTTTCTCCTCTCTTCCTTTTCCCTCATCTCTTCTCCTTCCTCTATCTTCCCTCCCCTCCATGTTCAGCAATTTCTCCTCTCTCCCTGGGCCCTGCCCTCCCATCCATGTCCCTCCTTGTTCATCTCTGCCCTCCCCTCATCCATACATATCCAGCAATTCTCCTCTATCCCCTCCCTTCCATTTCCAGCAATTTCACCTCACTCCCTGGGCCCTGCCCTCCCATCCATGTCCCTTTCTGCCCTTCCCTCCTCCATCCATATCCAGCAATTCTCCTCTCTCCCCTCCCCTCCATTTCCAGCAATTTCACCTCTCTCCCTGGGCCCTGTCTTCCCATCCATGTCCCCTGCCCTCCATGTCCACCTGCCCGCCCTCTGAGTCTGGTTTCTTCTTTTTAATTTAATTGCTTAAACTTCCATCCTTACTAATGAATTGATTCTAATTCTAACAAAAAGTAAACAGACTGTGAAAATCTTATGAGGCTGTACTTCTGTCAGGACAATTTGGATGTTCTGAGCTAAGTAAAGTTTACTTTTTGTTAGAATTAGAATCCATTCATTAGTAAGGATGGAAGTTTAAGCAATCTAGTAATGTTATAAGAGTTTTTGCTCTATTTTGAGTTTTCTTTACTTGCAGGAAGGCTTCTCTTTTTGAATGAGGATTTTAGTCTAGTGAGGGATTGCTAATTAGTGTCTGTTTGGGTGATTTATATTCATAGTGAGATTTGGTGTTGTGGGTATTTGGATCTGTATTGTGTTAAATTGTGTTACCCTCCCTTCTGTTTTTTAAACACAGACTTTTCTCCCACTTCTTTACAATTTTTGAAATATTCTGGGAGTTTTTCTCGGTGTTTTTTTTCTCAGAAGGTGGTGGAAGCCTATAATGGTAATATCTACAGTGGAGCATAAAAGTCAGGCTCCCTGTTACACTGAGGCTATTTTTTTATAATTTAAAATATTTTACCTTTCAGATCTGAATCCCAAGTGTGACACTATATTGGAGTGATGTGTTTGATAGTTTCTTTGTACAGTAAGTGAGCCTTTTTCAACTGAAGGAGAGCTCTGGAACGAGGGGGGGCATATGATGAAATTAAGAGGGAATAGGCTTACGGTAGGAGTAATCTAAGAAAGTATTATTTCATAGAAAGGGTGGTGGAGGCTTGGAATGGGCTCCCGGTGGAGGTTGTGGAGTTGAGGACTGTGTCAGAATTTAAAAAGGCATGGGATATGCTTAGGAAAAGGATGGGCAGACTGGATGGGCCATATGGCCTTTATCTGCTGTCATGTTTCTATGTGAAATAATAGCACTTTGTGGATGATAACATCATTTTACCTTGGGCATGAACTTCATAACATGAAACTCCCTCTTTTTCAAGAATTTGTGATCTTTCATGATTCCTGGTTAATACTTGCAGAACATTACTGTTGAGTTGTCCCATTAATATTAGTCACCATGAGGCTATAAGCCCAATACTTGGAATTTTATTTTATATTTGTTCGTGGCAAATTATCTATAGATACAGTAGATGGTTCCCTGCGCTGTCTTAGAGCTTGGGACTAGATTCTATATATCATGCCTAAAAATTCAGCGCCAAAATGAAATTTGCCTACGCATATTCTATAAAGTACACCTTTGCTAAATTTCTATGTAGTATATAGAATAGTCCAAGCGGCCATGGCAGCGCCTAACTCTAGGCGCAGCCATTTACGTAGTTTTCCAGAATGCTCACAACCCACCCATTCCACGCCCATAGCCATGCCCCCTTTTCAGCAGCATGCATTAGAATTTACGTGCACCGCTTTGCAGAATATGCTTAGCGGGTAGTGCACATAAATTGTAATTCATGCCACTTAGTGCTGATAATTGCTTGTTAACATCCAGTTATCAGTGCTGATTAGCTTGTTAACTAATTAACCCCTGTATACTAAACTGCACCTTAATACTGAAACAGCTCATTTACTTTGAATGGGCTGTGTCGGCATTGCTGCTCAGCATTCGCTAGTGCGACTTAGTAAGCAGGGGTGTAAGTTATGTACATTTCTGCGCAGAGATCTTGTTGCAATATGTAGAATCCAGTGTTAACTCAAGTTAATAAACTTCAAGGTATGTTATTTGTAAATAAGTCCCATTGATAATTATGGGGCCTGTAATAGGACGTGTTGAAGTGCAAAATACGCTTGTATGGTTATACTTTATGAAAATGTAATATACCACTTAGTTTATACAGATCACAGCAGTTTATAATACAGTAAAATTATCAGAATATATTGGATAGAATTAACCCAAATATTCAACACAGAATCATCCATTCTGAAATCATTCTGAAATCTGCTAGTAAAAATAATACAGGTACTCTCTATGAAAGATAATTAGTAAATCTATATATGTTTTGTACCTGAGGTAATGGAGGGTGAGAAGTGACTTGCCTAATATCACAAATTGTGAATGGGAGAAGCAACATTCAATGAATGATGATGGTAATGTTTGTGGTTTCTGTTTTTAAAAAAATTATTTTATATATAGTAGGGGCACTTTTACTAAAGCTTAGCATATGCTAACGGACAGTAGCTCACGCTAAATGCTGCACATCTTATTTTATACCTTTTGGGCCACAATGCACTTAGGGGCCCTTTTACTAAGTGGCGGTAAGCCCAGTGCGGGCTTACCATGCACCAATCCAGAACTACCACCGGCCCAATGCAGGTGCCAGCGGTAGTTCCACCCCCAGCATGCAGCATTTCCAGCACTAGTAAAAATATTTCTACAGGGGGTTGCCTGACGGTAATGGTTACCACTGAGTTAGCACGGGAGCACCTACTACCACCTCAATGGGTGGCAGTAAGTGCTCAACCCCCCTTCCTCGCATGGCTATGCGGTAAGTTCAATCTTATGGCCATTTTGTTTTTCAGCCTTTTACCCACTGCGGTAAAAAGGGCCTCAGCACACAGCAAAAATGGGTGCTGCCGCTGGCGCAGGGCCCTTTTTACCACAGCTTAGTAAAAGGGCCCCTTAGTAAACAATATCTTGCATTTATTTTAAAATGAATTCTTTCTCAGCAGCTTTGGCCATGGTTCTATTTATTGGTGTTTCTGGCTTCCTGTCCCTTTGTTGAGTCATCTTCTTTGGGCATGTAATATTAAAAAATTGAAATGATATCTTCTCCGAGGACAGGCAGGCTGCTTGTTCTCTCGATTGGGTCGATGTCCACGTCGGCCCAGGATCGGAAGTTTTTGCTAGCAAAATCTCAAAATTTTCTTCCAGAGTCTTCTGGCGCGTGAGAAAGTCCCTCAGCGCTTTTTTCTCCCACGTCTGAGGTGACACAGCTTTCGTTTTTCGCTGTGTTCCTCTCGGCCCAGGAAGTGTCTCTGCACGATTCTTATATTTTTCTTCTTTTATTTCGTTCTTTGTACAAAATATAAAAAAAAAAGGGAAAAGAAAACTAGAGTAGTTCCTTTATTTCACTTAGTTTAGACACTAGTTTAAGTTTCTTTTCTTTTGCTGCAGCTGTTTTCCCCTTTTTTTGTGCCTTTTTAATTGGCATATTCGCATCCTTTAATTTCGCAGACAACCGTTTTTCCGTCCATGTCATCGAGGACTCCCAGCGGCTTCAAACGTTGTAGTCGGTGCAACCGGACCATCTCGAGTACCGACCCCCACACATGGTGTCTCCAGTGCTTGAGCCCGATCATCTACCAGCTGCCTGTAAGCTGTGTCCTTTGATGAAAAAACGGACCCGAGTTGCTCGGGAGGCTCAGCGAGAAAAACATTTTGCTGATCGGTCCGGTCCTTCGACGTCTGCATCGGCATCGGTACCGAGGTCGGCGGCATTGACGTCGAGGGAAGCATCGACTTCGAGAGAGCACAGGTGATGGCTGCCGAACGACCGCATTGCGCTGGGAGCAGCAAGACATCGAGTGGGTCTTCACCTGTCTCAAGGCCTACTGCTATGCAGGCCCCCCGGGACCGACCTTTGTTAGACCGGCCCCGAGGAGGCGTGAGGTTTCCACGTCCTCCTCTTCAGTACTGAGGAGTCTCGATGACGGACGTCAAGCGAAGGCTAAGAAGCACCGTCATCGATCTCCTTCCATGCGCGGTACCGAGAGCTCTGGGGAGCCGAGGGATTCGGCACCCGAGAAGCGTCAGCGCCGAGAGGACCGCTCACATCCTCTACAGGAGGTGTCGATGCGCGGTCTTCTGGCAGCCTGGTACCGGCTCTCAAGCCCCAACAGAATCTGCCACCGGCTCCGCAGCCTTTTCCGATGGAGGCTCTCGACGAGCGCTTCAGAGCCCTTCTTCCAGAGCTTCTGGAGGGATTGCTGCGCCAGTCGGCACCGACTGTTGAAGCGGCATCTGGCCCTTCGCTTGTGGTGAGGTCCCCAACTTCGATGCCGCTTGCGGCGTCGGCTAGCACCCGGGTCGACTCTCCTTCGATGTCGGCGGAGGAAGCTTCGCCGCAGTCCAGGCAGGGGTCGACTTCTCGACATCCCCCTCAATTTCGTCGTTCCTCGACATCGAGATAGGTTCGGCCTGCTCTTAGGGAGCTTTTGCCGATACCGAGGATGAGCGTTCGTGGGAGGAAGAGGAAGATCTCAAATACTTTTCTGAAGAAGAGTCCTATGGGGTCCCCTCTGATCCTACTCTGTCTATTGAGAGAAGGATGTCTCCGCCTGAGAGTCTTTCTTTTTCCTCCTTTGTTCGGGAAATGTCTAAGGATATTCCCTTCCCTATGGAGGTTGTGGATGAGCCCAGGGCCGAGATGCTCGAGGTCTTGGATTATCCTTCTCCACCTACAGAGGTTGCAACGGCTCCTTTGCATAACACACTCAGGGAAGTTCTTATGCGAAACTGGTCGTTCCCTCTCTCTAATCCGGTGGTCCCCAAAAAAGCTGTCCCAGTACAGAGTCCATGGAGAGCCGGTAATGGTGAGTCTGAACTACCTCCACGATTCAATGGTGGTGGATTCTGCTCTCAGGAGAGGCCAAGAGTACTAGGGACTATGCCTCGGCGCCCCCAGGCAGAGAATCTAGGACCATTGGATTCTTTTGGGAGAAGACGTATCAGGGCCGCTGTGCTAGCAGCCAAGATTTCAACATACCAGCTCTACACGAGCATCCACTTGCGGAACTCAGTTAGACAACTGTCTAGTTTGGTCGAAGCTCTTCCTCCAGAGTTGGCCAAACGTTTTCACCAGGTGGTCAGGCAGCAGAAGGTGTGTTGCAAATTCCTGGCCAGGGGTACTTATGACACTTTTGATGTGGCATCCCGAGTACTACTACTACTACTATAGATCATTTCTATAGCTGCTCAAGGTATAGTGATGCCCAGACCCTCATGGCTGCGCATCTCTGACCTGGATCATAAGACCCAGCAGCGAATGGCGGTTGTTCCTTGCCAGGGGGATAACTTTTTCGGCGAAAAAGTAGAGGATGTGTCAATCAGATCAAGAAGCACCATGATGCTATGGATTCTCTCTCCCACCGGGTGTCTTCTGCTATCACCTCCTCATCTAGGAGGTTTTTTTGGAGGGAAGAGGAGTGCTCCCTATTCCTATGATAGGCGTAGGTACACTCCTGCTTCTCGGCAGCCTACTCAGGCTCAGTCCCAGCTCGCTCGTTGTTGTCAACGGCGTGTGCCTAAGGCCCCTGCGGCTCCCCCGCAAAAGCAAGGGACGGGCTTTTGACTGGCTCCAGTGCAGCATAGTTTCAGAGAAAGTGTCCGTGCCGGGCGACTTGCCAGTCGGGGGGAGACTGATATTTTTTCACCAAAGGTGGCCTCTCATAACCTCCGATTGGTGGGTTCTTCAAATAGTCCGATCAGGATACACCCTGAATCTGGAATCCAAACTTCCAAATTGCCCACCTGGAGCTCATTCTTACTACCAGCACAAGCAGGCACTTGTAGAGGAACTCTCTCCGCCCTTCTAAAGGCCAGTGCGGTCGAACCCGTTCCATCAGGGGAAGAAGGGCTGGGATTCTATTCCAGGTACTTGTGCAAAAGAAAACAGGGGGGGATGCGTCCCATCCTAAGGGCCCTGAACAAATTCCTACTCCGAGAAAAGTTCAGGATGGTTTCCCTGTGCACCCTTCTTCCCATGATTCAGGAAAATGATTGGCTATGCTCTCTGGACTTAAAGGATGCCTATACCCTCATCTCGACTCCCAGCTCACAGGAAGTATCTTCGATTTCGGTTGGGAACTCGGCACTTTCAGTACTGTGTACTGCCCTTTGGCCTCGTGTCTGCGCCCAGGGTTTTTACAAAGTGCCTGGCTGTTGTCGCAGCATTGCTACGCAGACTTGGGAGTTCATGTGTTCCCTTATCTCGACGATTGGTGGTGAAGAGCACTTCGGAGGCAGGTGCTCTACAGTCCATGCGGATGACTATTCGACTGCTAGAGCTACTGGGGTTCGTGATCAATTATCCCAAGTCCTGTCTTGTCCGGTTCAAAAATTGGAGTTCATTGGAGCTCTGTTGGACACACAGACGTCTCAATCTTATCTTTCCCGGGCAAGGGTAGACAATCTCCTGACCCTCATGTCCATGGCTCGAGCGTCTCAACAGATCACAGCTCGGCAGATGTTGAGACTCTTAGGACACATGGCCTCCACAGTTCATGTAACTCCAAAGTCACGCTTACATATTGAGATCAGCTCAATGGACCCTAGCTTCCCAGTGGTGCCAGGCCACAGGGGATCTAGAGGATGTGATCCATCTCTCCACCGACTTTTGCAGTTCCCTTCAGTGGTGGACCATTTGATCCAATTTGACCTTGGGAGCGGTCCATTCCAAATTCCTCAGCCCACAAACAGTGCTGACAACAGAGGCATCCTCCTGGGTGTGGGGAGCTCATGTAGATGACTTCACACTGAAGGAGCTTGGTCCTTTCCAGGAAAAGCATCTTCAGATCATCCTCCTGGAATTACGAGCGAATCTGGAACACTCTCGAGGCTTTCAGAGATCGGCTATCCAGCCAAGTTATTCTGATTCAGACAGACAATCAGGTGTGGTATGTACTTACACCCAACAAGCAGGGGGGCACCGGATCTCACCTCTGTGTCAGGAAGCCAGCCGGATGGGGCTTGGTGGCTGCGCCGTCACGGCATGTTTCTCCAAGCCATTTATCTAGCAGGCGTAAACAACAGTGCTGCCAACAAATTGAGCAGGATCATGCAACTCAATGAGTGGTCGCTCAATATGGGTATTGTCCACAAGATCATCTGAGCGTGGGGCACCCCCTCGGTGGATCTTTTGGCCACTCAGATCAATCACAAAGTCCCTCAATTCTGTTCCAGACTTCAGGCCCTGGACAGACTAGCGTCAGATGCCTTTCTCCTACATTGGGGGACAGGACCATTCTGTATGCGTATCCCTCCCATACCTCTAGTAGGGAAGACTTTGCTGAAACTCAGACCGGGGAACAGATGATCCTGATTGCTCCTTTCTGGCCTTGTCAGATCTGGTTCCCTCGTTCTTCTGGAGTTGTCCTCTGAAGAACCATGGAGATTGGAGTGTTTTCCGACCCACATCACTCAAAAACCACGGGTCGCTTCTACATCCCAATCTCCAGTCTCCTGACTCTCACGGCCTGGATATTGAGAGCCTAGAAGTTGCCTCTTAGGTCTCTCAGAGGGTGGTCTCCCGAGTCTTGCTTGCTTCGAGGACAGATTCCACGAAAAGGTGTTATTCTTTCAAATGGAGGAGGTTTGCCGTCTGGTTTGATAGCAAGGGCCCTAGATCCTTTTTCTTGTCCTACACAGACCCTGCTTGAATACTTCTACACTTATCAGAGTCTCGTCTCAAGACCAACTCCGTAAGAGTTCACCTTAGTGTGATTAGTGCCTATCATCAACGTGTAGAGGGTAAGCCATATCTCTGGACAGCCTTTAGTTGTTCGCTTCATGAGAGGTTTGCTTTTGTCAAAGCCCCCCTGTCAAACCTCCCATCAGTGTTCATGGGCTCTCAATGTCGTTCTCCACCCAGCTGATGAAGCCTCCTTTGAGCCACTGAATTCCTGCCATCCGAAGTACTTGACCTGGAAGGTTCATTTTCTTGGTGGCTGTTACTTCAGTTCATAGAGTCAGTGAGCTCCAAGCCCTTGTAGTGCATGCTCCTTATATCAAGTTTCATCATAACAAAGTAGTCTCCTTCCACTCACCCTAAGTTCTTTGCCGAAGGTGGTGTCTGAGTTCCATCTGAACCAGTCAATTGTTTTGCCAACATTTTTTACCCTTCCACATACCCGCCCTGGTGAAGACAAGTTGTACACCTTGGACTGTAAGAGAGCATTGGCCTTTTAGGTGGACGGACCAAAGCCTTATAGGACAGTCCTCCCAGTTTGTTTGTTTCTTTTGATCCCAACAGGAGGGGAGTCACCATCGGAAAACGCACAATCTCTAATTGGCTAGCCATTGCATATCCTTTACTTATGCCCAAGCTGGGCTGACTTTAGAGGGCCATGTCACGGCTCTAATGTCAGAGCCATGGCTGCATCAGTGGCTCACTTGAAGTCAGCTTTTTTTTTTGTTACATTTGTACCCCGCGCTTTCCCACTCATGGCAGGGTCAATGCGGCTTACATGGGCAATCTTCTATTCAAGAGATTTGCAAGGCTGCAATGTGGTCATCGGTCCACACATTCACATCTCACTACTGCCTTCAGCAGGATACCTGAT